>NC_141697.1:366758650-367085805 GCF_964263255.1 Lissotriton vulgaris
TCCACCCAAAGAACTGTTACAAATTTACAACACAAAATGCATAAGTACGGCAATATACGGGGCGGGGATATGGGGTTTCGCAAATGTGGACTCAATACAAAAAATTGAGAACTCTTTCCTGAGATATCTACTGGCGGTACCAAAAAGTTGTTCCACTTTTGCCTGCCACACAGAGCTTGGCATTGACTACATCACAGACATTATAAAATTGCAGCCAATAATGCTGTGGCGTAGAATATGGGTCACTGAGCAGTGTCAACTGACTAGGGCGATCATTCAAGACATCTTAAAACTGGATCAAGGCCAGAAAATCAAATGGTTGTCCTATGTTAAAGCGCTTTTAACAGATTTAGGTTACAGGAAGTATTTTGACCATCCACTACTGATAAAAGAAATCCCAAAAAAGAACTTAAAAAGGGAATGTCTTCTTTACTTGGGTCAGGTACGTTTACTATCGGAGATCCACAAACCATCTGTTCAACACTCATTACTAGCGCAGACTGTGTTTACCGCAGAACCCTACTTGAACTTCAAATTAACACAGTATGAAAAAATGCTGCTCACCCGTTTCAGATTTGATCTCTTTCACTTACTTGTTGCATTTCCAAAGCAAAATGTATGGTCATCTACATTTTCTATGTGCCCTTGTGATCTACAATCCCCACAAACAACGATTCATACACTGTTATTTTGTAAGTTCTTTACTGAACCCCGTAAACGTTGGATATTGCCCATCTTGAAATTCTGGGGCCTACGACAGTGCCGTCCTGCATACCAAAACTATGCCAAAGCTATTGCACTTTTTCTCAAATTTTGTATACGTCATCGTACAAACCTCTGAGTACAAACTATACCGCTGCTCTGCACAACTGAAAGAAAGCTGCCAACAGGAAAACAGTAGGCCAATTTAAAACTGAAAAACTCACATAAATTGAGATGTTGCTGCTCGTTTTAATTACTTTTTAACAAATGCATTTTTTAATGATTTTATATTTTGTAATTCTTGTATTTTGCTCATTGTGAACTGTTATGGTGTTTTTCTTAAAACTACCGAATAAAGTTATTATTGAATTGAATTGAATTGAGGTCAATATAGCAGCTTCGGTGTGGGAGGATCACTTTCGCAGCCTCTATGAAGAGGCTATTCCTAGATTGCCCAAGCTCCATCATGGGCTATTGAGTAACCCCCTCCCTACCTCTGGTGGGTCAATCACGCAATTTAAAACTATGGAGGGTACCGAGCAATTGCAATTTTCATTGGGGGAGGTCCTTAACGTAATATCCAAGTTGCCGCCTGCGAAAGCACCTGGGTTAGATAAAATCCCGGGAGATCTATTCAAGCATCAACCCAAGGTTTGGGCCCCCTACCTTTTGGAAGTTTTTAATGCAATCCTTGCGGGTATGGCGGTCCCCAGTAGCTGGCTGGGAGCAGAGATTGTACCTATCTTCAAGAAGGGCTCTCCTCTGCTCCCAGCCAATTACAGGCCAATCAGCCTCATCGATGTTTCACAAAAATTTTTTGCAAGGCTGATACTTGACCGTGTCCAGGACTGGATAATGGATCACTCGATCCTTAGTACGTTCCAGGCGGGGTTTAGGAGTAAGGTGTCAACCACGGACCAAATTTTTCGTTTGGCCCTTCTCTTTTGGAATACGGTGTAGGTGGAGGGTGGCGCGTTGTATACCGTCTTTGTTGATCTCCGCGCAGTCTTCGATTTGGTTCCGCGGAGCAAACTATGGACGGTACTCGCCAAACTGGGTATCCCCCCGCTCTTTTAGATATTATAGTGCGGCTACACACACACAACTTCGCTCAGGTTAGGTGCGGGAAGATGGGTGGCCTCTCAAAAAGATTTTCCGTTGACAGAGGGGTAAGGCAGGGATGTGTCCTAGCACCGACCCTGTTTTGCCTTTTTGTCAACGGGGTAATCGATCAACTAAATAATGTCCCCAACACTGATGCACCCAGGCTCGGTGGCCGCAGGGTGCCCGCAATCATGTTTGCGGACGACACCCTGCTGCTGTCGAAATCCCCAATGGAGATCCAGCGCATTCTGGAGGGCTTTGAGGCATACTGCGGAGAGCATGGTGTTGAAATAAATGCCCTCAAGACCAAGCACATAATCTTTAATCCCCCCAAGAAAACACGCCCTAATCCCTTTATAGGCCAGAATAGATTAGAAAGAGTCTACACGTTTGAATATCTGGGTGTGACCCTGAACGATAAATTGGAATAGTGTGACCATCAAGCTAAGTCCCAGATCAGATTAGCTCAATTAACAGGGGGAATAATCAGGCTAGTCAATTCCAACAAATTATCTGCTAGACCGATAGGCCCCCCGATGGAGATCTATAGACTCCAGGCCAGAGGTGCTATCCTCTACGGCAGTGAACTTTGGGGTCACATGTGCAAAAAAGAGCTGGTCACTGTTGAAAACATGTTTATTAGACAACTCTTAAAGCTACCTGCCAGCACCCCACTTTTGCCCCTTAGGCTGGATCTGGATCTGAAACCCCTGGATGAAGTACTGGGTATAAAGCCCCTGACCTTCTGGAGAAGACTATGGTCCACTCCTGAGTTAGTCAACTACAAACAGGAACTACAGGAAATTCTTGCTCTCCCCACAATAGAGAACATTCCCTGGTTTAAATACCTAAAAACCGAGTTTGCCCCGCTCGGTCTTTCGACTCTCTGGACTGATCCTGAAGTGGCCTGTCCTGGACTTTCCCGCAAACACCTGGTGGCCACTTTCCATGCTTGCAAACTTGCTTCCCACACACAGATTTCACGACCAGACTCCCTAACCAAGGTCTTTCTTGGGGTTAAAGAATCCTATATGTTGGAGACAGTCCTCAATGATATTTTCCCGAATTTGGCCAGGAAATTGTATCTCCAATGGCGGTACGGTACTCTCCCGCTAAGGGCATTTACCAGTAAATGGAAGTAACATTCTCCGGAAAATTGTCCTGGCTGCAATTGCACTCTTGAAGATGATTTGCATCTAGTTTTCTTTTGTCCTGCATTATTGCGGCTAGAAGGTTTGGATAAATCCATACTGTAAAAATCTTGGGTTTATTAAATGCCCTGAGGCCTTCAGAATCCTGAAGACTGACCTCTCCTACGTAACTGTTTTTGCAATGGCCAAATTTTTAGAGGCAGCTTGGCATAAGAGACTGTGTTTTATCACTCAGGACACTCCACTTATCATTCAGACTACGCACTAGCAAGCTCACAAGGTTAATTCAAGTAAGATTTAGATGGATTGTTAAAATTGCTTCGCCAAACTGATCATATTTTTAACTGTAAACTGATAGCCTGTTATACTCAGTCTTTATTATCCATCGGCTTTTATAGTATTATTTGTATTGTACTGTGGTAACTTCTTTTTTATTTTGTTTGTACTAGTGTGCTATCCAGCTATTGATGCAATACCATGTCTGAGTTCCGTTGTGTCTAAATTGTATGTTTTATCTTTATTGGCTAATTTGCCGAAATAAAGAAAATGGAATGGAATGGATTCAATTTTAAAAGAAGTAGTGACATTGATCAAATCTGGATGGTCTAGATTAAAAACCTTTCATTTGAGTTGCAAGTGTTTTGGAAGATAGCTGATGCATTGCCCGTTAAAGGTGAGAAGGTAGTAGGTGGCAATAGACTAGTTCCACCTGAGTGTTTCAGGCAAAAAATGATTGCAACAGCTCACACAGGTCACATGGGGTCAACCATTACAAAAAGGAAAATATGGGATGATTTTTGGTGGGCAACAATGGATTATGAAATTGATGACTATACAAAATTTGTGTAAATTGGAGTACCAGTGAAAAGACGCTGATCACAATGAGGAAGGTGGAATCATTTGTTCCTGCACCTCAGAGAGCATGGCAAAGGTTAGGAATGCATTTTGTTATACCCTTTCACATTTTACCACACAACGTGAAATATTTGATTGTCATAATTGATAATTTGTCGAGATGGGTGGAGGTAGAACCTTTAAGTATTCCAACTACCTCAAGTATAATTAATTGTTTAAAGAGAGTATTTTTAAGAGAAGGTTTAATAGGAGAAATTTTAACAGACAATGGGATACAGTTTGTGTCCTCAGAAATGCAACTATACTTATGCAATAATTAAATCAAATACATTAGAACACCCCTATATCATCCTCAAAGCAATGGTAAATTGGAAAGAGTTTTGGTAGAAAGTATACAAGCAGGGTACAGAAACAATTTGAGTGATGAACAAGCTTTCAAGGATTGCGTATAGTCTTACTGCACCACACCACTTGTGGCTATTGGGAAAAGTACATTTGGGAACATGAGAGGAAGGAAGCCATCAACAGAAATGTGTTCATTTTGAATGGTAAATTTAGTTCATGAAGGTTGTGATGTATGGAAAACAGCTGAACAAGTTTCAAATGAAACAAATAAAAAAAGATGATCATTTTGACAAAGATGTATGCAAAATGAAAGTTGGGGACTGAGTACGGATAAAAAGTCCTATTTTGTTGAGAAAAGAGTTCTGTAAGTTTAAACAAGCTCAGAAAGTTTTTGACTTATGCAAAAATGTGGTGAAGTTGACGGATGGGTGTTGGTGGAGTACTGGCCGTGTAGCGTTGGATCCTAGTATGGTAATGTAACCAATCCAAGGCCAGTTAAGCTTTACAAAAAAATGAGATTGTGAAAAGAATAAGGATTTAGTATCACAAAGAAAGAGTTTGTGATCTCACAACATACCAAAGAGGCTCCAGGATTATATAGGAATTATATAGTTTCATATAAATTGATAAAAAAGGAGAACATTAGGGGGGGTGTGCTATCAGACTTGTAGAGTTTGATGTTGAGACTTAGTGGTTTCAAGTAAAAGTGTTCAGTTACACTCTACGGAATATACTCCAAGGTGAGAGTTTGAATGTATTCAAAACGGTTGTAGAATTGGACAAAAGGACTTTGTGTTAGATTGTATATTTTGTTATCATGTGTATTGGGCTTACTTTGTATTTAAAAAACTGGGAAATATGTGGTGATGTCACATGGAGTGCATGGAACACGATGACATTGGTAGGACTTATAATGTAAGAGTGTTCCATGCCTCCCAGGAGACAGTTCTTTTCTGCCCCATAACATGTAGACACTGTTGTGTTTACTTTCAAAAAATATATATATAAAATCAACAAAAAGTGCGGAACCAGTTATTACAGCTGATTTCCTTTTTATGGTCATAGAATTCGAGTGTACTTGCAATAAACTTGTAATGTGCGGCAGGGGATATTTTATTCCATGTAATACATGGTCACACCATCACCCCTCCCATAAGCCAATTACATTCTTAGTTTATTGCTCTTCTATGTTCATTTCAAACAAAGTGAATTAAAGCAGAATCTGTACTATGAAATTAAGCACACTAAACATCATCTAGTAATGTTTTCAAAAATATATTAAAATCAAGCCTGTCCTAACTTCTTATGTGTGGAGTTTTCCTCCCTGACTGTGCAGACTGCGCAATCGTAAATTACTCCTAATAAAATGAAACTTGTTGCTTGTGAATACCAAACATTTTATACATGCACATCTTGGGAAAATAATAATGGTGAATAATGATGTTTATGTTTGTTCCAATACGCAAATGATGAAATAATAATGTTGCAGTTTGCGAGTTTAATAAGTGATATGGAAGTGTGTTTATTAACATAATTTAGTTGTGCCACATTTTTATTGAAACACTGTTTTGGATAAAATGGATCCTGTTCTGATGCTGTTTTCATTCTTCCTGTCTAGCCCCCATATGCATCTTCTTTCCCCACAGCTCTGCAGACTGATGGCAGGTTCATGATATTTTCATGCTGTGCTCTGTTAGAAATGGGAGTCTCTATTTGTCAGAGGTAGGTACCTTGGTCCAAATAGGGACCCTTGCTTCTAGTCAGGGTAAGGGGAATACACTTCTAAAAGAACCCCTGCTCACCCCTTTGGTACCCTGGCACAAGCAGTCAGGCTTATCTCAGAGGCAGTGTGTAAAGCATTTGTGAACACATATAGTAATAGAGTGAAAACACTACAAATGGACACCACACTAGTTTTGAAAAATAAGTAATTTTTATCTAAACCAAACAAGACCAAACAAGAAAAATCCACAAACCAGTAAATAAAATATGACATTCAAAATGTAAAAAAAGTTCTGTACATAGCAAACTACAGATGAAACTCTTTCAACTCAAAGTATCTTGGATGCGTCACAGTCATAAACAAAAACAGCCACAGGGAAGGTGATGCATCAGTTCCTTACGCCCAAGGAATGTGATGTGTTGGTTCCTTACCTCAGGGGAGTGAGGTTCCGTGACAATCATAATGGTGTTCTCGACTTGCTCGAATTTGGACGAGTTTGGTATCTATGAACCGCAAATGACGAGTTTAGTGGGTGTACGCATTTTCGCTACGCTGGCCTGAACCGTTCGTCTTATTCGTGGGTTTCTCCATCTGAACCCACGGGTTCCATTTTAGATACGGCATCCATTTTGTCTCTTGCCCTCAAGTAGCCAGCGAACGGACACTGTCCGCTTCGTGACCCTGGGATTCCCAAACTCTTGCGGAAGAGACGTGTTCCTTTGAGGGTGTCTTTATGACGAGGGGGGGATGACACTGCAAAAGCAGATGGCCCCGCTCGAGGCTCATCTTGCCGTGCCGGTCTATTGTTTCAGCCGTGCATGCATCAGGCACGAATCCTTTGATCCTGCAATCGTGTTTCCGATATCGCCCCCTACACTTTTTTTCAATCTGTTGTCTATCTTTGTCTTCCTTGCACCTGTTTCTGTCTCTTCTCTCTAACTCGTTTACAGCCGGAATAGAATGTACTTTATGGTGGGATAATGTACTTTTACAGTTGGGAACCGGCGATGCTACTGTAATTATGTTCCGGGCTCTTGAAGACATGAAAGCGACCCTTTTGAAGTTTACTAAGGGAACTGAATTGTAACCTTTTGTTCACCATGTTGTGCTATGACTAAAATATGTATAAAAGGAGCGATCCACTGTTGCAATTTGAAGCAGTCTCCTAGAACCTACACACGGTGTACTTCTTGCGATCTCTGTATTCCCTTCAGTAAATAAATCTCGATCTTTGACGCCAAAGGAAGTGTCCCGTGTCTCTGTGATTTCTACGCCAGAACAGGTAACCCACGAAGGTTTCAGGTGTTGTCCCCTGGCACCGCTGGGTCTTAGAATAACCCAGTCCTTCAGTTGGCGCCCAACGTAGGGCGACATCAGCGGTACCGGTCCAAAGCCCGAAGATCAGGAGGAACTTCGTGTGAAATCTCCGAGGGAAGGTGCACCCCGCTTCATCGATCCTGTTGTCTAAATAAGTGGTCCGAAGACTTTTCCTGCGAAGATCCCTGCCTCCTGATGGCTGCGACGGGCTGATGCCCTGACTGTTGACCTGTTTTGGCGCCTGGAGTAGTCCTTTTTTTACAGCGAGACGATAGACGGGCCTTCCTGGTGACGCCATTGCTCTTTCAGTTAAGTATTTGTGGGTCGCTCCCAAAGTCCTTGGTTGTTGTTGAAACTTGGTTGTTTGCATGGTTCCATTGCATTTGTGGTTCTTAGTTATTGGTTCTTAGTTGTTGGGTTTTATTTGACGATTGCAATTGCCAAAAACCGAGGGTCTTGCATTTTTGCGAGGACATCATAATTCGATAACCCTTGAAGTTTGTAAACTCGGTTAGTGTGCACGATGCCTGGCCGTAGTACTTTGTTTGGTTGCTTTAAATGTTGCGGTACGGATTCCCGATTGGAGGACTCATGTCCGATACCTCCAGTTGGAACTCCGATCTATGAGCTCTATAGTCGCCATGGAGTGGGTCCTATCGTATATAATGATTATTGGATCCGCTATACTAAAGATGATGGTGTCCTTAGTTGGCCACCTCATGGTAGTTTCGA
The DNA here is from genome assembly GCF_964263255.1 of Lissotriton vulgaris. Lineage (NCBI taxonomy): Eukaryota > Metazoa > Chordata > Amphibia > Caudata > Salamandridae > Lissotriton > Lissotriton vulgaris. The sequence goes on from NC_141697.1 coordinate 366,766,580, forward strand.
GACTGCAATTTTGGACAATCTCGAGGCAAAATTGTTTAAAAAGAAATCTAGGCCGGCCATGTTTGATTCCTTTCGGTTATGGCATAAAGAGGCCAAGCAGAAAGAAATTAAACAGCTTAAGAGAAATAAGAAAGAAGGTATTGTAACGGTGATGCGAAATGCAGAGCAGTTCCAGCGAGACAAGGAAGAGAAAGAAAAGGATGTTTTTGCTAGACTGCAACATATGGCGGTGGATAAATGTTATCCTGTTTTACCGTCGAGTTCTGATGAGAAGGGAGAGGAAGCGGTAGAGGACCCTTTGTTGTCCTATCTACTGAAATCACCACCTCCGTACGCGCTGGATACTACAGCCCCTGTGGTTCCTCCTGTTCCTCAACCTGTCCTTCCGGCAGCTGCTGGTCAGCCTCTCGCTGGTCCTGTTCTTCCGAATCCTCTTGTTCCTCAAGTTGTCCCTGTTCCCTTACCTGCCCCTCTTCCTACTGCTCCACTGCCTATACCTTCTCAGTCTGCTGTTCCCGCTACTTCTGCTCTTTTGGCTACTCCTACTGCTCCTACGTTTAGTCCCCATGTTGTTTCCCCTGTACTTCTTTCCTCTTCTCCGTCTGTCCATAGTCGCATACCTAATGTGGTTGCTAATCTTTACTCTCCATTTGGACCGCTCACTGGGTCCGATGTTTTTGACGTCCCTCAAAGACGTAGTCAAATTCCTGGTGGTAGGGAGAGTGATATGTTAATAAAAATGTCACATAATTGGATTAGGTATCCCATTAAAAACACCCCGCGCATGGTTTTTGAGACGTTTTCTCAATTTAATGAGCCCACGCAGAGATTTGTGTTTGAGGAAATGTGTAAATGTTTACGAGAGGTATGGGATACTGATGAGGTAGACAATGTGCCGCCCGAAGTGACTGAACTCCAGCATCAGTTTTCGAGTGGTATGATTGTGGGTAGTAATGTTCGACGTGCTGTGGAGCGTCTCCTGTCTTTACGATCTACAGTACTGCCTCGAGCACTGTTTAAGGATGAAACTGAGGAGTGGATGGCAACACCTGGTTAGTATCCCATGCGAGAAGTCCCCCCAGTATGGATGCCTTGTAATCCTGCTGCTAACCCTGCAATTTTGCCACACTTCCAGAGAGTTTGGATACACCTCCCATGGAAGCGGTCGGAAGTTTTGCAGGTGAAGCAAACTTTGCCTGACCCCCGCAAAAATCTGGCAGGTTATTATAAGGAGTTATCCCAATTAGTGGATGCTACTATTATGAACCTTGCCGATATTGATATGTTGTTCGGTAATGTAGTACCTCAACCAATTTGGGCAAAAATCCGTCAAGAGAATCACGTAGCCGAGCTAGGCGGTGATTGGGCTGCTCTTGCGGCGGCCGACGGACGACAAATTGGTGGGGCTAAGCCTGAACAGATCATTGAGAATCTGCCCCAGAGGATAATTACACTTATGAAGACGCTTATGCCAGCAATGAGAGTCAATTGGGATAAACTGTCTGCGTGCAAGCAAAAGAAGGACGAGAGTGTCTCCGATTTCTTTACGAGATTTAAAGAGGCATTCATCGATCACAGTGGTCAGGATATGAGCACTGAGGGAGGTCAGCGGTTATTTGTAGATAAATTTGTATCGAATCTGTTGCCTGATCTCAGCAACAAATTGAAGAATTCCGAAAGTTCGTGGGCTGTTTCTACTTCTGCTCAAATATTGGCTACGGCTCAATATTACGAAAATAGGGAGAAGGAGGAAAATGATCGTGCGGATAAGAAGACAAAGGATCTTAAAACTAAAGTTCTGTTACAACAAGCGTATCCTCCGCTCTCAAATCAAAATGACTCTCAGCAACAAAATAGATCGCAATTACAGTCTTCTAGGTCACAGTTGCGTAATGACTCCTCTACACCGAGATCTATGCTTGGCTATAATCAATGCGCATACTGTAGGGGTGAGGGCCATTTGAAGTTTAATTGTCCAGTTTTTCGTGACCGAAACAATGGTGTTTCGGCTCGAGGAGGTCGTAGTGGTCCCCAACAGGCTTCACGTGGTAGAGGTCGTGGTGTTACTCAAAATCAGAATGAGCGTTCTACCACTTCATCAGACTCGAATAATTGTTTTGATCAGCGCAATTCATCATTAGGTAGATCCGCACAGTATCATGTAGACGACTATTACGTCGAGCATGATATTGATGCTGATGGTAACTACTAGGACAGCCACAGACAAAGAGAGGGAGTAGTATCAGTTCCGGTTGATCAGAGAGGGCCTTACGTCACAGTTGCCACATCGGGCGTAGTTGAGCCTTTTCTGTTGGACACTGGTGCAGCGAAAAGTTCCATCATGCATTCGAAACTCCCTGGCGCACCTTTGTCTGGCTTAACGAATGTTTCCGTTGGATTCTCTGGCGCCCCCGTTAGCAATCCGGTTTCTAGCACTTTGCCCCTTACAATTGGGCCTCGTGAGCTAGAAGCTCCCTTGATTTTGACTACTGGTTGTGGTGAGAATCTTTTGGGCCTGGATTTGTTGAAGCGGTTATATGCGACTCTGTATTGTTCTCCTGCGGGAGTGGAGCTTACATTGGGTCAGAGAGTGATCTCTCCTATGTACTTGTCAACTGATAAGCTCCCACCGGAATTGAGTTCTCTTCCTAAGTCTTTGTGGGCAACGGGTCCCAATGATGTGAGCCTGCTGGACATATCGCCTTATGTTGTCCAATTTAAATTGAATGTGCGATTACCACGCATTCCCCAGTATCGTATCTCTCTCGATGCTGAACGAGCGCTGTTAGCGATCATCTATGACTTGATCAAAAAGGATGTCATCGAGGAAACTCGTGGAAATGTGTGTAATAGTCCTGTGTTACCTATTTTGAAACAAACTGATCCATCTAAGCCTCCTGTGTACCGTTTTGTTATTGATTTAAGGGAGGTAAATAAAATTGTGATTCCACAATTTCCTGTGGTGCCTGACATTACGGCTTTACTGACTCTGATTCCAGCCTCTGCCTCTTGGTTCTCAGTGATCGATCTGAAGAATGCTTTCTTTAGCATTCCGATTGCTGAGGAAAGCAGAGATCTATTCGGCTTCCCATTAGGTGGTCGCAGCTTTAGGTTTAAACGCGCTCCCCAGGGCTACTGCGAGAGCCCATCGATCTACAGCCAAGCCCTAAAGAGTCAACTTGATGCGTTTGTGTTACCGGCTGGTGCGGCCTTGATTCAGTACGTTGATGACTTATTAGTGGCTGCTGACACTAAAGAGATCTGCAAAACTGCTACAGTATCGCTGTTACAGCATCTCTGTGACTTACATCACAAGGTGTCACCTTCTAAGCTGCAATATTGTTGTCAAGAAGTAACCTATCTAGGTCACTTATTGTCAAAGGAGGGAAGAAGGTTGACCCCAGAGAGAATTGCAGCGATCGCTCGAATGACTGTGCCGACAACTCAGAGAGATGTACGTGCCTTTTTAGGTATCACGTCATACTGCAGGCAGGGGATTCCAAATTTTTCATTGCTAGCGAAGCCATTGGTAGCCCTCACGTGCAAGGATGTTCCGACTCCTTTGCCATGGACTGAAGAGTGTCAGAAAAGTTTTTCTGAATTGCGTGATGCGTTGTGTTTGGCTCCTGTGTTAGGTACTCCTGACTACAGTAAGCCGTTTACACTATACGTTCACGAGAGAGAGGGTTGTGCGTTGAGTGTTTTGACGCAACAATTTGGTGGTAAGCAGTGTCCATGTGCATATTTTTCCTCGACCTTGGACCCGGTAGCTAGAGCATTGTCGAGTTGTCTAAGAGCGACAGCGGCAGCTGCGGTGTCCATCCGGCAATCTGCAGGATTGGTCATGGATAATATGCTTCCGGTGATGGTTCCGCATGCAGTTGACACTCTCTTGAATCGTACAAAAACTCAACACTTGACGAGCGCAAGGTTGTCCGGTTATGAGTTGACGCTTTTGGCAAGTCATATACAAATAAAGCGCTGTAATGTACTGAACCCGGCAACGTTGTTGCCAACTAATATGGAATCAGATGATGTACCACCACATGATTGCTATTTACGAACTGAGGAAGAAACGAAGGGTCGTGTTGACCTAAAAAACACTCCATTGGCAGATCCCGATGGTACTTTGTATGTTGATGGCTCATGTTTTAAGTTGCCGAATGGTGATGTGACGACTGCGTATGCTGTGGTGACATTGAGTACGGTTGTGGAAACTGCGAGATTGAGTCAGAATTCCGCGCAGGCGGCAGAGTTGATTGCGTTGACGAGAGCCTGTGTTTTGTCTAAGGGAAAGCGAGTGAATGTGTTTACGGATAGTCAGTATGCGTTTGGCGTTGCACATAGCTTTGGTCGTCTGTGGAGAGAAAGAGGATTTATGACATCGCATGGCACGAAGATCCAACACGGACAGCTCGTGAACGATCTTTTAGACGCACTTACATTGCCTAAGCAGGTGGCAATTATTAAATGCAGCGCGCACCGAAAGGTTAAGGATGATGTTGGTCGTGGTAACGCGTTTGCGGATGAGATTGCTAAAGAGACAGCTAAAAATCTTGCAACCCGAATGTACGTTATGAGTTCAGTAAGGTGGCCGGCAGAGACTGGTATGTGTGAGGACACTGTTGACAGCGTGAAAGCGATTCAGAATGAGGCTACTGAAACTGAAAAGACTAAGTGGAAAGAAAGCACGGGAAAGCTAGATGCGCATGGATGTTGGATTGATTTGATGGAATGTCAGAGGTGGATGTTACCGGATGCATATGTGCTAGCCCTTGTGACTAAGGCTCACGGCTTGTCACATATTAGCGCGAAAGGTATATGTAAGTTACTGTCTCCTGTATGGAAGAATGATGGTATTGCTAAGTGTGCTGAGAGAGTGGTTAAGAATTGTATGGTATGTATGATGTACAATCCTGGCAAGGGCACTCCCACTCCACCTGGCCATTTTGCTCCTCCTACATGTCCCTTTGAGGTTATCCAACTGTACTTCATCCATATGGAGAGATGCAATAACCTGAAGTACGTTTTAGTTGTGGTTTGCGCGTTCTCCAGATGGATTGAGGCCTATCCTCTTAAAGATAATACTGCACTGTGAACAGCGAAAGTCCTACTGAAGGAATACTTTCCTCGGTATGGAATGCCACGGATTGTATGGTCAGATAACGGAAGTGAGTTTGTGGGGAGTGTGATGAAGAGTGTGTGTAAAGGCCTTGGAATTAGACAAAAATTCCATAGCGCCAATCATCCCCAGTCAGCGGGTTTAGTTGAAGGTTACAATGGTACTCTGAAACTGAAACTTGCTAAGATTCAAGCTACGACTGGTCTGTCATGGCCTGATGCCTTGCCTCTGGCTCTCTTGTCAACCAGGGCGACTGTGCACTCTGGAGTAGGGCTCAGCCCATATGAGATTGTGTTCGGCCGCCCTTCGAACATTTGGGGAGTCCCGAGGCCTAAGGCCTTTGATAGTCTTGAGTATCCAATGTTAATTGATTATCTTCATGATCTGACTGCTAAACTGAGGTTAATTCATCAACAGGTCTTTGAAGCTCTACCGGCACAGACTGAGGGTCCTGGACATCGGCTCCAACCGGGTGACTGGGTCATCACCCGCAACTTTGGCAGAAAGTGCAATTTGGAGCCGAGATTTGTGGGTCCAATCCAAGTCCTACTGGCTACAAGGACTGCAGTTCATTTGGAAGGGAGAAAAAATTGGGTGCATGCCACCCACACCAAAAAAGTTCCTATCCCTTTGCCAGCAGATTCTTGGGTGAGGACAGGGATTGCCGCAACGGAAACAGAGACCCCAACAACATTTGTGCCGTTTAGTGATGCTCAACCTGTAGGAGACACCTCATTGCAGCCAGATACATCTGTTAAACCATCAGCATTGAAGAATTCGAGGCTTGAACTGCCATCTGATCGATTGGACGCTGTTTTACAATCTGAACAATTATTCGAAGAACAGACTCGTCCTGGAAGAAGCAGATATTCTCTTTGTTCTCATAACAAAGACTAATAAAGGAAATCCCTTTTCGTCTTTCCCCTTTTTGAATTCATATTACCCTCTTACTGTTGCCATGAACATTATGAACAATTGCATCCTCTATTAATTTTTGAACCTTTTTCTACGTATGTTTTTCCACAGCTAGGAGATTCGCATTAAAATTGAATGTTTTGATTAAAGAAAACCTTACATCCGGGTTGACCGTAGGGCCGTGCGGGTACTTCCTCCTGTTTAGCAGGTTCTTGACACTAGGTCGGTTACTTTTGTCGATTCCTGGGAACTCCTGGGAATTGATAATCGCTACTCAGAACGAAGTGCGTCAAGAACGTTGCGGACGGTTTTTAGAGGATGGAATTCTCAAAGTTGTCGGAAGTAGAGAGGATGTCAGCTCAAAGATCAAACCTGCATAGGGTTGTACAAACAAAATGCTTTCTGTTTCAGATATTCTTGCTATTTTTGACTGTTTCCATGTTATTGGTGGGTGTAGTGTATTTCGGAATACAGTCATTATTGCCTTCTGTTTCACCTACTTTTTCTTCTGAACCGAAATCTATTCCCACTGTTTCTCCACATTCCTTTCATCCCCTGCCCCAACACGAACAGGTTAGACGTGCGGAATTCATGAACAACTCCTTTGTCCAGCTTCTACATCAGCATCAGTTGGTGATGAATACTACTAACTGTTGGGTGTGTGGGTTAATGCCACATACCATGGATAGGGGTATTCCGTATTTGGTTCTTCCTTATAGCTCCCAGGGTTCAGCTCGAGCATTCCAAACTATGTTTCGTAGCGCACTAGATTCCTACCCCCATCGAGAGCCACGCTCTCCAGATTCTGGCCCGTACCACAAGCCTTTGGCAAGAGCGATTGCTGACTTATATAGAGATATTTTTGATGCATCGCTTTTCCCAGAGGAAGAGGTGCGAGCATACAAGGATCTGAGCGAGGCTGAGTATAGTATATCAGTGGGTGATAGACAGCTTAAAAGCTCGTCTCCGATCTGGATCGTACCCCATCTTGGCAATTTCTGCTTGAAAGGCCTTGGCCGAAGTCCGCGAGCTCAACTCGGGAGGAGTGCTTGCACTGAAACGTATGTTTTACCAATGCTCTCTTCCCCTGTTTTCCTGACTGCCAAGGGTACATACTTTGTATGTTACGATCGCGCATATACATGGTTGCCCCGTGACTTCTCGGGCACCTGTTATATTGCGAATCTGTTGCCACCGACTTTTACAGTTGCCTCGGACTATCACAAGACTAGAGTTGTGAGAGGCGTTATTAGCGAAGAAGACACTGCCAGTCAAGAAGCAGGAGACTTCTTTAAGGGTTTCCTTCTGTTTTGGGGACCTATGGTTAATAGTAGGAACCTGAGACAGTTGACTTGTGTGGTCGAATCGACCGCTAATACAACTGCAAGTGCTCTTGGTAATCTGACAGCTGAGCTTCAGGCGGATAGGCTTATGACGTTGCAGAACCGTATGGTTTTAGACGTTGTTCTTGCAGATAGAGGTGGTGTGTGCAAGGTGATCCATTCGAGTTGCTGCATTTTCATCCCTGATAACGCTCCAACTGTCTATCAAGCCATCTCGAAGTTGCATAAGATCTCCGAGTCCATACACGTGGACGTAGGTGATTGGACGCTACTGGGATGGTTTTGGGGCCTGATATCAACGTGGGGTTGGAAGATTCTGATGATCATCGGGGTTGTTGTAGCATTTCTGTTCACGTGTTGTCTTTGCGTACAGTGTGGTCCTGCCCTATGTGGCCTCTGTGCTACAACGTGTATAAGATGGCCATCTGTTACCAAGGAAGCATTGATGGATAGAATAATGTTGCAGCAACATCTGAATGATCTGATGAATATCGAGATCGATTCTGATATCGACTAATGCTTGCCTACATGAGGGCAAAAGGAGAGTGTGAGGTTCCGTGACAATCATAATTGTGTTCTCGACTTGCTCGAATATGGACGAGTTTGGTATCTATGAACCGCAAATGACGAGTTTAGTGGGTGTACGCATTTTCGCTACACTGGCCTGAACGGTTCGTCTTATTCGTGGGTTTCTCCATCTGAACCCACAGGTTCCATTTTAGATACGGCATCCATTTTGTCTCTTGCCCTCAAGTAGTCCGCTTCGTGACCCTGGGATTCCCAAACTCTTGCGGAAGAGACGTGTTCCTTTGAGGGTGTCTTTATGACGAGGGGGGGATGACACTGCAAAAGCAGATGCCCCGCTCGAGGCTCATCTTGCCGTGCTGGTCTATTGTTTCAGCCGTGCATGCATTAGGCACGAATCCTTTGATCCTGCAATCGTATTTCCGATATCGCCCCCTACACTTTTTTTCAAACTGTTGTCTATCTTTGTCTTCCTTGCACCTGTTTCTGTCTCTACTCTCTAACTCGTTTACAGCCGGAATGGAATGTACTTTATGGTGGGATAATGTACTTTTACAGTTGGGAACCGGCGATGCTACTGTAATTATGTCCTGGGCTCTTGAAGACATGAAAGCGACCCTTTTGAAGTTTACTGTGGGAACTGAATTGTAACCTTTTGTTCACCATGTTGTGCTATGACTAAAATATGTATAAAAGGAGCGATCCACTGTTGCAATTTGAAGCAGTCTCCTAGAACCTACACACGGTGTACTTCTTGCGATCTCTGTATTCCCTGCAGTAAATAAATCTCGATCTTTGACCCCGAAGGAAGTGTCCCGTGTCTCTGTGATTTGTACGCCAGAACAGGTAACCCACAAAGGTTTCAGGTGTTGTCCCCTGGCACCGCTGGGTCTTAGAATAATCCAGTCCTTCAGGAGGTGATGCGCTGGTTCCTTACTGCCACACAATGGAGGTGCAGCGTCGGTTCCTTACTGAAGGGGAGGTGATGTGTTGGTTTCTTACTGAAGGGGAGGTGATGCCTAGGTCTCTTACTGTGGCCCCAGTGTTCTTGTAGACTTTGCGCCCAAATGCGGTGTATTGCACGACTTTGCGAGGTTTCACGTCATCCGGCGTTGGTGCAAGGGGCCGCACTGCGACACTGGTCCTAGGATGCTTGTTTCCAGTCCAGGGAGGACCTGGCTTGGCAGTTCGGGCTGGACTGTTCTAATGGGGCACAGGGTCAAGACTGATTTGCATGTGGCTGGGTTCAAACTGGGATGGCATGGTGAGCAAAAAAACAATGGATTTAGGCCCAGATCTCTGTACTCGGGTGAATGTATTACATTGTTCTGCATTCTGTACATCAATTGTTGTTTTTGCCTTTGTCACCCCGAGTGGGACAGGTATACTCAGAAGTGAGTCCTGTGTTCTCCATGCGACTGGAATCAAGCGATCCTGGTTGATGAGGGCTAAAAAGCCCGAAACCGGTCCTAGGATGCTTGTTTCCAGTCCAGTGAAGACCTGGTTTGGCAGTTCGGTCTGGACTGTTCCCATGGGGCACAGGGTCAAGACTGATTTGCATATGGCTGGGTTCAAACTGGAATTGCATGGTGAGCAAAAAAACAATGGATTTAGGCCCTGATCTCTGTACTAGGGTGAATGTATGACATTGTTCTGCATTCTGTCCATCAATTTTTGTTTGTGACCTCGAGTGGAATGGCTATGCTCAGACTTGAGTCCCGTGCTCTCCATGCCACTGGAATCATGCTATCCTGGCTGATGAGGGCTGAAAGTCTGAAACCGGTCCTAGAATGCTCATTTCCAGTCAATTGAGGACCTGGCTTGGCAGTTCGGGCAGGACTGTTCCCAAGGGGCACAGGATCAAGACTGATGTGCATATGGCTGGGTTCAAACTGGAATGGCAAACAAACAATGGATTGAGGCCCAGATCTCTGTACTGGTGTAAATGTATGACATTGTTCTGCATTCTGTCCTTCAATTGTTGTTTTTGCACCCGGAGGGGACTCGGCACATTTCGCGTCACCCTGCACCGGTTCCGAGAGGCTTCGCATGGTTTCGCAATGCTTTGAACCGGTTCTTGCAGAGATCAGCTGCAAACTCCACTTCTGAGGCCTTTTGACTGCAGGAGGATCCTCAGGCATGAGTAGGACTCACAGACGAAAGAGTCCAGCAGCACCCACAGAGTTGAAGGAAGTCTTTTGTGTCCCTGAGACTTCAGAACAGGAGGCAAGTTCAGTTTCAAGCCCTTGGACATCTTTTCTTCAAGCAGATGACACAACAAACAGCAAAGTCTTTTTTTCCCTTTCCTTGGCAGCAAGCAGACACTGCAGGCCAACCCCAGACAGCAAACTGCACAGGGGCAGTATTCCTCCTCAGCCTATCTGGCGCATCTCCTTGTCAAAGGTTCCTCTTGATTTCCCAAAAAGTGATCTAAAAGTCTGGGGTCTGAGCGCCCCTCTTTTTATACACCCAAATCCTTTGTTCTCTGAAGGCAGAGAGTGTCTGTACCCAACCAAAACCAGTTCTGTGGAGCACTTGGCAAGTGCCCACCGAACATCTTTTGTCAGTGTGAGCCCTGGCTCCAGACACACCACATGGTGGCAGAGCCGTCATTGTGGAAGGCATGTCCATCACCACCCCTTGTTGTTAAATATTTTGTCCACCCTAAGCGTGGAAGGGTATACTCAGATGTGAGTCCCTTGCTCATTGCACCATCAGGATTCAAGCAAGCCGGGCCGACGATGGCTGAAATGCCAGAAACCGGTCCCCGGTAGCTTGTTTCCTTCCCAGTGTAAGAATTGGCTTGGTAGTTTGGTTTGCCCTGTTCCCATCATGCACTGGGACAGGAACAGACTAATTTGCATATAGCCAGGTTCTGAGCTGGGATGGTGCAGTGAGCTAAAAAAACAGTTTTGGATCTAGCCCTGATCTCTTGACTGGGCGAGAGTATTCTGCTTAATTCAGAAACTCTGTCCATCACCACCCCTTGTTGTTAAATATTGTGGAAGGCAGGCACAGTCCTATTCAGGAGAAGGTGCTACTTGTCCCACAACATCAAATAAAGACCAGGCCTATTCAGCCCAACCGTGACTTATCAGACTTCTTGAGTGGCTGCCCTTTTACAGCCCCTGTCATCAAAAAGCCAGACATGCAATACACAAACCTAGCAGAGGCACGCTGGATGGTTGGGCAAGAAAATGCCCACTTTCTAAAAGTGTTATTTTCAAACACAGAATGTAAAAATCACCCTAACTAAAAGATGCATTTTTAACATTCTAAGTTCAGGCATCTAAACATCATTTTTCTACCTTGTTCCTAGGGCTTGTTATGTTTATAAGACGTTATAAACAAATTCCCCATTCTGTCCTACGGGAACAGGTAGCCTTGCAATAGAATTTTGGTGGTAAAGAGGACTTTTTTTGTATTAGACATGCTGCCAATTTCTTTTATGATACTGAGGCTCATTAGGGATGCGGAATTTTTTCAGATTTTGAGTAATCTACATAATTTTACATTTGAGCCTTCATGGCATTTATTCGGTACTGCTTTATTTTGTGAATTCTGTAAATAAAGGCTTTAACTTCCCTCTGATGTAGTGCTAATTTTTTGAGACATTCCAATGATTTACTTTGCTACTTGTTGAATTGATGTGGGGGAGGGGGCCTTTTTATGCAAGATCAACATGGAGCACAAATGTCTGAAGGAAATTCTATGTAATCTGAATTTTGGGGTGTCCTGAATATTGGGGTACAGGGTCCTGATCCTTCAGATGTGAACTTTGAAAGATTATACAGAGTCATTTAGACCCTGACAGATGGTTCCCTGATCCAGCAGTGGGTGAAGGAGATAGCTTCTGCCTCCTAATAGAAGACTGTGCAACCTATTGAGAGATCCTCTTGCAAGTGGCAAGGATCTCTGAGTTGAAAAGGAGCCACTGCTGCAATGGCTCCACTCACATTACTGCAGATTTTCCAGGCAGCATTTATATTTAAAATGCTCTCTTGGCAAATATGTTTGTTGCGAGCAAATAAACTCACCGACCAAGAGTTTGTTGGCTGTAAACAAAAATAAAAATGTTCCCGATGCACAAGGAGTTTTCTCCTTGTCCATAGGGACCATTATACAATTCTTTGCCCTTGTCCACTATGCCTTTGTAAGGAGGGGACCCGACATTAAAAAACAACTTACTCCATCTACCACACTTCCCGTTGATTACCGAGCCCTGCATCCCTAAAAGAGAGGAGAAGAATAGGTAAACTCTGATTGAAGCCTCTTGCACACAGCAAGACCGTCCCCTCCGGTGTGAGAGCCAATGATATGGTCCAGCCTGGATGGAAGAGGTGGAGCATCTGCATTGTAAGGAGACCGAGCCAGGAAGAGATGGCACAGGAACCCCACAAGACGCCAATAACCTTGAGGTAGCAGAGAGCCCAGCTGAATCGAAGAGAGTAGACGCCAAACCAAATGATCAGGAGAGCCCAGCCTCAACGAAAAGAGAAGATGCCAATCAGGAGAAGAGAAGAGCTCAGCTGAGACAGTGCAAGGGGACAACAAAGCTGACTGAACCTCTGAGGACTGGTGGGAGGACTGGTGGACACCCCCAGGGATCGCCTTATTGCTGCCAAAACTCAGGAGGGTTGCGGCCATTGCGGTATGTAACCCAAACAGGGAAGGGGAGTGAGGGGTTGGTATTGGTATTCAGGGTGGTACCATAGAAAGGGGGAGTCTTGAAGGGGCATCACCAGGAGCTGCATGTAATGTCACAAGTCTTTTCCCTATTTTTGCCATCCCCACCAACACAGTAACCAAAAGAGACAGGCCCTTACTCTAGGAGGGGCACCTTCCCAGCACTCTGCATGTGCCCACTTATACGTGACTCAACCTATGGGAATTGACCTGCTCTTTGAGGAAAAGGGAATAGCGAACATAGGACAGGAAGTGGCACAATATTATTCCTGATAGTTTTTCTTTCTGCCATAATCTATTTAGCACAGTGTCGTGCAGTATCCCAAAACTCCCAGGTGTGGTGAACAAGTCTACCCTCAAACCCTGACAAACCTGATAGTTATACTAACTGTCCACATCTTTTTTTCTTCCTGAGACACCTTCGGACGTCCTCCTGCTGGAAAATCCACCTGGAAAGGAAGAAGACACTAAGTAAACCTTGGGGAAGAGAAGATCCTGGATGTTTGTGTTTGTACATTTTATGTTTTATGCGCTCCTAAAATAAAACTACGCCAAGATTGATCCGCACATCAAGGCTCCGAGATTGTTTTTCCGCCCTTACCTCCCACAGCCTTGCATGGTGCACATAGTCTGAGAAGAGATGTGAAATTCACAATGCCCTAAAAAGGGTATATCACTCAGTGGTCCAATGGTGGACAGGCTGCTGAATCATATGTGACTGACAGCGGAGGCACAGGAGGCACCGTGACAGTAAACCAGTGTTGTGTAGTTCCTACTAATCCATAGGATCTGAGCACTGTTTGAACAACAAAAACTAAGGGCTTGGTGACTAGACTGGTTTCAGACAACCCTGCAGGATAATTTGGTATGTAGACCAGCTAGCTCACAGTGCCACCACAAACCCCCCTAATCTTACCAGGGAGTGAAAGGAGTCTGGCAACTACTGAACATGACAACCCTGATTCCTCAGGAATTGTTGAAACAGTACAGAACCTTTCGGTCAGTCACTCATGCTCACTTATTCTCAGAGAAGTATATACTGTACACAGTGGGACATTTTCAATATATTTATCGAACCATGGTTATTCTCGTATAAAATTCATGTGCTGCAATGATTCAAAGACAGAAGCAAATAAAGGATATTTGAAGCACTGAAAGAGCGGACAGTAGATGATTTCTACCATGGTGGTGAAGCAATCAATATATGCAGACATATATACAGAATATAGTATTCTAACTTGCTCCTAAAATGCAGACAATACTCTGAGTTTACCTAGAGTGTGTATTGGTGTAGAGCCAAGAATCCCCCTATGGACGATCCAACCCCATTACCTGAACTGATAGAGTGAAGGACTCAGTCTTGATCTTGAGTTTGACACCCCTATGGTGGTGGATTCGCAGCATGCATTGACCTTCATTGTCAGCGGAAGCACCTCCTCTTCCAATCTATTGGGATGCTTATTATTTATAATAGAAAGCAAACTTTATGATCCGCGTGTTAGATAAGTGATGTTATGGATATATAGATAGCGCTGTCGCCTCTTGGATGAAGATAGGATGACTTTTGTACCTAGTGCGTAGAGAGTGCAAACAAAGTCTTTTCAGAGAAACCAATCCAACATTGTTGTGCATGTAAAGGTGTGCAAAAGTTTACCACTTAAATTTTATTTTCTAGGGCAATGTAAGGAATAAGCTGCTTCACTACATGGGCCTAACTCCGGAAATTAGCACCCACTCCGCATCTAAAGGGTTGATATATAAAAGCTATCTAAAAAGCCAGCATATCATAAAAATGTACAAAAGGAAAAAAAACGACTCTGACCATCGTCTAAAAGCAGGCTTCCCTTTAAAATATTCATAAAAGCCGTAAAGAGATTACACTGTTTGAAATCCTAAGCACTCTAAAGGCCATGGTGCCTAGAAAAACAAAAAATAAAAACACACTTCTAAATGGGGTATTCTGGGAAGTTCTGGGTATAAATAATTATTTTCTCATTTTGATGTTTGCTGGCCTCTTGCAGTGGTATTACCACATCTGGAAGAACATATATCATTGGTATCAGAACTTCTGGCTTGCTGGAATACTGACCCTTTATGAGGGTAGAACACTATCAGGTATCACTATTTCTGAACTGCCTACTTTTCTTTATACCAGTTTCTTTCCCTCTTCTTTCTAATTTTCTTTGCTGTTTGCAAGTGAAATGTCAGGGTAAAAAAACATGAGTTGCACTTTTCCCGTAATTCAAGATTCAACTGGTAACTGTGCCTGCTATGCCTCTGGAATCCACTGTCTTGGCAAAGACCCCCCTGCCTTATCTAGTGATGTCCTCTTGCCAGGCAAGGACCTATCGAATAAAAGTGTGTTGGATGAACTTTCTTTACAGTTGAATATCAGGTGAACTACCATTTTCAAGTGCCACGTTCGACATTTTCTTGTGCTTTGCAGCAGCACACCCACAAAATGGGTTTTTGCTTTAGATAAGTAAAAATAAATATTCCTGATTTTCCTTCCTATGAAGGACCTCCATATCTTATTTCGAAATTCAAGCAGGAAATAAACAGTGAAGTTGCCCACTCCCCCAAAATAGGGCAATACAGGCACCACAATACAGTGCATGCCCAGAGGGCAGACACACATTCATTGTTTACCACTGATGGAACTGGCTAAGCCTCTCTCACCAGAAATCCAGTGGTTCTCCCACCTCTAAATGATATGGGGTATTTACAAGTTTGGTGGGGCAGAAAAAATGGCTAGTTCTGACGGTACTCCGGCTGTACCAAATTCTAAATGACTGCCTACGTTTTTAGATAGGGTAACTCAATGTTATGCTTCGGTGTTTACATTTAGATTTTGTTATGCTGTATGAATGTTATGTGTGCTTTCACTCAAGTATCATTTAAGTGATAGCCACAGGTGAACTGAGATAATAAAATGCAGAGGTCCTGACTGAAAGCTGTTTGTGACAATTTATCATAGGCAGTTACATATTAGTGTGGAGCCAATGACTTGAGGGAACTGTACACCGAGCCTCCTGAAAATCCTTCATTCAAGATGATTCTAATGTAGGTAGTTAGAGGGGTTTAAAGCTCCTACAGTTTTGATACAGCTTTGTAAGAGAACACCTCTTATATTAATGCCGGTCTGGGATGTGAGAGGTGGTCCTTGTGATCACAGGTGAACCAACTGGGTTGTGAACTAAGCTGCATAAATAGAAGATATTATCCTCGATGAAACAATGAGTAGGACTGGATACATGAGAAAATTAAAGGTAGAGAATGTGTGTTCCATGGAATGGATGACACTCAAAGTATCAGTATGGGACAAAGGTAATCTCACTGCAATGCTTCCAAGAGGGAAAAGTGGAGCTAAAGAAGTTTGAGCTGACGGACCAGCACATTTCTATTCAGTAAGGAAGCTCTCATTTCTCCTCTGACTACTGCCCACAGACTTTCAAAAGAATAATGAAATCAAGGGGACACATATTTCTGGTAAATTAGTTCTTATATTTCGATTTCTTTTATCATCTTACACTAAATGTTATCTTGTGCTAAATTGTGCGATTTTGTGTTATGCTCTGTTATGTTATGTTATGTTATCTTATCTGTATTAATAAAGCACACTTTTGGTCCTCCTGGCCTCTTTGCAGGGCTATCACCAAACATTTTGCCTTCTTCCACCTATTTTTCATGACCTGTTTTTGTTGGCTTTAGGACTCTGGGCACTTTATCACTGCTAATCAGTGTTAAAGTGCATATGCTCTCTGTGTATATTGTAATTGTGATTGGTTTATCCATGATTAGCATATTTCATATTTACTGGTAAGTCCCCAATGAAGTGCACTGTGTGTGCCAAGGGCCTGTAAATCATATGCTACTAGTGGGTCTGCAGCACTGATTGTCCCACCCACTTGAGTAGCCCTGCAGACAAGTCTGAGGCTTGTCACTGAAGTGTCTACTAGTGCAGTTTTAAACTGCCATGTTGACCTGGTAAGTGCACACACATACAAGGCTCAAACCTTCCCTTTTTATTCCATGTAAGGCAACCCTAAAGTAGGCCCAAAGTAGCCACATGGGCAGGGCTGCAGTATATTTTGAAGGTAGGACATTTACTTGTGTCTTTTACATGTCCTGATAGTGAAATACTACTAATTTCGTTGTTCACTACTGCAAGGACTATTTATCCCATAGGTTATCATTGGAGCTACCTTGTAAGACCTTACAAGTGTAACTTTCAATTGGGAAAAGATAGAGGTTTGCAGTTTTGGTTTCAGTGAGCTCAGGATTTAAAAACACATCTTGCTGTGAAGGTGTTTTTGAAATTGTGTGTTTGAAATGCAACTTTTAGAAAGTGCAAAAAGAACAATTGATGGACAGAATATAGAACAATGTCATACATTCACCCCTGTACATAGTTTTTTCACTTCTCATGCCATTACAATTTGAACTCAGGCCATATGCAAATCAGTCTTGCACCTGCACCCTGTTGGAACAGTCCAGCCCAAACTGCAAGGCCAGGTCCTTCTTGGACTGGAAACAAGCATCTTAGGACCAGGTTCGGGGTTTCACCCCTCATCAGCCAGGCTAGCTTAATTTCAGTGGCATTGAGAGCACAGGACCCATGTTTGGGCATACCCGTTCCATTTGTGGTGAAAAATGGAAAAAGAACAACTGCTGGACAGAATGCAGAACAATTTCATACATTCATCCCAGTACAGAGATCTGGGCCTAAATCCATTGTTTTTTTGCTCCCCATGCCATTCCAGTTTGCACCCAGCCATATGCAACTCATTCTTGACCCTGCACCCTTTGGGAACAGTCCAGCCCGAACTGCCAGGAGAGGTCCTTCCTGGACTGGAAACAGAAATCCTAGGACCGTTTTTGGGGCTTCACCCCTCATCAGCCAGGCTAGCTTTACTTCGGTGGCATGGAGAACACAGGACCCACATCTGGGCATACCCATCCCACTTGGGGTGAAAAATGCAAAAAGAACAAATGATGGACAGAATGCAGAACAATGTCATACATTCACCCCATTCAGAGATCTGGGCCTAAATTCATAGCTTTTTTGCTCCCCATGCCATTACAGTTTGAACCCAACCATATGCAAATCAGCCTTGACCCTGCTCCCTGTGGGAACAGTCCAGCCCAAACTGCCATCCAGGTCCTCTCTGGACTGGAAACAAGCATCCTAGGACCGGTTTCGGGATTTCACCCCTCCTCAGCCAGGCTAGCTTGACTCCAGTAGCAAGGAGAGCACTGGACCCACATCAGGGCATACCCATCCCAGTCGGGGTGAAAAATGTCTGGACTGTTCCCATGAGGCACAGGGTCAAGAAAGATTTGCATATTGCTGGGTCTAAACTGTGGTGGCATGGTGAGCAAAAGAACGATGGATTTAATCCTGATCTATTGACTGGAGGGGAATGTTTGATTTGCTTGAATTCCGTATATCATCTGTGTGTCTTTTGCTTTCTCTACCTAAGTGCGCCAGGTATGCCCAGACGTGGGTGCAGGGCTCACTGTGCCTCTGGATCCAAGCTAGTCTGGCTGATGATGGGTAATGGCCTGAGAATGGTCCCTGGATGCTTGATTATGGTCCAGGGAGGACATGGCTTGGCAGTTCGGTCTGGACTGTTCCCATGAGGCAGAGGGTTGAGACTGATTTGCATATTGCTGGGTGTAAACTGGGGTGGCAGGGTGAGCAAAAGAACAATGGATTTAACCAAGATCTATTGTCTGGGGATAATGTTTGATTTGCTCTGCATTCCGTGCATCATCTGTGTTGCTTTTGCTTTCTCCGCTAAGTGCGCTGCGTATGCCTATACAGACGTGGGTCCCGGGCTCACTGTGCCACTGTATTCAAGCTAGCCGGGCTGATGAATTGTGATGTCCCTAAACAGGTCCCAGGATGCTTTTTTTGTTTCAGGGAGGACCTGACTTGGCAGTTCAGTCTGGACTGTTCCCATGAGGCACAAGATCAAGATTGATGTGCATATAGCTGGGTCTAAACTGGGGCTGCTTTGTGTGCAAAAGAACAATGGATTTAACCCAGATCTATTGACTGGAGGAGAATGTTTGATTTGCTCTGAATTCCTTCCATCATCAGTGTGTCTTTGCATTCTTATCCTAAGTGCGCAAGGTATGCCCAAATGTTGGTCCTGGGCTCACTGTGCCACTGGATTTAAGCAGGCCTAACTGATGAGGTGTGATGCTCCGAAACCAGTACCAGGATGCTTGTTTCTGGTCCCAGGAAGACCTGGTTTGGCAGTTTAGTCTAGACTGTTCCCATGAGGCACAGGGCCCAAAAGACTGATTTGCATATGGCTGGATCTAAACTGAGGTGGCATGGTGAGCAAAACAACAATGGATTTATCCAAGATCTATTGACTGGGGAAGAATGTTTGATTTCCTTTGCATTCCATCCATCATCTATGTGTCTTTTACTTTTAGAAAGTGAGCATTTTCTAGCTTACCATTATGTGCCTCTGCCTGTGGAATCCACTTCTGGTTTAGACTGACAGAAGGCTGCTTGTGCATTCACTCGAGACAGTTACACAAAGGGTGCTGAGCTGTGCCCTGTATATCTTGATTGCCTATTGCCAGGGAGATGGGCCTTCCTGAGCTAGAGTGGTGGGAGGAGTTGTCACTGACACTTGAATAGGACTGTACCTGTCCTCTTATAATGCTGTCTTCACCCCTATGTAGTGTTTCTGGAGCCAGGACAGGGCAAGGCAGGATCTGTGCACTACAGTGACTAAACTCTGAAGTATGCCTACTTCTAAGGCAAAATGGGGTATAAGTATTAGACCTGTAACCCCACATTTTTAGAACACTTCCGGATCAAGAGGAGATTCTTCCAAGAAGAAGAGCTGGAAAACTGTTGGAGGAGAAGTGCTACTCTGCTTGTTGCTGTGTTTTGCAGGCCTGCTTCTTGTTGCTTCTGTTTTGGGCAGAGGAAGGAGTGGACTGGGCATTATTATCCTGCTTATCAAAGTTCTCGAAAGGCTTGTGTGTGCTTGCCTCCTGTTGGAAGTCTCAGGGCCATCAAAGACTTCATCTGCAACTCACCTGAACTCCTCTTCTGGGAGTTCTGACATTCTAAGTGGTGCCAGCTCCAGTTCTGGGCCCTTGGAGGTGGCTTTGCTGCTTCAAGAACTGAGAATCCACATATTGCCCTTCAGTGCGGGTTTCCCCGCTGCAAGCTTGCCATGCAGTTGAAAAATCAGTACATTGCCGTGGTGCGGCAGAAAAATGTATGTAGCACCTGTTCGCGGCTGGAAGAAGCGCCACAGCCCGAGTTCAGAGCATCATGTCTCTGATATCCGAAACCCCCGCTCTGACTCCAACGCCGGCCCTACTGTGCGGCTCAAAGAATCGATGCATCACCTGCTCACAGTTGGAAGAATCAACGCAGTGCCTGTTTCACCACTGCTGCAATGACTCCAGCGCATTCAAATTTTCCACGCATTACAACTGGGCGCAAAGTTTGCAGTGCATTGCCCCGCAGTAAGGAGCCGCTTTCGGAATTCAACGCATCACTTCTCCGCGCAGTAAGAAATTAACGCAACACTTCTGCATCAAACAGAACTGACAGATCCATTCACCTGAGACTCAAGAATCAGAGAATCGCTGGTGTTGCCTGACACTTTCCTCCTTTGCGGAAGTTTTTCGTCTCTGATTTTGACGCATCAAAAGTACTTTGTGCTAAAAACAAAACATATGTAGAGTTCTATGGACTGAATTGCTTAAACCTTTAATAAGCAATATCTTTGCTTATTTATGTTGGATTTTTGTTGTTTTTATTTTTTTTCGTTTAGACAAAAATTGGTTATTTTTCTAAACTGGTGTGGTGTCCGTTTACAGTGTTTTCACTGTGTTACTGTGTTATTTATGTACAAATGCTTTACATTTTGCCTCTGAGATAGACCAGGCTGCTCGTACCAAGCTACCAAAGGGGGTGAGCAGCGGTTTGTCTTGGGTGTGAAACTCACTTATCCTTACTAGAAGGAAGGGTGCCTACTTGGACAGGGTGCATATCATTGTCAACTAGGACCCCCATTTCTAGCAGCACTTATACCGAGGTTTCATGGCACTACGAATAAATACTCCCATTATACTTCAAACTAAGAAAAACCTAGGAATGAGTAAAAGCTTCTTTAAACAATAATGTTTTAAACTGTTTCTTGATGGATGCAAGATAGACCAATGTACTGGTTTATGAATTTTATTTTTAACAACGACATGGTACTGTGTAAAAACCAAAAGGAAATAAAAAAGGATCATAGTTTAGTACAAGTTTTAGACTTGGCTTAAGACAACTTTAGACATTCAGATGTGGTTGGAATTCAGAATAGCAGTACAGGAGCCTTGATACCACAAAACAGATGTGGTTTAGAGGTGGCCTCGTGCTCTCTAAAACAACAACTAAGTAATAACATTATACTGCATTCAGAAGTTAATTACAAATAAACATGAGATTCATTACTGGCTAAAACAGTTACCTGCTTGTTGTTCAGACAACGCTGTTGCCGCTCTACGCTTTCCTATTTTGAATTGAACTACCATCTAATTGTTTTAGAGAGCACGAGGCAAGTCGAGTGTTTACATAGCAAAGCGGGCAGAATGGCAGGTTTAGGATCGAGGAAGGAGTGGGGGAGGTCTCCGCTTGCAGTAAACGCTTGTAATGGATTACACATGATGTAAACAGTGAGAGATGATTTATAGAAAATAATTCAGGACACAAATGGCATTGATGGTGTTGGGTGGGCAATCATTGGTAAACAATCATTGGTAATGTCACGTTACACACAGTATAAACGTTATGGCTGAATGCATTTATGTATAATTACTACAGTGTTTAAACACAAATGATTAACATGGGTCATTTTCGCTTTTAAACAACTTCCCCTGACGAAGGGCACTAAAAACAGCCCGAAATGCATTGGGATTATGATTTTAGCTGCAAACATGGATTTAAGTACCATCGTGTTGTGGTTAGAGGCCTGGATGGGCACAACCGCCTCATGTGAAGCAATATGGGCCTTTGAACAGTGTTATCGTGTTAAAAACAATAAAGCTGAAAAAACTGGATAAAGTTGGAAAAGCATTGAATAAACTTGTGGAAAATGAAAAAGGTGTACAGTGATTCTTCAAAGCTGTGCGATTGGGTTTGCAGCAAAATGTTTCTGCAACTCGTCATACATATCAATTCATGTGCAAAGAGGCGAAGCACGTTTAACCCATTCTGCATGCAAACGGATATATAAGGAGAAATAAGTATAAAAATGGACTGGTACTGGTGTGCAACTGCAACCCCTTAACGCATTCAGAAATGAAATACTGCCTAGCATACAAAATCATCAAATGGAAAATCAATATGCCTATATCAAGAAAGAACTTCTAGTCAGTCACGATAAGTGGACAACGAAAACCTAGTCTGAAAAGGTCCACATGCTTTAATCATCATGAACTATACACAGAGGAAAGCTTCCAAAGCACCAATCAAGGCTTCCAAAGACCCAATCATGAAAAAATATCATATCAAGAAATGGACGTGAGATTAAGCAAAGGTCCTCTGGTAAAGTCCCAAAAACTTCCTATGTGGTGATTCACTAAGACACACGTGCACGTTTATCAAAAAAGTGCCCAGATTTATGAAATGGAATGGACAAACTATTTAGCTATAGCTTTTCCATTCCATTCGATGATGCTGGATACTTTATGTTCTCACAACTGGGGATCTGTTTCGTTGCAGGTAAAAGAGATGTCAAAGTATCCTTATCACACAGTGTGCTTGTCAACAATGTCAATATGTAACGCTAATTGATCGTATTGTTTAGGCCATTTGTATAAGAATTTTCTATGCTCACTACTAAAGAATAACATTTCTTCGATATTGCAACTGCCCAGGTTCTAATGAACTTGACCTAATACTATCACTTTACTATGGCGTATTATCTCTTTCATTCCTAATGGATAAGAAATACTTCCAAATGCATATTCTCTCCTGAGGAGTGGTATTACAACTAAACATCACTCTGATATGGAAAAAGGTCTCAGCATAGAGAAAGGTGTAGTTTGTTGATAGTTGGTTGATGTTCCCTATCCAGAAGAGGAAACAGGCAACCCCATACAAAGACCAAGAAACTGCCAGGGTCAAGTGAAAAGAAGCATTTATAAAGAAAATGCACATATTCTGGGATACTGGAATTGCCAATACGTACAATGCAGAAAATAGATTTAGCATTTAAAATGTTATCTTTTGGAGCTCCAGCCAAAATGAGAGTCAGATGGCCAGGCTTGGTGAGACACAGAAGATTGTCCCATTCCTGAAGGCATGCACCATGAGGCATTGCCAAGAACATGAATGAAACCCCTGAAATGAATATAGCTACTGGGAGAGTGACTTGCATTATGGTGAAACCAAACCCCCTCCCCCACAAACCCCCCTGTATTAGGCCAATCAGAAATTGCTGATAGGGCTCTAATCTGTGTTTTGTTTCTCAAGCTAGCGCACAAGAATCCCTTGTCTGGACACAATGAAATAATTAGTAGTAGGTATAGTGTGGGTCCTCACATCTTCCCGATCCCTCCTTGGCATTCCAGGCTTAGAACTCCTTCTCAACCATGGGGAAGAGATGGCGGAGATGAAACGGGATGCAACTATATGTGAGTGCTGTGGGCTTGATGGTCTTGTCAATGTCGAGTGCCCTTGTAGTCCTTGAGCTTTCCCAGCCCTTTGAATAGTTGAGGGAACTCATTGAGCAGGTCCTCCGTGTATGAGTTTGGTATTTGCTTTGCGAAAAAAACGAGCTCCAAGTCTTCGGTGGTGTGGCAACAGAGCAGTGTGCCCTTTTTACCCTCTGCGACATGAAACTTGGTCCTGAGGACTTGGTCAGAATTGGTGACATCAACCTCAACCTTGCCCAACAGCAGTAGGGACTCCGTACCTCCAATGGTGAAGATCCTGGCTGAGCTGGGGGTAGTAAAGGATGGGGGCCAACCTTTCATAGTGAATGAATTAATGAAGGAACATTTGTAAAGCGGCATGGTTACCCAGGGGCATCCCAGCGCTAAGACATCAAGTGAGCTACGAGGAAAATA
Source organism: Lissotriton vulgaris (assembly GCF_964263255.1). Lineage (NCBI taxonomy): Eukaryota > Metazoa > Chordata > Amphibia > Caudata > Salamandridae > Lissotriton > Lissotriton vulgaris. Next base: position 366,790,274 of record NC_141697.1, read on the forward strand.
AGCTATCATTAGATTAAAGAAAAAGAAAAGTTTTCAGAAGTCTTCTGAACTTGAGGTATTCAGGTTCAGAATGTATGTGGAGGGGAATGCTGTTCCAGAGTCTCGAAGCGTTATATGTGAACAGTCGGCCTCTGCTACGTGCACGTTTAATCTTCGGGACACAGATCAATCTTTTTTTCCCTGACCTAAGGGCTCTGTTGGGTACATAAGGTTTACTCCAGGGACGAATCAAGGGCAGCCCTTTTCTGACAATGACTTATTGGTGATACAGAGGGCCTTAAATTGCATTCTTTCCTGGACAGGCAGCCAATGTAGAGTAACGAGGATAGGCCTTCCAGAGGAATGTTTGTGAGTGTTCAGAAACATGCAAGCCGCACAATTCTGTACTGTTTGTAGTCTTTTGAAGGTAGCCAGAGGGGCTCCCAGATATAGGGCATTGGTGTAATCAAGCCGTGAGAGTATGAGGGCCTTCACCAGCAGCCGTCTCGCAGCAAAAGGGAGAATGGGGATTCCATCATGTTCACCGATGCCTCGTGTCAAATAGGGCTTGAATTGGGACGTTATTGACTCACACGGTGCACCTCGGTGGGGGACGCCTCTTCTGACCATAGTGTCAAGCAAAAGAGATTACGAAGACATCGTTATCCTCGAAATGTACCTTGGCCCCTTGGGTGGAGGACACCCCTGGCACAGCAGGGTCTTTGAACGTCAAATGGCGAAGGGTCGTGGTGCGTCCTCTCAAGCCACCTCCTCTCTGCCGCCCTATTCATCACGGCAAACACTGGCATAGTGGTTGATCTTGCTGCATTTAGAACATGTTTGCCCTCTCACTGGGCAGTGGTCTGTTGGCTTGTGGTCAAAACAGCAGTACCCGCACTTTTCAGGGCATTTCTATGGGGTATTTTGCTGTTGAGCTGGGGCCGGGTGCCGTTGTATGGCATCTATCATTTCCACTTTAATGGCAGGTGTCACCGTGGCTGGTGATGTATTGGCGTTCCTGGTCCTGGCTGTTTCTATTTCATCCGTCCGGCTGTTGGAGTGTTTGCGTGAGCGTGCGAGGACCAAGATTTTGTCCAATCACATCCCTGGTTGGCAGAGTATTTGGCGCCGAAGAGCGACGGATATACAGTCCTGAATGATTTGCGCACAGATCTAATCATGTTGGTCGATGTTCACGCATGTGTCTGCAAGCTTCCGCGGCCAGCCATAGAACATGTCCACCAGCTCTGCATCCGTCTGTTTGGCTTGGTGCAGTTTGAAGGGCTTCATAGTCAGGATTTATCTGTTGGTCAAAATGCTTATTTAGGGTTTCCACAGCGGCGTCACAGTCTCCATCTTCATCGGTGTTGGGCAGTGTCTTAAAAAGTTCATACAGTTCATTGCCCCCAAAGTGCATCAGTAATGATCGTTTCACCGCCCCATCCATTTCTTGTGTTCCCCAAAAATAGTGGTTGAGGAGGCCTAGCCATAGTTTCCAACGAGGTGCGGCTGTGGCGAGGTCAGCTGGCTGGCTGATAGGTGGCAGTGGGGTGACACAGAGTATGGCACAGGAGGTACTTGGACCATCACTGGTGGTGGAGCAGGGGGTGGATCTCCCATGGGTGCTGTGATTCTGGCAGCCGGTGCACCTCAGAGGTGGGGGGTGGTATGCGCACTGTTCACTTAACCCAAGTCTTCACTGCTATGTGTGTTTCCCGGTCTCAGTATTGGGTTGTCCAGGGCGTGTTGGCAAAATGATGTCCGTAATTTGTGGCCCTTATTTTTTTTCTTCTAACCCTCTGCCCATCCACTATTCTCAGCACCCCCTGGGGCAAAGTCCAGGTTATAAGGTGCCTCTAACTGAGAAGGAGATGTTTCCATGCCTCACTGCCAGTTTCTCCATTCTGGACAGTGGTGTGTTTGCTGTGTTGTTGTTGTTCCCTGTTTCTGTGTGTTGACTCCCACACAGAACCGTCATGGGACAGACCCATTCTCTTCTTTCCTCACCTGGATGTCAGCAGGCTATGAGGCATCTTCTTGCAGCGCTGTCCGCCGATGAGGATGCATCCATTGCGGGGGAGAATCATCCTCTTGGTTATGCAGTGTTTATAGAACAGACTGTGTATCAGCTGGCAATCTCTGCTGGCTAGGGCAGGCGCGCGGCAGGCAGGAGCTGCTCTTTGAAGGTCCTCCAACCGATGGCGACACAGCACAGCCGGTTGTGGCAGCGAATGGAGCAGCCAGCCCGAGACAAGGCGATGCTGCCCAGGGGCACCGGCCCTGTCTCACAAGAGAGTGGCCACAACTGGATTGCAGTGAGGGATCAATACTCCCTCGTCGCCAATGTGGCAAGCTATCCTGGCGTGAGTTAGGCCAAAATCAGAGTAGCGATTGACATAGGGCCACACAGTTATGTGCCATTTATTTTTCCCCTCAGACTGAGCCGGGTCACGATGGGGTGTGCAGAGATTCAACTTAGGGGAGAGGCCGGGTGGCTCTCTGCGCCTGCAGCCACATTCCCCTTGTTGGGCAGTCAGATCATCCGGTCTGGTTTCCATTAGCAGCCTATATAAAGCCTGGAGTTTAATTCCGCCAGCAGCACTCAGAGACTCCATTATTGCTATTTGTTCCAGTGATATCAGTTCCTTATTCAATTTTAGAACAAAAATCTCTAATGTGTAAATCTTTTTTAATGTTCTGCTGCATTATTCCATATCTACACTGCAAAGCCGAAACAGTGTTAAAATTGCCCTCTGAGAAAAGATCGCATGGTTTCCATATCCCCGCCCTTCTCCATGCCACACAATGTTCATGTTGGAAGACTAGTGGGTGATGAGAGAATCCTTCTGTCAACAAACTCTAGCCAGACACAAATACAATGAACAGTAACAGTAGAGTGGACTAAATGACAAGACATGATCTGTCCAACAAATCTTTTGGCATAGTCAAAGAAAATCTGCATGTGTATCTGGAACATCAATGGCCTGCAAATAAGATGGAAGACCCCGTGCCATTAGACTATCTAAAATCGTTTGACCTGATATTAGTACAAGAAACCTGGGAGGACCAGGCATTTACGCATCAGGCGTATACGACACAATTTGTCCCAGCAATAAAAGGGTCTGATTTTGGCCATCACTAAGGGGGACTGATGATATATGCCTCCCTAAGTGTAATAGGACTGATCTCATCTGTACAGGCACAAATCGAAGCCCCAAGCACCTTACAGGCGGTAACTATACCACTCAAGTTTAATAAGGAAGACCAGCCAACACAATAATCAACATCTACATGTACCCTAAACATAGATTAAAAGCTGAAATAGAGCTAGTGGAAAAGCTGAAAAGGGTTATGGAAGAGCGGGAGGCAGTAGGTGACTTTAGTCTTTACCTTATTGGGTCTGGACCAGAGGACAAACTGGCACAAGAATTAACCGCCACATGGGGAATACTGAATCAGGGCCCTGCATATGCAAGCAAACCAACGGGATGTTCAACATATTTTCCTAAGTAACTTGAACAACTGAATACGAGAGCCCTAAAAGGTCACTTTAGGGAGGATAACCCGCTGGTTTCAACATTCCACACAACAAATACTTCTACCTACCTAGATTTCACCTTTACAACCTTAACCATGTTCCATAACACTGACTCTTTCAGAATGGGCGACAACAAATACAGTGATCACTTACTTCAGAAAGTGATATTAAAAGCAAACTCTGCATATCCACTGGAGGCATGTAAAGTATTTGCTACGGAAATTCACCTAGGATTACGAATGAATAAGGTGCAAGCCCAACATCATTGAGGAATTTTCAAACACCGATAAAACACTTTATTGCCAAGGAAAAAATATGCTAGTCCAACTCCGAAAAACCTGGGAGAATTTTGCATTAAATCTTGGGGTGAAATTCGCCACCAGGTCAGGAATGAAACCGGGAAAAATTGTGGTAACCTTATTTAGGGCGGCAATCACGCCGGAAATAAAGAATCTCAAATGGACAATAAACCAAACATCATGGCTCAGCAAAGTGCCTCAAAACCTATATCTGCAATAGGACCTGTGGAAATTGAAGGTTCTACTAAAAAAGAAGCAATTGGACAAAAAAGGCAAGAGAGCTATGGGCTAAGGTACTCCATGACGCCAATCTTAAGAACAGCACCAGTATCTGGCAGAAGGTCAATAGACTACAAAGACCAACTCATCTAGGAATGAACTCTAACATAACAGAGGCTGCTTGGGCAGAACACCTACTCAGTCACTTCAACAATAATGTGCATAAGTAGAAGGAGACAGATGAAGTATTCAGGATCATCAAAGAAGTTATAGGGACCCCTTGCTGAGGAGAAAAAAAACAATAGAACAAAGAAGTCATAAATAAGGATGGCTCCTTGATTAGACAGAAATGCCTGGGAGTAGAAATGGCAGCAGGCCAAGAATCATCACAGTTCAATAATGCAGACTATCATGAAATAACCACAGCACATATCAAAAGACAAATAGCAACGGTAGGCTAGAAAGAGCCTCAGGCCCCAAAGGAATTCCTCCAATGCTGTACAAGCACAACATGGATTATTGGAGCACAGCACTAGCTCCAAGTGTTCAAGGGCATACAATGCGCACATAGAATACCGGAGTCTTGGAAAGGATTGATAATTAGCCCCATCATCAAACAGGGTGATAGGAATGATTCAAATAATTATCGACTAGTCGCCCTAATTGACATTGAAGCAAAGCACTATGCAGGGATAATCTTGGAAGAACTAACATCTTGGGCATTGGCCAACTGTATCATTCAAACAAACTAAACAAGGTTTTGTCGTGGACAAGGAACCATCACTAACATCATGGAGCTAGCTTTGTTGATGGTCGCGGCTAAAACGGCAAAGTATCCCCTATTCTTTATAGATTATAGCGCAGCCTTTGATGACCGCGCCAAACTATGGATAAAAACTGGAAAACTGGAGGTTATCAAAACCCCTTCTGTACCAGCTGATATTGTTACACACTGACACCTGGGTTAAGATCAAACTAGGAGTTGGGACGCACCTCTAAAGGTGAATTACCACCTCCAAAGGGCTAAAGCAAGGGTGCGTTCTAGCGCGATGGAAATGCATGATTTGTTCAAAGCAGTGTTCTTTAATTAGACCCAAAGCATTTCGCTTCCGACTTCCCTTCTCAGAACGCTTTTCCAAGAAGAGATGTCGGAAGCGATATTTTGGCAGTTACCCCTGAAGAAGGGCCTGGAAAAGCCAGAAAAACATTGGGTCTAATAAAAGAACACTGCTTTGAACATATCATGCCTTTCCATTGTGATCGTGTCCTTGAACGAGGTCCGGGTGGACACATCCAGAGCATTTGAAGTCTGTGAAACAGCAAAACACCATACACGTGGATTGAAAATGGAAAATGATGAAAAGTTGAACAAACATTGGAGTAATATGATCTAAATGCGGTTAAAAAATAGCAGATTGATTGAGATTATTCGGTCAAGCAGTGCTACTGGTGGACTGGGGTGAAATGCTGTCCCATATTGTGTTTTGTATTAAGCTGCGTGCCAATAGAGCAAGGCACCAGTCCAGTGAGCACGCCTTTGTTTGAAGATTATCGTTGATAAAAATGGTTTAATGGAGAAAAGCATGGTGTGCATCCATCCCCGTTTGTGTTGAATTTAGATTAATAATTACACATGGAAGCAACCAATCGTCCACCCTCTTAAAAAAAAACACAGCAGATATGAATCTATTGGAGAACCGGCGGCCTATCTCACTTTTACCCTATTTCTCAAAAATAGCAGAAAAAGGTGGTAAGCACACAACTGGTGGCATATATAAACCAGCACTATCTACTCCATCCCTCCCAATCAGCATTTAGAGCGACTTACTCAACTGTTCTTTGCTACAGAGACCATACGGATGCGTGTGCATAGAGGCCTGGCTGCTGCACTGGTCCTTTTGGACCTCAGTGCAGCTTTCTACATGGTATCCCACAAACTACTCCTACACCGTCTCAGATTAGGTGGACTGGATAGAACTGCATTTAACTGGATGACCTACTACCTGCAGGGTGGCAGTTTTCAAGTTACACAATCTCCACATACCTCCAGAAATATTGTTCTACCTCAAGGGGTGCCCCAGGGTTCAATTTTGACCCCCACTCTCTTCAATCTTTACGTTTCTCCCTTGGCAAAGATTGTTGAGAAACATGTTGTCACCATTGTGTCATATGTGGATGACACACAGTTAGTGGTCACTCTGTCCCCTAACTCAGTGAAGGCAGCCAGCAAGTTTGTGGACTACCTAAAGGACCTTGCCCTTTGGATGACAAGTAATTGCCTCAAATTAAATAGCAGCAAAACAGAGATCCTGGTAGTGGGGAAGTCTCCATCTATCTGGTCCTCAACCTGGTGACCAACAATTTTGGGCCCTGTTCCAAACCCCAAAACTGAGGTTTAAAATGTACGAGTCAGAATGGATTCTACCCTCTACTTTGATACTCACACCAGGAAGGCTGCAGGCAAGTGCTATGGAACCCTAAAAATGCTAAGAAAAACTCTGGACATTCTCGCCCCTGCCGCTAGGAAAACTTTGGTCAATGCCCTTGTAACATCTCAATTGGACTATGGAAATGTCCTATATCTAGGAGCAACAAAAAACATTTCTCCTTAGGTCACAATGTATCCTGAATGAAGCAGCTTGCTTATCTACCCAGGAAAGCCTCCTCTAAGAAAGCCCTTGAGAACTTACATTGGCTACCTATAAGCAAAAGGATTCTCTGTAAGGCCCATCGCTTTTACCAACGTACCTTGCAGGACAGAGGCCCGCTCTACCTGCAGGACCTTCTTGCCCCTGAAAATGCAGGAAAGCATCTCACATCCACCGGAACTTATCTGGTTAAAATTCCCATGGTTAAAAAAGCACAAATGGGTGCATGCTTTTTAGCTACCTGGCAGCTTAAAACTGGAATGCTCTGCCTTAGTTTCTCCGAGCGGAACCATCGGAAAACCTTTTCCGTAAAAGGTTAAAAACCTGGTTTTTCCAACTGTGCGCCCCTACCTCTTTCCTTTTTGACATCCTGACCCTTTCTGCTCCCTTCATTTCCTTTTCTTTTTTTGTCTGAAAGAGCGGTCTCAACACAGGGACACACCAGTTGGTGTAACCAGGTGCTTTATAAGTGATAATATTGTTATTAGCTTGTCCAGAAAGGGGTTGATATATAAATCAAATAGCAGAGGGAACAGTGGACAACCCTGTTGCTTTCCCCTTGTAATCATGATACTCTCTAATTCCAAGCCCATCAACTATATTTTAGCTTTGGCATCTTTATACAGAAGCCCAGATAGCTCCCAGGCAGCAAGGTACAACTCCCACTCTCTCTATTAATTCCCATAGATATATCCATGTTACCCGGTCAAATGCCTTTTTGCATCAAGCAGAATGATTGCCATAGAGCTCTCCTTAATGTTGCCTCATTGTATGAGGTTTTAGCTCGTCTGACATGATCTGTTGTACCTCTGCCTGGGATAAACCCATACTTCCCTGGGGAGAACAATCTGGCAATGATCCTGGGTAAAACAATTTGTTGAGACAACTAGTGTTTGAAAAAGCTCGCCCAAGGCAAAATGCTGATTCAATAACTATAAATTATTTGTGAGGCCTGACTATTCCCATATAACAGCAGAGTGGCGCAGGAGGCTCCGCAAAATGATTAAACCTTGTCAGGAACTCTGACTTATCTCCTCAATCCCGCTAGACTCAAAGTTATTTATAAGGAGTAGACCCATATGCTTTCTTTAGAGATAAAAGTCAAAGAATTTTTGGATGGATTGAAACAAGAGGTCCCTTGGGAGGAATCCTGATTTTAAGGTATACACGGAATCATGCATAATGTATTATCCACTACTGAATTGTACTTTTCTTTTGTATTTCAAAGATATTACATGTAAAAAATCTCTTTTTTCCTTTTCTCACACCATGGGTCGGGTAGGTGCTTTTTTTTTCTTTTCCTTTCCATCATCAGGCCAGAGCATGGAATGTCTGCATGCGTCTCATGCGGGAGGAGGGTGTGAGTGGTGGGTAGGGTGGTCAGTGGGTTGAGTGGGCATATTGTTGGGGGATGGGATTTCTGGCAAGAGGGGCTGAGGTTAAAGGGAATGGGGGAAAGAAAGGTGAGGAAAGAAGGAACTAGTGTTAAAAGAATGGATGGAGAATTGGGACTGATTGTTATTGTTTTCTTCCCATTTTCATTGGTTGGGAAAAGGCCTTGGGTAGTGGTTTGGTGAATGGCCCATTCTAGATGGTGTACTTTACTGTGATTGACCTGTCCTGGGATGATCATGCGTCTTTATGTTTCTTACTGTCCAACTTTTCTGCTGATGAATACGATTCATATAGAGTTCTCTAATGTCCAGGGTTTAAATGACAGGGACAAGAGGGTCAGGATCGCAGAGTGGCTGTTGATAATGAAGGGCTATAATATCTGCCTTCAGTAAGCACATATCTCTGCAGATTGGAAATGGGTGTTTGGGACAATGGAGCATAGACTGTTAGCCCATACTGCACAGGGGGTACTGTAAGAGGAAATAGCCTTATTAGCTAGACCAGGTCTTTAAACTAGGGCAGATAGATTCTAGCCGAGTGCCAAGGAACTGGGTTTTGGTCTACTGTTTGCTCGATCTATGGGTCTAATCTTGATAAGGTGCATGTATTGAAAATGTGATCTTAGACCTGGCATCCTGGCCTTCACCTTTAATATTATTCTTAGATTTTAATTATCACATGGGTCTGGCACACACTCTTACTCTGAGGTATTTGTAGAGAAAACCCAAGGTTTATCGTGCACAGTTTAAGGATCTACATGAGTTGGTTGATGTCTCTCCAAAATTAGAAAGCCCTGTTACAGGGTTCACGTATTACTCTCATCCACACAAGAAGCATGTACGCCTGTATTATTTCTTGGTATCATCTATATTACAATGTTGGGTTCGTATATGGAAGTATTCCAGGATTTTTTCTGACCATAATCCTGTGATATTGGAAATACACAACATCTTTGGGGTTAGACCAAGGACACTTGGTCATTCGATAGGGAGCTTCTGTCAAATGCAGATTATGTTGAACATATGAAAAAGAAGCTTACTGATTTCCTGGGTTAAAATAGAGTCAGTGACTATGGCTGTAGTATGGGATACTCTGAAGGCTAGGATTGGAGGGGAAACAACAAGCTTTGGCTATAACTAATGGATAATCACATATGACAAAATTAAGGCATTTCAAGAAAAATTAGGGAGATTGGAAGAGGACCTTGTAAAGGCAAGCTTGATGGGGGAGGCAGAGGGAGAGGGAGAGTCAGAAAATGAGTTCCTCCTGAGAATAGCAGATGTCAAAACTGAAATCAATAGCTTTCTTACTAGGAGAGTGTCAGAGTAGTATCATGCAGAGAAAGTAGAAAGCTATGAGTATAGTGATAACATAGTTAAGCAGCTCGCCTTGAAAATAAGTCAAAAGCAAACACAGGGTGGAACCTCTGCCACCAAGGATAGATGAGGCCATATAATTAGAAACCCAGAGTGTATTATTGATGTTTTTTCTGATGTCAATAGCATTTTATATCAAGTGGATCTGGATCCCTCAGAGGATATCATTAATCAGTATTCAGATCAAGCAAGTGTAAAAACTCTGGGGAAGAGGATAGAATTGCTCTCAATTCTCCAGTAACCATGGACAAATTGAGGGAAGCAGTGAAATATCTTGCACTGGGAAAGGCAGCTGTACCAGATACTATCCCCTTAGAGTGTTAGCATACCTTTCTTGATTTTGTCAGGCAATACGCTTGGTAAGTTTTTAAACTCATAAAGAGGGGGCTCAACCTCTGAATCATGGTTCAATACTAATATAGTGATCTTTTTTTAAAAAGAGAAGTCCCCGTTGAATTCTGGCTCATATAGGGCAATATCGCTAATTAACTGTGATCATAGGATTTATTCAAAGGTGTTAGCAACCCAGATAAGCAGGATCGTTACTAACAGTTCCTAGATTATCATTGCATGATGATCTGAAGACTATCAAACACTAAATTTAAAGCAGAGAACTTGAATAAAGTATACAGTATTCTTCCTTACTTCTTACTAATTCAGTATGAAATTTATTTGCAGATGAAACAACCTTGTTTGTAACATAAACAGTCCATTTCAACAATGGAGGAAATTCCAATTTTAGCAACCAATTTGTGGCCACCATGTTTCACCCAATAAGACGGATTGTGCCAAGAGTTTTCTGAAGGCTATATGGTTAATCATAACAGAAGTTCTCATAAATAGTTTGAAATAGTAAAGTAACAAATTGTGTCTGCCTGGCACTTTTTTGCACAGTAACATTCTTTGGGTGGGTCTTCTGCAGAGTGCAGTTGAAAAAATTGAAGTACAAAATAGGACCACTGATTAAGGGCCTAATTATGACTACGGTGGTACACGGTGGCAGCGCAGGCACTGCCGCATCAGTGGTCATACCGCCCTATTACAAGTTGGGTGCTCGGACCACCATAGGTCCACTGCAGCTGCCATGGATCAGAGATCTCTGGTGGTGTTACTACAGTACTAATGTTGCAATGTGTTTGGTGGTGCCGCTGCAACCCTACGTGGCCCTCTATTGCCCCAGAGCCATGGGGTGCATATAGGGGGGCACATGTTGTGCCACCTTGTGTGCATGCAAACTAGTTCTTGTACGGCATGGACTGGTGAAGTCCATGCCATGCAGAAAGTGCCTTTGTTGCTCCCATTGCAGTGCCTTTTTCATAGACACCATTGCAGGACCTCCAAAGAACCGCCTGCCAGAGACCAAATAAGTCGTAATCTGGCAGGTGGTGTCAGTACAGATTTGGCAGTTTAGCAGTGGTTTGTGTGCTTCAGGACCATCTAAGTCGTGATTATGCCCAAAGTCAGTGTAGACACTACTTAACTGTCTACTTGGGCTCAATTCATACCAAAATATAAAGGAAAACAGAAGTACAGAGAATGGGCCTTTATTTCTATCCTTGTGTCTCATGATAGCAGCTCAGCATTTCATCAGGCAGCAGGTGTGTGGGTCCACCAAAACAATCCTTCTACTAGGGTCCAGTAACAATGAATTTCCATTTAGGATAATGCAGTCATATTGTTAAAATCAGTAGTACACCCTATACCCTAGAAGCACTTAGCTCTGCTAGCCCCTACACCTCTGTACAATTGTGCCACAAGCTGAATGTGTGTCCTCTGCAGCACAGGCAGTGCAATTGTCACCGCTATCTTTATAGAACTGGGAACGTGAGCTTAGGAGTGTATGATCAGCACAGTGGCTACAATGTCAAAATCTTCATGGAGGCCAAAGAATATTTCAGCTTTAAGGAAAGGATTACCAACCACTAAAAAGGCTTACATCTACAAAGATAATAAAGTGGCAGTGTTATTTTCTTATTCAATAATAGAAATACTGGCCAACACAAATATATTCTACTATTTTATTGAAAGCTCAATTGGGTCTGCCTCTGAAAGGAATAAAAAAATAACAGCTGTTGGACAGAATGCAGAACAATGTCATACATTCACCCCAGTACAGAGATCTGGGCCTAAATCCGTTGTTGTTTTGCTCACCATGCTTATCCAGTTTGAACCCAGCCGTAGGCAAATCAGTCTTGACCCTGTACCCCATGGGAACAGTTCAACCTGAACTGCCAAGCCAGGTCCTCCCTGGACTGGAAACAAGCATCCTAGGACCGGTTTCGGGCTTTCAGCCCTCATCAGCCAGGATAGCTTGATTCCAGTGGCATGGAGAGCACGTGACTCATGTCTGAGCATACCCGTCCCACTCGGGGTGACAAATGCAAAAACAACAGTTGATGGACAGAATGCAGAACAATTTCATACATTCACCCCAGTACTGAGATCTGGGCCTAAATCCATCGTTTTTTGCTCACAATGCCATTCCAGTTTGAACCCAGCCATATACATATCAGCGTTGACCCTGTGCCCCATGGGAACAGTCCAGCCCGAACTGCCAAGCCAGATCCTCCCTGGACAGGAAACAAGCATCCTAGGACCGGTTTCGGGCTTTCAGCCCTCATCAGCCAGAATAGCTTGATTCCAGTGGCATGGAGAGCACGTGACCCACGTCTGAGCATACCCATCCCAATCGGGTGACAAAAGCAAAAACAACAGTTGATGGACAGAATGCAGAACAATTTCATACATTCATCCTAGTACAGAGATCTGGCCCTAATCCATCGTTTTTTTGCTCACCATGCCATTCTAGTTTGAACCCAGCCATATGCAAATCAGTCTTGACCTAGATCTGTGACTGGGGGTGAATGTTTTGCCAATGTGCAACATTCCTTCCATCACCTTGTGTGTTTTCCTGTAAAGAATCCTGTATATTAAAGTATTGCACAATGTATATTGCTTGGAGATACTACTCAAATGTCTGAGTAGACTTCATAACTGAACCATGCCAAACCCTTTGCCTGTATTGTTTCTTTTTACTGCGAACAGTAAGTGTGTTCATTCAGAAAAGACTTCTCTCCAATGGTCAAAGTAAAGGAAATTATTGATGACATGAAAAAAGAAGTACAATATTTTTAAACAGCAATGTTCTCTTATTTGATGAGTTGACTCATTACAGTAAGAAAGATAATAATAACAAAATACAAAATCAACACAGCAAGTGTTAGATCTTTTGCATAGTATTTACAAAAATCGTTAGTGACCAGAAAACTTGATCACAGAAATTTGCAAACTGTTTTTCCTTAACATTCTTAGCTGTCTAAAAAGTTAGCATTCTTTGAGACAACTCGTTAGTCAAGAAAAATATTACACATTTGGGGTCGGCGAATCTCCCAGAATCTGAATCTGTGGAACTCCACGGATCTACATAGAAATCTGCAGGATTCGGAGGAGTTCCATCAACGGCTGGGAACAAGCATATCGCGCTGCTCATGTTTTAGCGCTGGGAGCTACACGCAGCGTGGTAACTTACCCTTCTGGAGTTATGCAAGAGAAATAACTCCACCACATTTTGATTGGTGGAATTTGTCCTGATCTCCGCATTCCAAGAGTAACAGGGAGTCTCCAAAATTCACCAATTACGCCGGCAGACTGGAATATTTTGCCCACCCCCATTACACATATTAAATTCATTTTCTGCATGGTGAATTTATTAAGCATTTGTTAACCAATTAACATGTTAAAATAGAACTTTTCTTGGAAATATTTCGGGATTAGGGTTATTTAAACGTACCTCGACTGCACTTTTAATCATGCAGATCCATGGTGCTAAAAGTATTGCCTTACATAACCTACGTCACTCTATCAGTAATCTACTTAAACTCATGTGTTGGCAGTAACATATAGAAGTTATGTTGAAACTTTTTATTTTTGGGAACTATTAGATATCTCTAAGGTGTAATGCTGTCGTAGCTTTAGGTTGTATTATGTGTGCACGATATTGCCCTGTCATGGGAACTATCCCATAGAAAACCATGAATCATGCCCAAACAGAGCTCCCTCTTACCTATCCAAAAAAGATCTGCACACCTTCATTGAGAGTTATAAAAATCACGCCCCTTCCTCTTCAACAACCATTGGTGACCTTCAGCATAATGCACACCTGCAAACCAGAGTGTAACATGACAATCTCGGTTGTCTGTGAAAATAGAGCTTCACAGAACACTCGATCCTAGAGACAGTTAGTAAGAAGTGACCTTGTCTAAAAACCATGGAGTTTCATTCTCCTGAAATGTCATTCAGCAGTAAAGCACAGATTGGGAAACTGCGGACATGACTGACAAATACAGACTTGACCTACTAATGCTTACAGAGACCTCGTTCAACAATACATCTCACAATATTGCGGCTCTCCTCCTAGCCACTGGCTTCTCCATTGTACTCCATGACCTTGACGGAAGGTGCAACAGGGGAGTTGCAGTAATCCAGAAGAATTGAGGAACATATTCATGAGGACAGTTGCATCGTACTTGCACCACGCAGTGCGGTGCCTGCAAAATGCAATTCAAACATGATATTTACGAAGCCAAACAAGGCCACTATGCTTAGCCTTGAATGGCTTCATGAATCAGGAGGAACGCAATGCAGTGCAAATTGCTGTGATGCGCTATTCTGCCCTGGGAAGGCATTCCATGGGTGTTGCGCTGGTGTTCCAAAGCAACTCCCATGGATTTTGAAGTATTCTCAGATTTCCATGAACTGGTAAAACTGGGAATGTGCCAAAATGCTATTTCTTTCCAGGAGAGGTGTAACTAGGAGAAATATTAATATTTCTCCTTGTTTCTTCCTCTTTATATGTGGATTTTGGATCACACGTAGGTAGAGGAATATGCCTCGGGTCGTTTGTTTTGGTGCAAAAAGGTGCCCCTTCCTGCACAAAAACAATCCTGAATGCAACTGAGGTACCCTTGCACAACGGTGCAATAGTGTTTGCATTGGGGCTAGGCAGCCCATTTTGCGCCACCGCTGGGAAAAGGATAGGAATGTGCAGCATTGGGATAAATACTGCACATTTCTTCCCTTTCCCTGTAACGCAGTGCAGCAAAGTGACTTGCTGCACTGCGCTGCATTACTTACTCATAAATAGGCCTCTGAGTTCAGTGCATACAAATCACTCTTTGTTTTTACTCCTCCTTCCAAAGTCTGATTGTGGAAAAAAACTGAGAAAAGTGGACTACCATTAGGCTCTGTGTCATCTGCCACGCCCCAGTGTTAGACCTTTACTGAGGAATGACTGGGACATACCACTAATCAACCAGTCTTCTCTGGAAGAATTGTTTTTTAAGTAGATTTCAGTCTCTATTGAGGCGAATCTAAAGTTCCATCAGTTAACCGGTTGTTCTAATTTCTCTCTGGAAATGATCTCATACAAAACAGAGTTAGGTTAGCTTTAGCTGATTGCGTTAAGCCAACACGTATCTAAGGGTATTCTGTAGACCTCATTGTATCTATAGACAGTTTGACGGTTGCAACTATCCTATAACTGTTGACTGATATGCGCACTACATTATTTCATTGCATTCCTCTTCTCGCACTTTATTACTCACTGCACACCCAAAGAGGAGCCAACTTGGTTCAGCGATATCAAAGGCTCGCGATATCCATCACTTTAATGGACGGCTATGAGTAATACGCAGACGATGCAGTAATCATGGCCAGGACACAAATTGGCCTCCAAAGATCAATGACTAAATTTGTCAAGTACATGAGTGATAGAGGTCTTAAGATAAATATAAGTAAGACCTTCACCATGTGCTGTACTACAAAGAAGACCTTAAAATGTAAGATTTTTCGTTCAGGCTCCAAATTAGCCATGGCAGAGGCATTCTCATATTTGGGAATTAATTTCAACAATAAGGGGACCTGGTCCTCGGCAGTGGAGGCAAGAAAAATGGCGTTTGGCAGAGCGATCGGGGCTGTCCGATGTTCCGCAAATACCTGGGGGGGTCACCCGCTTCCAGTATTGATGGACATTTTTAAAACGAAATGTGTGTCCTCTGCAACGTATGGCGCAGGCTTATGGGGAATAACTAACCCCAATACGATACAGTTCGGAGAAAATATATTTCTTCATTATTTATTGGCTGTTCCCCGCAACACCTCAACATTTGTGTGCCATCAAGAACTAGGCATACACCATATCTCAGATCTAATCAAAGTTGACCCCATTTTACTGTGGCATAAAGTGTGGTCAACTGAGGAGACAGGTCTGAATAGGGATGTAATTTTGGATTGTCTAAACCTAGAGGGAGTTAATAGGATACCCTGGATCAGTTAAGTTAAGGGTTTCCTGACAAACATTGGGCATGCAGAATTGTTTGACTCCCCAGAATGTTTAGTGTCAGTCCCTAGGAAGAAGCTTAAGCATCTATCAGCCTGATTCATCAACGACCCGTTTTGCGAGTCTATAATAGCGATTCATAAGGAATCGCTATTACAGGCTCGCAAAACAGGATTCGTGCAGGAATCGCAAAAAAAAATGCGATTCCTACATATTCCTTATTTGCGATTAGCAAATTGCTAATTGCAAATAAGGAATAACTCCCCATTCATTCCTATGGGCCAAAAGGCAAATAAGATAGCGATTTAAAGGGTGCTAGGGGTGTCCAAAGGACACCCTGTAGCACCCCTTAAATGCAAATTCAAACAGGTGTTGCGCACACACATGTCCTTTGGTGTGTGTGCAACATGCAACTTAGAAAAATGCTTTTAAAAGCATTTTTCTAAGTTTTGCTATTTACCACGAGGTTTGACCTCGCGGTAAATAGCGGGTCGAAAATGCGAATTCGCTATTTAAAAATGGATGATGAATTGCATTTAAGGAATCTCAAATAGAGTTTCCTTAAATGTAATTCCTCGCAAAATAGCGAAATCGCTATTACCGATTTTTGCATTTGGGATGATGAATCCCAAATGCAAAAATCTCACTCGCAAAGGGCCAGATTCCGAGAATCTGGCCCTTTGCGAGTGCTATTCTGCATGATGAATCAGGCTGTATGTTTGCACTTTCTGGAGTGTAAAAGCTAGATGGCCGAGAAAAGCAAAACATCGATCATGGAGAACCATTTGAATCTCCACGGGCAGTGCACCCAGCAATACTTGATTAACCACATGCGTGAGGGGGTTATTTTTGCGCTACGCGGCTTTTTTCCAAAAGCCGCGTTACATGACGAGCTCAGCTCGTCATCAGCACACGACCACCGTGGCTGATGACGAGCTGAGCTCGTCATCAGCATCGAAGGGGTTAAGGTACTAAGCTGCTATTCGCGTATGTTACTGACAAGATTTAGGAGGGCACTTTCTTTAGAATGATAACATTCCCGCATTTAAACTGTTGGTCTAAAGACATGATTCTATGCCCTTGTGACATTGTTTCAAAACTGTCCACACTACACTGTACACTTTTTTGTAAATTTTACACCCTGCCAAGAAAATAAATTTTGATACCACTTTTAAAAAATTGGGGCTTAAGGCAAATTAGGACTGCTTTGATGAAACTACAAATGCTGGAAGATGAACTAATCATGTACCTTGTTTCATCCATTTTAAAATCTTTAATCAAATCCAGGAATACAATGAATTAACTAAACATAGTCCTGCGATTGTTACTGTGACTCTTCCTTACTTACATGTTTTTTTATCGTATCTCTTATTGTATATTTTAAACTTAATCAATCTCATTTATAGAATGATCAACGATGTAAATGTATATTTATAATTGTACTGTGCGTTTATGATTTTTCTTATCAAAATCGAATAAAGCTGTTTTTGACTTCGACTTTGCCTTTGAGTAAAGTTGCCTTTCTCTGTTGTTTGGTGGCAATCTACTTCTAGTTACTGTGGAGACCAGGAGCTTGAACCGGATAAGGGAGCACATTTGTCACCATGGCAGGATAATAGGGTCAGGCTTCCCAAAAGGCCATTTTAGCCCTCGTAGTAACTTTGTAGCCCACATGCTTCCAGGTTTCAAACACTCTAAAATGCCCTTCCCCCACACACTGTGCCCTCACCATTTAAAAAACAGGACCACTCAGGGCAGTTTTTAAAAGTGGGAGACTAATGAGGGTACACAGAACCTTAATTAGTTCGAAATGTTTGCAAAACATCTCTCTGAACTGCACGCTGGAGCTGCTCTTATCATGATCAAAACAAGATGTATTGGCAAAGCCACTCAAAGGCACTCTGTGCATGTCTCAGTTATGCATGCACATAATACCCCGCGCTGTGAACCAGTGATGGCTGATCAAGTGGATTTCATCCGAGCCCTTCAAAGCTGATCTCGTCTGCGCTTTGTAGCAATTTGTCAAGAAAAACCCGCTGCTCAATAATGCTGTCCATTTATATTTGCTTGATTTCAAAGCTGCCTTCAATTCTGTTGATTTAGAAAGCCTCGGAAGAATACTATATGTAATTGGCATGCCCGAAATGTTCGTCAAACCCATGCTCGGTAAGGATAAAAGACACCTCATTGAACAGAAAGCAGGCTCTGCGGACTCAAACGTGATATGAAGATATTAGCCATTGATCTAAGTTGACAGAGATAAATAAGCAATACAGAGCTCTGTGCGCTGCCGTCCAACCACGTCTACATTCTGCTTAATGCTCACTAACTCTGACTTCTTTTCGCTCCCAATGACAGGCAAGCAAAGAACACCGATTTCCAAAGAGAAATAATAAATAGACATGCATAGCATCATTAGGCTGCAGTATGGCAACAGACAGAACATATCAGCTAAATAGCTTGAGCATTAGTAAAAGAGTCAACAGGGATCCTGAAATACCAAGGGACTCATTTTTATTTCAGTGGCAAAGGAAACCCCACGAAACGTGAAAGAGAATGGAAAAATGTGGGTAGTAGGTAGCTGCTGTTAAGTTTGAAGACTAGCAACTGAAATATATATACAAAAAACCCTCTCCGATGTTTGCAGTAGTTTTTAAAAAAATTTATTTTTAATTTTTAATTTTAAGGGTCACATTTAGTTTATATGTTTAAAGTCCAGAAAAGAATGATAGACATGAAATGTATGTTGCTTAATGGAAATGCCCACTTGGGCTATGTACGTAAAATTTAGCGGCAAAAATTAACAAAATGCAGTGGAATAGTCTATTCGAGCACTTGCTCAAGATTGATTTTATACGATGAATTGTATGGCACAAAGTCACTTTATTTAAATGTTGTTCAACCGTAATACATTTAAGATATAGAATTTTTCAGTTTTATAATTAATTTGGTTGGCAAAAATGCATTTATGCTGAATATGTTGACCAAAATGCATTTACGATGAATGCAAAGCCGCATATTAAATTCACATCTCGTGAAAACTACGAGTCTGTTTTCCATAGCAATGCCATTGTAGTTTCATTCACATGACAGAGTGTTGATGGGCTTTAAATATGGCAACATTTATTTCCACTGTGGTGAACAAGCCTGGTGAACAGGCGAAACGCGTCCCAGCAGCTGACTTGTGTAAATAAATCTTTTGAAAAGCAGAACATGGCGTCGTCTTCCTGTGCTTTTAAGTAGAGGATTGTCGAATAAATTTAGGACGTGGTTGAGTCAGTCCTTGTTTGACGACGCACTCTTCGTTCAGGAGCCGCGGTGGTTGGTGACTCGGCGACTGGAGCCGTATGTATATATATATATATATTTTTTTTATTATTATTATTTTTTTTTTTACCTTGTAGCAGTCACCACCTTTTTGTTTTGTTAATAAGGACAAATGAGGATTCTTCACATTACGTTCCAAAAATAATGGGGCACATTTATAAGAGAATTGGGGAGTGTGGCGTTAAGCCACAATTGATAACGCCATGCTCTGCCATTCTGAAAATGCAGGGATATTTATGATATGGTGCACCTCAGCATTTTCTCTAGCGCTGACACTAAATTCAGCTGCCTAGCGCCAGCACAGGCACCCTGGCACCATAGTGCAAGGTTGCCAGGGAATTATTGTTTATGTGTAGGAAAGTGCCACCGAAATCTCGATGTTTTTTTCATAGACTTTTTTGGAACATGATACTGCAAAAGCTGCTAACTGGAATTACACCAAATTTGGCAGGAAGTTAGATCTTGATCCAGAAGGAATGCTTTTTGTGATTTTGTGTAAAGCCGTTGAGTAGTTTTTGAGAAATAGAGGTACAAAAAATGATTTACAGACGGATGGTTGAGTTCAGGGGACTCTTGCAAGGGGGCTTTTTCCCTTGGGCTGTCTTGCAGGAGTGAGAGTCAGACAGGAGTGAGAGCTCTGATTGACTGGCTGCAACATGAAAGGGAAGTGGTCATAACAAAACCTGGGAAGTTAGTCCCCAGTCGTGATAATTTGTAAAAAATAAGAAATAGCAGGGTAGGGTAGGGAAAGATACCCCATTCCAAAGCCGGAGTGGGGTATCCCATAGTTTTCCCACACTACCTCAGTAATCTGTAGGATTCCAGCAAAAATAAAAATACAATAGTAGCTGCCATTTATTTTAGTTAGTATGATCCTTTGAGTGGACCAGAGCCAAGGTGTCGATAAATATAACTCCATGGGGGGGATGGCATGCCCCTCCTAGAGCAGATTTGTGGCCCCTGGAACCCCATCTCCAGGGGGACGCAAACGGTTAAAAAGGGGAGTGGGGAATACCCCTTCACTTCGTGAGCCGATTACAGCCCAGGGGACCCCAGACCACGGGGCCAGCAAAAAATGAAGAGTAAGGGGCACTCAGACCCCTCTCCAAGACTCGAAAGGCCCTAGGGACCTCTTCCCCGGGGCTGAATTAAAATAAAGGGGGAGAGCAGCACACACCCTCCCTCCCAAGCCTTCTCAGACCTTGAGGTCCCCATCCTGTGGGGCTAAATTTCAATAAAAGAAGGGGGCACGCAGCTGCCCCTCCCTGAGTCTTTTCAAGCCCCAGAGAGCACATCCCTCAGGGCCGAATTGTTTGTGAAAGGGTAGGGGACTATTCACCCCATCCCCGTGCTGGTATTGGCATCAGAGAACCCATCTCCTGTGACCTAATACTTTACAGTGTCCCTGGAAGCCCACCCCTGGGACACTGTGGTTCCCTGCCCGCACTCACCTGAGAATGGGAACAGAACTTTGCTCCCACCCAGCTGGGTCAATTCAAAATAATCCTCCCAGAGAAATAGTGTGGGCTACAAACCGGGACCCAATAAGTTGTATTTTTGAAAAAAACCCACATCTCTGAGTCTTCCTTTTAACATTATCAGCCCACAAAATGCAAAAATAACAATTATGTTAAAGGAAAGATTCACAGACATATTGATTTTATATTTCTTAGTTCAAACTTTATTAAACATCTTTATAATAATCCCTGTTGTTAAACCTTGCATTGTTTAAATTGCTTAAATATACAGGATTAAAAATATGGGGGATATTTGGACAAAAAGATAGATCTGCTGTGTATATGTAAATATGCTCACCCTTTGATAAAGCCACTTTTATATATTTTGGTGTTGTGACTATTTGACAAAGCAGTCAGTTTGACTAAGTGCAGGCAGGACCTGTGGGACCTACCCCATGCCATGCATGGTTGAAGGTGTGTGTGCTGCAGGAGGTAGGGTGCATATAAGTGGCTGGGTGCAGGGTTTGAGCCCAACCAATGCTGCGCCTGGCAGAAAGCACAGTACTTGCAGGAGATTGGGCGCAGAGCTTGGCCAGAGGCCAAAGGACATCTTTGGCATCAGATTGCTTGCCTACAAGGTGTAGGACTCAGGTCCTGGCCACAGGCCAGACTCTGCAACCAACTCCATACCGTGCACGGCCCTTGGCTGTGTGCAGCGTGGGATTGGCTGCCTGCGAGGGTTGGTGGCATGCCCTTGTCATGCACTGCCTATTACCGCACATATTAAGTTTCTCATGACATGATCTATGACATTGATGGAGCGGTAATTTCTTCTGGTAGTTTCTCAATGCAAAACCTTCATGCTACCTCTAATTTACCGCTCAAAAGGTGTTGGGTCCTTCACACCATGTATTACCTTCAGGAGACTTTAAATAAAGATGAACAGTCAAAAATGCAATTATTATTTAAGCCAATAAAGAGAGTTGTTGAGTATTTAACTGGTTTTATTTTCTAGTCAAAGTTAATTTTTCTCTGACCCTTTATTCATTAGTAAAATATCAATCAGGTTACAGAATTTGGAAAACAGAAAAAATAGCATTAATACAGAACATATTACAGTCTGCATATAAGCATTACATATAGGAAGGACAATGTGGCACAAAATGTCATTCAAAATTATTAAAGAGATTCTAAGAAAGTCTTGCAAGGCTAATCAAAAATCAAATAGTTTGCAAAAATCTCCCATTAAGAGAAATAAATGCATAAGTCAAATAACTCTTTTCAGACCTAATTAATTAGTCAAAGCATAAATTTATAGTTTAGCATCTGAATCTAAAAGCCTTTCTATCTGTTACTGCTCTGTGCATCTCTGTGTCTAAAGAGCAAAAAGGAGCGAGACAGCCTGCCCTTCACCAGACCTCAAAGGAATGTAGCCTGCAGTGCCAAAATATGACGTGAAAGCAAGAACCCTCCCCTTGACTCTCCTCGGACGCGTCACAGTCTCCCGGGACGTTTCTCGTACCTAACCCATAGAATGAAGCAAAGCCTAAGCCAAAATGAGCAAGAAGCCAGCTGAGCTAAGAAAGCCAGCCCCTCCTCCGGAGAGGTCAGTATTTATACACAAAATTTTGGCAGACTACACAAAGATGTAGCATCTTTCAGGAAAACCTGTACGTGATTGGTCAGTCATGATGGCATGAGTTCTCACTACCCTGACTCATTCTGAAAACCTGACTTTACCAGTTTTAACAAAAGAAGCGCAAATGATGTAAATACATTTATAAATGTTTGCAACATTTACTAGATAAAATGTTTCATTCTATTTCATCCTTCCTTCCTTCCACAGTGCAGTCAGATGGAAACCTTTAACTAACTGGTACATTGACACAGTCACAAGAATGTACAGTTCAAGATGTCTTTGACTTCTTGTCATGAGGAAAGCTGCCACAGTCTGCTCATGCTCCCTTCTCATTAAATTGCAAGCCATAGCCTTGATGGATTCTCAGGCAGCCATGTTTTGTGTAGGCCCCAAAATAAAACAAACACAAAGATAACATTAATTTCATGTAAATCAGCCCATTTTGTTTCCCAACTCCATACCAATACCCCTTATAAATGTTTACCTAGCCAAGCTATTAATGTAAAGCAGCTTTTCTATTATTTATGACAACATGCAAAATAAATGTGCAATGTACACCATAGCATTTTTATGCTTTAGTGTAAAAGTTAAAAGCACACACAGTTTATATAGCGCACACAGTTAATACAACACACACAGCAACATGCTTTAGTGTTTTAGATAGCTCTTCATGCAAAAAAAGCATTTAGCCCCCTGTGTAGTGTTTGGTGCATTATTAATTCCCACACATTATAAAAAGAGGTGTTATTAACTGAAAATATTTATCAAAATATGCAACAAGTCAAAGTCTCTTAAGACAGAAATAGTGAATGTAGATTATAAGGGATTAGCTGGGAAAGAGAGAAACATATTCTATTAATCTTCAAAGCTAAAAAAGCCACTTTTCTC
Source organism: Lissotriton vulgaris (assembly GCF_964263255.1). Lineage (NCBI taxonomy): Eukaryota > Metazoa > Chordata > Amphibia > Caudata > Salamandridae > Lissotriton > Lissotriton vulgaris. The sequence goes on from NC_141697.1 coordinate 366,813,376, forward strand.
TACATTGCAAAAACACATGTTAATTCAGATAAAAGCATTTCAGACTGAATAGGCCTCACTTTCATGTTTTTCATGTGCCATGGTTTTAACTTGCACCAAAAGGTGCGTGGCAATTTAAATGCAGTCTGTCTGAAGCACAAAAAGTAAAACAATGCCTGACTGCAGATGAAATCTGCTCCATCAACATCACTGATAATATCTTGGTAACATCTGAAACTACATAATTCATGACAACACTATGGTTGGCAGGGGTACAAGTTATAGTTACTTTAGGGCATGAATTGCAGTTACTTGAGATAACTGTAATTGGTGAATTTCAGTGTTTCTGTGAGTTGAAATTTTTACATTGCCACTGAAATGTTCACCTAACTATAACTCAACTTTAACCTTTATTTTTCCAGTGAATATAGCTGTATATAAATATACATATATACCTATAACATCACACCAGTGATGACATAATCCAGTGACTGTTTTTAAAACGTTTATGAGTGTTAAATATATGTACTAAGGTGTATTGGTGAATCAGTGGGTGGATGAATGTCTGTGTGGATAACTCAGTGGGTGCATGGCTGACTGTATAATTGAGTGATTAGGTGTCTCAGTGAATCTATCTGCTCGTCAGATGATATCTAAGTGGGTGTATGAGTGTGTTAGTGGGTACATGAATGGCTATATGGTTGATTGATTGGTTGTCTGACTATCTCTATTGTTGTCTGGTTGTCTGAGAAGCTGTATGAGTGAGTGAGTGTCTGTACGGCTGTGTCAGTGATTGAGTCCAAGTGTCAGTATGGGTGAGTAATTGGGTATGGGTAAAGGCAGTATGGGTAAGTGATGGGGCATATGAGTGACTGTATGCATGAGTGAGTGTATGAGTGAGTGAATATGAGAGTGGCTCTATGGATGAGTGCAAGTATCTGTCACTGACTGTATAGATGAGTGAGTATGTGTTACTATATGTATATGTATGTAAGTGGGTTTGTGTAACTGTTTGGGTGAGTAACAGACTGTGTGATTGACTGTATGGGTGCGTGGCAAAGTGTGTGAGTGGTTCTATTGCTGACTCAGTCAGTGTGTGAGTGCCTGTATGGGTGTATTTTAGTTGATATGGCCATGGCTGTATTAGTGAGTGAGTGGGTGTATGAGTGGCTAAATGGGTGAACAAGTGAATGTGTGTGCAGATCTAGGAATCAGTGAGTGGTTATGTAAGTACTGGTATAGCTCTGTGAATGAGTTTGTGAATGGTTGTGTGGGAGTGGCAGGGGGAGTAAAAAAGATTCTTTAGGCGTTTGAGTGCATCAGAGATGCTGTGGATGATGTCATCACTGATGTCATCACTGATATCATTTGAGATGTCATCACTGATGTCATCAGTGATGTCACCGACCATGTCACAAGGGATGTCAGATGTGAGGTCATGAGCAGTGCATTGCGGGGGCATGAGTTCTAGTTAATTCAGGTAACTATAACAGCTGAACTTCTCTGGATTTGTACAATTGAAACATCAGACTAACTATAATGTCCATGTAACCTTAGGTTTTTTCTCTGAATTGTTAAGATTTTCTAACTATAACATCCCTGAAACCTAAGTTTACATTAATGAATTTCTAAGACTTTTTTCAAATTGTATTTGTTATGTATAATGTCCCTGTAAACTTTGGGTCTTTAAGTGAATTTTTAAGGTTTTTGTAGTTCTATTTGTTAACTAGTTTCGGGGTGATCGTCAAGCGGGGGCCAAGAAAAAAGGGGGGTCCCAAAATGCGTTTCACCCATGCTTTGTCTATGGGTATTTTTCATTTTATGAGCATGTCTATAGGCAGAACTGCTGAACAGAATTATACCAAATTTGGCAAAAAGGTAGATGTTGACCCAACATGCTTATTCTGATTTGGTGTAAATCCATGCAGTAGTTTCAGAGATATTTAAGTTTAAAAAATATAGATATCTGGGAGCCCAGCAGCCTACTGAGACCCTACTGAAATTTGACTGACTGCCAACACTTCAACTATGAAGCAACCATCTTGGGACTCGGTTCAACCGAGTCCAAGAAAAATGTAAAAACAAAGAACAGAGGCAGGTTTGAAACACTCTGATCTACGAGGCCTCTTGGAGGGGGGTCCCACTGGGATCCCCCAGGGCAATAAAAAGCATTTTGTTTAACTAGTAGTTAACCCTGGGCGTAGTTCGCGTAGTTGTGCTAAGCTACGCGAAGTTATGCAAACTGCGTAGTGCGCTGTTCGCAATGAATGCACAGTGCCGGATGCTTATTCGCACTGTGCAATCATTGAAAGCGGCATCTCGCACAGTTTGAGCTGTCGTTTTCTGCTGCTTGGTTACTTTTTTACTCGAGCGGCAGCTTTCTCAATGCAGACTGGTAGTTTCTCATCGCGAACGGTCGCGAGCATACTTGACCACTTGCAATGAAAAACCTTACCTCCCCATGTTGAGAATCTCGCCGGGAGCTCTATTTTCCTCGTTCGCGATCGCCAACTTGATGTTGCTGATTGCGAACGAGGAAAAAGTCTCACCAGGATGTCATTTTGCTTGCTCGCGGTCGCCAACTTGACGTTAAGGACCGCGAGCAAGTAAAAAATGCCAACTACTCTATGCGATTTTGCACTGCGCTATGTGCAATTCACATAGCGTGAAGTAGCATAAACTACGCAAACTTGGCGAGCGTAGTGTAGTTGGCCGCCCAGGGTTACTAGTAGTTCACTAGGAGACGTGATTGAGGAGTGGTGGAGAAAGGTGTCGTTGCCACCGAAAACCTTTCAGCAATCCGACAGTGTGGGACTTACTGAAGTAGTTGGCCCCAAGGACATCTTTGGTAAAGCCTTCAGTGGGTCATAAAAAAAAAGCATATTGCAATCTTCACATATGCATATATGGTTTTATGCCCTGGCATTTTTCATGTTTAGTTTATTTGCTTTCTATAAAACAAAACTTATGCACTAATGTTAAATCACATTGAAGAGGCTTGGTGACCAATCTACGAGGTAGGAAACAATGTTTTTCTAATGTAAAGTTTGCTCTGCTGCGGCAATAAACTGCAATTTGAAATTTGCACTGTAGTAATATGTGTGAATGTGCATATATTATTACAGTTGCAACAAATATTTTGTTATTGAACCATAATTATTTTCACTGCCATGGCGTATAATCGAAGAAATCGAGGACAAAATATCAAGGGCCAAAATATCAAAAGGTAAGTGCACATTGTGAAGTACAGATTTTCTATTCCTAATTCCACATCTATGTACCATGAATGTTTATGTGCCATGTAGGTTCAAATATTTGGAGTTAGCTATGGAAAATCTAGACTTACTCACCAGTCGATATTTTTTTAATATTTTGTACTCAATAGTGGGTCCCTGCGATATTCTGATAAAGATAGTCGGAATGTGCATCTTATATCGTGACTAATGCATAATTTTAAAAATGATTGAAAACTGTTCCCTCTGTTGAGAAGGACTACTTAGGGCACCAATGGGATTGGCAGTGGTCAGCTGTGGTAACCTGTCCCCAGCTAGTGCCCTGCTTTTTAACCGTAGCAAGTTGGCACTGTTGTGGCCTTTCTCTACCCCCCCAAATGACTTTGCCACCTGGTGACACCCTGTATTCTGTACTGCACCAGTGGCATGCATTGTACGTAACCCCATCAACTGCACTGTTTCCCGCTGCCATCCGCACCAGCACCTGCTGTTGATTGTGGGATGGTCAAACCTGCTCATTCATCATTTCCTATTCCAGGATGCCTTTCCAAGGGATGTCTTAAAGTAGAATGGTCATACCATGTTTTTTTTACCATGCTTCATGTAGTTGTGAACAATTGGAAACCTTAGGCCTACTTCCCAAAGTCCAAAATTTCCACATTTTGTCTCAATATATGGGTTTAATAGAAATGCGCCCATTCCTATATTTCTTCTTTAAGCAGTCATTATATTGAGGGATACTACTACAGTGAATTGCGTTCTGGATTTAGAACTTCTTTCATAAATTAGATACCTTCTGTTACCACCAAACTAAATTAGTCCCAAATCTCCCATCATCATGTATGGTAAGTCATAGAAAGCCCTAACCTACCTCTACCACTACATCAACCTATCCCAGTTATGTAGCATAAGTTATGAAAAAACATCAACCTATTACAGAGATACCCTTGTTTTTCACTCCACAGGGTACAGAGACATACAGAAATGTAGAGGTATTTTTACTTTCTCAAGCTTTGTAAAGGGTGAGGGATATGTTGGTCTGTGTGTCCTCTGTGTCACGTGTGTATGTCTATGTGTTAATGCACCAGAGGAAGTAGTTTGCATTGTGCATGAGACCAACACATATTTTTGGCATTTAATGGCGATTGGTAGATGCTGGCCAGTGCAACAGAATTTTGTTAGTCCTGAATCAGGAAAGGATTTTGTTGCACGGTTCAAATGAACAATTTATTGTTACATGCTACTCATTGTAGAGTTGCAAGGTGGGTCTTTCCAGAAAAGGCATTGCTCCACTAGATGTTTTGTATGGAATGCAAGTTTGTGACCAAGTATTGCATGCACTGCTCTGGCACAGACTTTTTGATCCTCAAACATAAATGGTGATTCATTGACTTATGCCTAGAGAAAGACCATTGATCCGTATCGATAGTCTAATGGCCACCAGAGTTGTCGTACTAATGTTTTGCAGTCATAATTGCTAGTTGCTCATGGATCTCTGGTCAAGGTGCCTTGGACGTCAGGCCACGCGCGCCATTTGACATATGCCTGGCTCTTAGCACCTGTACCTTTCCTTTTCAGAACCTTTTCAACCCTATACACCCTGCTCGGATCATCGGGCACCTTTTGTAACTCTTCCTTGTAAAAGGACCCTGACACCGTTTCCCCATTGTAGTCCTTTAACCTGTAAATATACAGCCCTTCCTTAAGCTCCACACTTTCCACTATAAATATTTCATCACTAGAGGTCTGTTGGTAACCCTTCGTGAAGACTCCTTTCAGTTTTGAAATCCGAACGTGATCACCATTTTTAAAAACAGACTTCTTCACCTTTGTACCAAAGTTAGGCCCATACACGTTTCTCCAGGCAGTTAACGAATTATCAGGTGTTACCTCTTCAGTGGCCATTTTGATGGTCCTATGATAACTGACATTATATACAGCTAAAAAAGCCTGTAGAACATCCACGTATCTGTATGTATTGTTGGCCGTAAAATACCGCCACATCTTAGACTTTAAAGTTCTGTTAAACCTTTCTACAACCGCTGCTTTTACCTCTGTGTGTGTTACAAAATGTTGAACATTGTGTTGCTTTAATAATTTCTGAAATGACTTGTTTAAGAATTATTTTCCTGCGTCTGTTTGTAGTTTTTGAGGAATACGCCCCTTAGCGAAGATGGCTTTAAAAGCGCCTGTGACGCTAACTCCACTTTTATCATGCAGCGCCTCTGCATACGCGTACTTGGACAACACATCTATGACTGTTAATATATAACAGGCACCGTCGTTATGTTTTGCTATATCTTGAAGGCTGATTATGTCCGCTTGCCACTGATAATCTATACACGCATTAACGATTGTGGGCCGCCTCTTAAAACGTCTTCTGGCTGGTTTATGTAGTGAATACGTCTCCTCTCCTGATAACCACGTCTTCACAGCTTCTCTGCTTACCGACTCCTTTTCAGCCTTAGCCCTTCTATATAGAGCTGCGCCGCTTCCAAAGCTGCCAACTCCTCTTGTATCATAGTAAAGTTTTCTTAACAGGCCCTCCGACATGTTAGCTGTCATTACAGTCCAGGAAATGAAAGACGCTTGATTTGTGTAAGAACATTTTATTAAAAAATAATGAGTATTACCAAATCACAAACAAAAGGGGTTTCATATCTTTTCACAGTATACATAGCAAGTACGGTTTAACACATATATGGTTTTAGGGTGTAACATTCTACTACTTTACTTTAAATACACGCTATAAGGTCACAATACATCAGGATTTATCTATTATAAAATAGCCTTTGTGGTGCCATGGATACCACTTTTCTGTTTTTTAGATACGGATTACACATGCGCCTTTCTATGAGTCTTTGTGCCATCTTTTTGTCACAGCACACACCTGTGCCTGGCATGCTTCTTAGTTTTGCGTAGGGGTCGTTGGCATAGCGCATCTCCTTGACTGTCGCCGTCATGATCTTCAGCATGCTCGGATGGACAAAACTGTTTTCAGTGCTCAGGCCATGCACCACCCTTAGCAGCTTATACATCTTGTACGGGTCTAGCATACTACATATGTACCGGATTACACGATCTCTGTATGATCCGGATAGACACTCGTGCGCCCCCTGTTGCGGGTCCCTTATACGATGGGCGAAACACAGGCTGTAATAGTCCCTTTTGACGCATGTGTGTACAACCACAGATGCGATACCTTTAACACTTGATATGTCATCAGTGGTGAACCCAACTCTGGTGAACCCTGGCGTTGGTTTTTCAGAGTCGTCGTTCTTAGAACACTCTTCACACTCCGTAGACATAGGTGCCCTCGGATTTGTGGAACTCCCAGTCTGGTTTGCACAGCATATGCAAGACAGATTCAAGCTGCGACCTTTTGTAGTCTGCCCCGGGGCATCAGTTCTTTTCGGTGTTTCATCCTAGGTTCAAAAGATAAATATTGACAACCCGTTAGCGCTAGAAAGACAACAAACTTTCATGTAAAGGGTCTACTCCTAACTTTTTTTTTTACTTACCCAAACATTTTCACCACCCTCTGCAGCTCCTCTGAAATCTTGAGAGTCGGTAATATCCATTGGGGACCCTTCATCTTCCACGCTTGTACCAGGCTGTTGCACAACTACTTCCTGAGGACTCGTCATGTAAATATCTGGGGTTTCATAGATGGGTGTGTTAGGAGCTGGTGCTCTCTAGAGGGTCCAAAAGTAAGATTAACGTTTGGTAGTTGAACAAATAAAATTCATTCTTATGCAAAATGGTTGCTCCTAACATTTTAACTCACCTCCACATTTTCACACCCGCGGCGGCTGCTCCGACATCTTGAGAGTCGCTAATATCCATTGGGGACCCTTCAGCAGCCACGGTTCTGACATCTTGAGAGTCACTAATATCCATCGTTGATCCCTCATATTCCACGCATGTATCAGGCTTTTCAAACCGGGGTCTTCTCAGGAACAACACCCTCGTGAAAACCCAAGTCTTCATAGACGGGTGTATTAGGAGGAACTATGGATTCTTCCTCATCCTCCAACTCCAAGAGCATGCTTTGCTCAGACGCCAAGCCGTTACTCGAGCACTCGCTAGAGCTGCTGTCACGCTTAAGCGGGTACACCCGGCGCGGCCATTGCTTAGCAAACCCACAACCATAAGGTTCTTCTGGTTGAGCATTCTCGTCCATTACCAAAGGTCTGGTTCTGTAAAAGCTACTGACGGGGATCTGTGAGCCACCAAACCAATGTTTTCTCTCAAATGGTTTATAGCTCTTCCTTTCTGCCATGGTGACCCTTCACGTTGTCCAGTGGCTGCTTGCTACACCAGGCTCCTGACCCCTGCTTATATGTATTCAAAGAAATCAACACCCCTAAAAGAGGCGTATACCTCTACACCATAACAGGGACACATGGCCATAGGGCTGCTCTGCCACGCCTCTGCCTCCAAAAACAACCCGCCCCTATGACTCATACGCCCCCTTCTGGGACACTTGCCTGTCTTTGTCAACACTTGGTCCACCTGTCACTTGTTTTAGGCCAGCAGTTTAAGGCCAGGACTGTTTAAGACCAGGCCAGATCAAACCCTGGCATGTCCATTTTTGCTGCCAGGCACTCCCTGGCATGTCCATTTTTGCTGCCAGAGCTGTCAAATTTAAGGCCAGAAGTTTAAGACCAGACATGTCAAAAGCTGTCAAAATTGCGACCAGCCGTTTGCGACCAGACCTGTCACTTTTGCGACCAGGATTTTTTGATGGAAGGTATCCCTTCATACTACTGATGTATGTAGAAGACATGGTGAGTATGACCAAACAAGTGAAGGTAGTGTAAGAGGCAGTACTACCAGTGCTCCATTTGGAGAGAAAACAATGGCTAAAGGAGCTAAGAGAAGATGTGAGGAAGATGTATACTTGAAGACAGGAGAGAACACAAAGAGCAGGGAAGGTACGAAAGTAAGGGCAGAGGATGGAATGGGAGGTCATCGTAATACGAGACAAAATGTGAAACACTGCCCCACCCATTGAAAAATTAATGCTGAAAGGAGCTATAACGTTTGACACTCTTCTACATGATTTAAGGAACTATAAGGATGCAAACTGAAAAGAAAGATCTTTTATTGGAATGAGGAATTAATGAATGTGGGTGACAAAACTGAGAGAACAATAGGGACATCCCAGGTGAAATAATAACATGGTTCAGAAGGACTTCTGAGGCAATTACCGAATTACCGAATTATTTCCTACATCTCATTTACCGAATCTAGAATACTGAATCGGTAAAATACGGTATTCTAGAGTCGGTAAATGAGAATTACCTACATCGGGCCCTAAGTCCTAGGAGGGCCAATTGGGTAGCCATCTTTCAAAGAGGAGAACCCTGGGAAGAAAAAGTACATTGTGGAAACACACAAAAACGAAAGAGGGACCAGTCCTGAAGGAAGAAGTCCATTCCTTAAGTTTCTGGTCCTGGTATCTATATCTAGGAATTAACCGGAGAAACTTTGCAGGACCAAAGAGACCATGTGTTAGACCTGTCCGGCTTAGGGTTCTCTTCCCCCAAACATTTTGCCTCACTCCTTCATGTTTTACTGAACTTGTTATATTGGCCTTAGGACTGTGCACTTTACCACTGCTGACCAGTGCTAAAGTGTGTATGCTCACTCCTTAAAACATAGTAAAATTGTCTTCTACCTAATTGGCATGTTTAATTTACCTATAAGTCCCTAGTAAGTTGGCACTACATGGACCCAGGGCCTGAAAAGTATATGCTACTAGTGGGCCTGCAACACTTATCGTGTCACCCACTTAAGTAGCCATTTGAACATGTCTGAGGGCTGCCATTGCAGCCTGAGTGTGTAGTTTCTAGCTGCCATGTCAACCTGGCAAAAAATTATTTTGTCAGGTCCAATCATCCTTTTTAATTCATATAGGTCTCCCCTAAGGTAGGCCCTAGACAGACCACAGGGCAGGGTGAAATATATTTAATAGTGAAAAACTCTTACATTTGTTTTTCACTATTGAAAGGCCTACCACTCCCATAGGATAACATTAGAGTTACCTTATACATGTAATAAGCTGTAACCTCCAAAGTGAACAGGTAAACTGTTCATGTTTACTGTCTTTGGAATTGAAATGAAAAATCCTCTTTTATGGTGAAGTCCGATTTTCAATTACAATTTTGAAAAGGCCACTTTCAGAAAGTTGATAATTTGCTGCCATAGCCATTTATTGCTTGTAGTCTGTCTCAGGGTCACATGACTGGGTGTGGTTCGCAGATGGGATTTGTGTATATCTCCAGGACTGCCACACACAATAGAGAGCATAGGTGTGCTTGGATGGTCCAACCCTGGTAGGATGGGAGGGTGGAGCTGGCCACAGCCCTACTTCCAATTGAATAGGCTGTGTACTTACTTCACACAAAGGATTGCATACCCCCTGTAGTTAGTCTGGAGGCAGAGTAGGGGAGGCAGGAAACCTGTTCACTTCAAATGGAAACCTCTAGTAGCTTACCCCCTTTAAAAGAGGCACCAGGTATAAATACTGGATCTAAGGCACAAACATTTCAGTATAGTACCAAACCAGTGACAAACTCTGCCAGGAAGAAGAACAACTGTGCTGCTGAAAGGACTACCACTCTGCTGGACTGCTGCCCTAAGTGACTGTAGCCTGCTGTGCTGGCTCACTGCCTACTTACCCTTTGCCTGGAGGAGAAGGGGTGGGCCTGCAGATTGTACCCAGGACCACTAGAGTGATGCCAAGGTCTTGTCTCTTGCAAAAAGAACCTGGACTCTACAACTGTGAGTCATACCTTGTGAAGGGGTGCCACCTAGTCATGGACCCGTGGAAGTGGGCATGAAGGTGCTTGCCAGCCCATCTGTGCATCCAGTAGAACCGACAACTCTCCTCTGCTACGAGGTGCAATTCAGAGCAGAAACTAACTTTTGCCTCTGCTGCGCAGACTTTCCAGGTGCCACCACTTTGCAAGTCCCACGAAAACTCCTCGGAACTGATGCATCGCCTCGGCTGAGTGATTCATCCTCAAAGATGAACTCTGCATTGGAAGCCCCATACAATATAATCCTTGCTGGGACCCCGCAGCACAGCCTTACAGCTCCTCGAAACCGACCCATTTACACTACTGCACAGTGCATCCTCAATACTAGATTTCACATTGGAAACCCTCATTGATGGGAAACTTGACAACAACGCAGGACCTCACATCACAGCCTCGCAGCCATTTGTGGAAAGACCTTGCAATGCTCCACAACCAGGATATAAGGTACGCTTGTTCAACTGGCCTAACTGGGTCCCTGTAGCTGTCTTGCACTCCATCATGGTCGGCCTGGACGTGTTACTTTGTCCTCATCCGGTGCAATCAGATATCCATAGTTGGCGCCTTATGCTTTTTGGGGCTATTTTCACTTAAATCTTTAAACTTGCATATCTCTGGTTCTACTCATTAGATTATTGTTGTTTTGGTCTTGTTTTAAAAAAAATGTAAATATACTCTGTTTTTCTAATCGGGGTTGGACTATTTCGGTGGTGTGTTTTCACTGTATTGGTGTTTGCAGTCTTGCACAAATACTTTACAAATTGCCTCTGAGTTAAGCCTGACTGCTCTGTGACAAGTCACCCAGAGGCTCAGCACAGGGTAAATTAGTGTTTGCTTGTGACTTCACCCTGACAAGGACTGTGAGTCCTGCTTGAGTTGGGATTCGACCCCTTCAGCCAGCAACCTATTTTCTTACACCCAGATCATTTCAACAGTGTCGAAGTAATGGGGCAGCTCGACCCTCAATGGGAGCAAGGGTAATAAGAATAAAAAAGAGGTGTTGCACACACCTTATTTTAGAGAAGGAATGTTTGCTTGCTTCAGCCCTTGTCGGGAAATCCCATATGGGACATCCTTCCTGCAGTTAGAAGTTAGACAGGCGGGAGGCTAATAGAGAGGTCAGAGCATCTGCAGAACACCTTTAGATGTGACCCTTACAGAAACTGGATTTGCACCTCTGGAGTTCACCAACTGAGGGAAACAGGCGAGGCCCTCAAAAGACTTGCTACATGTTGGACAAGATCTTATCAAGGAGGTAAAGATGGAGACATATCTAAAGGTGGGTTTGATAAAAATATCTTCAACTGTCTTTTGTATCTGGGATGAGTTTGTCTATCAGATCAGGCAATTTAGGATACAGGAGAAGCAGAATTGCCCTCTGTCTTTCTGAAGAAATGGAAGTATGAGAATCCCTCAAGAAAACCAGGGCGGAGTGGCCCAAACCACCTAAGGCATCTAGATCCATATCAGTTGAAGATGCCTATGCCATAGTTCATTGAAGGGCACCCAGGAGGCGGAAGACAAGGCCCATTGTATTCAAAATGTGGTCTTGGCTGTGTGAAAGGGAGCAGTCAATGACCCAATGGACAACCTGACTGTGTTGTTGGAAGCTGGCTAGCTGGTGGGGATTAATGTGTGAAGTTGATCATATCTTGCCTTCAATGGATGGATGAAAGCATTTGGAGTGAAAGATCCCCTTAGCAAACTTCTCTAGTGGGGAAGAAGACCAGTAGTGGCCGTGTGTTGAGTAGGAACTAGCCCTCGGAGTAATAATGTCTAATTTAGGAGAAGTTAATCATGATCTCCCCCAATAAGTCCAGAATCAAGCTTTTGGAAGTGGAAGAACCTTTGGAGCTTGGGAAGAGGACCAGAACCTCTATGGTGTCATGAAAAAGAGCATAAAAGTCAAGGTTGTTAGGTAGAGAGGCACAGGAGGAGGAGAAGTAGTCATCCTCATTATCAACTGTCACACCACCATCAATTTACTTGAAATGGGCCTCAGGGGTGGGTGCGTGGGCATATTCCAGCATTCAGCTCTATCGCAAGGGGGTTCCAGTGGATGATGCTTTCAATTAACCAGGGAAAAGTCTGGTAAAGATGCTCAAACAACAATAATGATTTCCCTTTTCACCTAAATTAATATGAGAGTTATATTTATAGTACGGCAGTGATCAGAAACCACCTGCTCTGTCAGGGCCACTCATATGCACCTCTCAAGAGCAAACAAAGCCACTCAATCTCTATTATATGTGGAAACACCAAACCATTATGAATGCAAAAAAACATAATAAAACATTTAAAAACTAAGAAAATAAGTGAACATAAAACCTTTTTGTTATTAAAAATAATACAGAGCCATTAATCACAATAAAGCCATTGGATATAAAAAATATATATGAATGGATATTGTATTTTGTCACCACTGATAAAACACATTTTTTAAATTAAAATACATGAATACATATCATAATATCATTTTATACAGAAAATAAAATCCCTAAAGTACTCATGTATGAACACAGAATAAATGTTACATTTCCCCTAATACATAAACAAACCTCCAATTGGATCTATAATTAAAAATATCAGTATTATTGGCAAAATTCTGTAGATGTGGCGTTTCAGTGAAAAAAACAAAATTTCATTACCTTCTTCAGGACAAATGATGAACATTCAAATATGATCACTTAATCAATATGGGTTTCCCTATTTAAAAAATGCAGGGAACTATGTAGCATCCGTCTCTTGCCTCGAGGATCATGAGGTATAATAATCTCTTATCCATCCAATTTGCTAATATTGTTGTCTAAATTTAAAAATAGAGAAAGGAAATCCACATTATCCGTAACCTTTCAATCAAACTCCATCCACATAGGTACCAGTAGTACCAATTCCACTGGAGAATAGAGAAATCTCAAATCGGCCCGAAATTTAGCACCAAACTCAGGCTAATATCCCTTATGTTAAAATTCTCTTTAGAGCAAATAAATCTGCAATGATTTTTGTCACAATCAATCAAACAATCAATCAGAGTACTTGTAAAGCGTGCTACTTACCCGTGAGGGTCTCAAGGCGCTGGGGGGAGGGGGTGCTGCTACTGCTTGAAGAGCCAAGTCTTGAGGAGTCTTCTGAAGACCGGTAGGTCCTGGGACTGCGGTATGTGGGTAGGGAGGGAATTCCAGGTCTTGGCGGTGAGGTAGGAGAAGGATCTGCCGCCGGAGGTCGTTCGTTGGATGCGGGGGACAGCGGCGAGGGCGAGGCTGGCGGAGCGGAGCTGGCAGGTCCGGGTGTAGAAGTTGAGTCTACTTTTAAGGTAGGCTGGTCAGGCGTTGTGGAGTGCTTTGTGTGCGTGGGTGAGGAGCTTGAAGGTGATCCTCTTGTCGATGGGGAGGTCTCTCAGGTGGGGGGTGATGTGGCTGTGGTGGGGGATGTTGACGATCAGTCGGGCGGAGGCGTTTTGGATGCATTGTAGCCGTCGTAGGTGTTTGGCCGGGATTCCTGGTAGAGTGCGTTGCAGTAGTCCAGTTTGCTGCTGACGAGGGCCTGTGTCACCGTTGTTCTTGTTTCGGTCGGGGGTCCACTTGTAGATCCTGCGGAGCATGCAGATGGTGTTGTAGCAGGAGGAGGAGATGGTGTTGACCTGCTTAGCCATGGAGAGGGAGTAGTCGAGGATGAATCCTAGGTTGCCTGCATGGTCGGTGGGTTTTGGTGCTGTTCCCAGTGTGGTCGACCACCAGGAGTCGTCCAAAGCTGAGGGGGTGGGTCCGAGGGTGAGTACCTCCGTCTTGTCCGAGTTCAGCTTCAGATAGTTGCTCCTCATCCAGTCGGCGAGGACCTTCATTCCCTCGTGGAGGTTGGTTTTGGCAGTGTGTGGGTCCTTGGTGAGGAAGAGGATGAGCTGGGTGTCGTCGGCATAGGAGATGATGTTAAGGTCGTGCTGGCGGGCCACTTATGCGAGGGGGGCCATGTAGGTGTTGAACAACGTCGGGCTGAGGGATGAGCCCTGGGGGATGCCGCAGATGATGTCGGTGGCTTCGGATCGGAAGGGTGGGAGGCGCACAATATTGTTGCCAGTATTTTCAATTAACTGAACAGTGGCACTGAATTTGTGCTTGTACGTATTGCTCGCCTCCAAATCAAGTTTAAGGGCGATGAAGATGCTTACATTTGAGCAGTGCCATATGGAATTTCAGAGGTACTGGTTCTGCATCTGTAAGAGTAGGTGAGTAAGGAAGAAGGCACTAGAAAGGGTAGCTTCTACCAGACTTTGTCAACCGAAGAGTGGATACATACACTGGAGTCTTTAATGGCTTGTTGTGGTGGTTGTTAAGAGAGGGAGTAAAGAGGGTAATCAAGTTGAAGAGGGGTAGTATTATAGTTAACCCCTAGATCACAAATACACTGTCTTCCATTTGACTGATTAAATTATATTCTTTGGACTCTTAATCCTCTAAATTGGATTATTGCCAATTCTATTTCCTAAAATACCCCCATGGCCGCAAATATTAGATATCTGAAACAAATAAGGAAACATGTCTTCTGTTCCAATCAAAGACGGAACGCCATTTACAGAGGTCTTGTCTAACAAATTCTCTTTATCTTTGTTACTGTTTTCCATTCAACACCTTTTTAATCTTCACGATTGTTAAAAAAAATGTAGTTGCACTATATTGATCGCAAGCCCTGGATTGGTCATATGAATTATGACCTGACTTGACAATGCTTCATTCCCCCTTACTACTGCACTTCAAGAAATAATTGAGGGGTTATTAATTTCTTTGCGCCAACTTAAGAAGTGTGAGAAACGCACACTGCAATATTTGCCTATTCGTTCCTAAGATGATAAACCCAGTTTGAGCCTTCAAACTGCATATCACCAATTAGGGACCAAAACATTCTTTTTAAACAGCAGTTGTCTAAAATAAACCAGTTCATCCTTGACTCTGGAGCCAATAACTCAGCTCAATACAAGTCCCATGAAAGACTTTCATTAAATGTTTGAAGGAGAGACATCCAAATCGAGAGTCAAACTATTTAAGTTTTAGTAGCAGCTAGAAGTTTAGATTTAACTGCTGTAAGATGAGCATCCCTTCACGATTTTCAGTAAAATATAACTCCAAATATATGGAAGTATTTACTTACTATAGGGGAACATGTTGCAGACATCACAAAAAATGTTTTTGTAGTTTTGGAACAGATCAACATTTTAGTTTTATTAACTGTAATGAACATGAATTGTTTATTACCAGGTTGCTAGCTTACATTAGAAAAGTAATATAAATGTCACTTATTTTTGGAGATTAGACATGGATCTATTAAACACATTTGGTAAAATCAGGTAAAAAGAGAACTGAATAAAATTGGCACTAGAACGCACCACTCATGCAGGGATCTTAGGTGTTAAAGTGCCACTGCCATTTATTCATCTGGACACTATTATGTGATCGTAAGTGTTAGGAGGCCCAGCTGAATCTAATATGATGAAAGCTTATTCCAGAGTGAATTCTGGCAAACCAGCTCAGAAGCTGTTTGGAGGTCCTCAAGGCAATTGCACAGTTTTCCAGCTATTTCAATGGATCTCTTGGTGAATTCCCAAAAGGCTAGGCAATGATCTAGTAACGAGTGATTATCCTGGATGCACCATTGATCTCTAGGAATAATATCTATTGCACCAGCCAGGGGTCTCCAACGTTTTCTGTATTGAGAGCTACTTATGTTCAGTAAAACACATTAACAGCTACTAATATTATTAGTGCAGTATAATTTCAATTTCTTTAAATGTATATTAATTCAACTAAGCAAAATCTTTCTAATTTAATAAGCTGGGTTGCACACAGGTGAGCTACTCAGAGTTAGCTCAAGAGCTACAGTAGCTCACAAGCACCAGACCAACTTTCTAGGCATTTTAGATGTGTTCTTACCAACATATTACCAGTTCTATCAAACAATTCTTTCATGAACAGTTTTAATAGTGGCTCCTCACCAGAGTCAGGGATTGCACTCTTAAATACCAAAACACACAAGATGATGGACGGAATGTTGCACAATGGCAAAACATTCACCCCTAGTCATAGATCTGAGTTTAATCCGTTGTTATTTTGCTCACCAAGCCACGCCAGTTCAGACATGGCCATATGCAAATCAGTCTTGACCCTGTGCCTCATGGGAACAATCCAGTCCGAATTTCCAAGCCATGTCCCCCCTGGGCCGGAATCTAGCATCCTAGGACCGGTTTCTGGCTATCAGCCGTCTTCAGCCAGGATAGCTTGACTCCGGTGGCTTAGTGAGCTCGGGACCCACGTCTGGACATACCTTTCCCACATAGGGTGAACAGCAAAACACACAAGATGATGGACAGAATGTTGCACAATGACAAAACATTCACCCCCAGTATTCATTTAGTATTGTGCTATAATTAAGCACAAATTACTGATCTTGGTTAATGTATCGATTCAATAAAAATCCGTCCCTCCTTTCAAGAAACATTATTGAACTGTATAGATTCAATTTGATGACAACACAAAAAAATCGTAAAGTGCGATGTGCCCCAAGTGAACAAAATCACAAAACAACGTCTAAACTGAAAAAAAAGTAACAAACTCTAAAGGTGTGCTTCAACAACAAACAACCCAAGATATTTAAAGTCCTAAGGCCGTGCATGCCTCCCCTGTTGCACAATCATGAACTTTTTAAGTATGTTAGTTGGTATTATGTCGCTCAAGAGGACTGGCAGACAATGCTACCTCTGTGGGTCTACCCAATTGTAACTGTTTGAAGAACTATCTTTTGCTGTCCTTCGTGCTAAAAGCGGTCATTGACCTAAGCGAGAACTTTTTGTTTTATTGCACACTGGGTGAGATTTCTATTTTTTTTAAACCCGATTTATTAGGGGATCAGTAGCTATTAGGTTCATTATTGATCCAAAGATGTCGCATTGTCTCCCAATAATGATGTGCGCCAAATTATAACCCGTACATCCAAATAATCAAACACTGCACCCCCATTGTCACAAGGAGACACCCCCTTTGTATATCGTTTTCACTATGAAAATAGACTGAGTCTAAGCAGTTAATTTCCTTCTTGTAGGAAGATTTATGACAAATCAATCCGAGTGTCTGATTTAATGTGGCCAAAGAAAGACATTAGCTTCCAACGCGTTAAATCGTTTTGCTTTGACAAACGGTAATTGCATTTTTGCGGGATGAGTTCTTGTCTTACTATGTGTGTTAATTGTGATTATGACATTGATTGACTATTTTTTTCGTTGAACAAGAGATTCGTGTCCTATTTAAAAATAATTGTCGCAGTTTAAGATTAGGGCATACACCAGTTAAAAGTCAATGAAGAGAGGAGAGTTTGAGATGCAAGGGGAGGGAAAAGCAGAGGAGAGGATTAGGTAAATCACCATTGACTAAATCCTGCTTCCAAATTGTCTGCCATTTCTCCTCTCAATTAGCTGCAAGCATACCTGAACACTTAAACGTACAAAATGATTGGTGTATGGTTTACAGAAAACAATAAACTGGTGCTTTGGAGAAACTTTTATGAGATTGAGGCAGAATTTCAGAAGGGATGGAATTACTGAATATCAAAGCTATCGAGGCTAGTAATTTACGAGATACACTAACTAATATTAAGGGCAAAATATCTTGGGACAAAATATTGAAAGTTTGGTGCATATAAAGGAAATGTAGAAGAAGTATAGATTTTCTATTCTTAGCTGCACATCTTTTCACCTTGAAGGTACACAGGGGCATATGTACAAGCCCCTATCGCCAACACAACGTCACTTTCAGGGACGTTGTGGTGGTGATTGGGGTATTGCCTTATTTACAAGGCAGCGTTAAGCCACTTAACGTGGCTTAACGCTGCTTTGAAAATAAGGCCCCTTTTTACGCTATGCTTAGCGTGAAAGGGGTGGGCAGTGGGTGTTTCTGTGGTCGTTCCACCGCAACACCTATAGATTTAGCCGCTGCCCCCTATTTACAAGGGCAGCGCAAATAGGAGGCAGTGCCAAAATTAAGACCAGGGTAAACCTGGTTTTAACTTGGATAAATGAGGAGAAATGCTTTATTTCTCCTTTTTTTTGCTTTTTCCGTGTGTGCTGCCTTGTGCAACACACATGGAAAAAGCGAAACGCCTTGGATTGTTTATGTGTAGGAAGGTGACCCTTCCTGCACAGAAACAATCCTTCAAAAAAGTGAAATTTTGTAACTTCCATGTGTGCTGTATTAAGCAGCACACATAGAAGTGACAAAATGTCATTTCAGGATTGTTTATGTGCAGGAACGGACACCTTCCTACACATAAACAATCCTCCACTGCACACAGACACCCTTGCACTACGATGCAAGGTTGCCTGCATTGGCGCTATACTGCTAAGTGTAGCGCCAGGGCAGGGGGAAACTCAAGGCTGCACCATGTCCTTGTAAATATGGTACACACCTGCGTTTCTGAAGTGGTGGAGTGAGGCGTTAAGCCATGATGGCTAACGTCTCACTCCGCCACCTCCTTGTACATATGACGTACTTTGTTAAGGTACATATAAAGGGGAGTTGGGTAGAGAAAATCCATACATTATTACCTTTAATAATTGGGTGCCTTCAAGATACATAACTTGATATCTGGGGGTACACGCTCAGAGGGATTCAAGATCTGCAGCTGTGCATTTTGAAGAAAAATATGTGGCTGGTCCCATTCTTTGCTTTTGCTTTTTCCCATTAGACACATTTTAATGCATTGGTACCTGGGTATTTCCTAACTAGTAAACATGTGAAATCACCTACTATGCAAACACAAGTAGATAATGGATGGAGTGCTGAATCTTTTCAGACACTCACCACAAGTCACAGATTTGGGTTTAATCCATCATCATTCTTTATCTCACTTCACCACCCCAGTTCAGACCCAGCCATATGCAAATCTTTCATGCCCCTGTGCCTCACGGGAACAGTGCAGCCCGAACTGCCAGTCCAGGTCCTCCCCGGACTGGAAACAAGCATCCTGGGACCAGTTTTGGAGTATCACCCCTCATCAGCCAGGTTGGCTTGAATCCAGTGACACAGTGAGCACAAGACTCATGACACAGCCCAAGCACTCTCAGAATCCTTCAACTTATTGCACAACTCGGGAAGGAGATTATGCACGAACTTGTCAACGAACAACCGTTGACCACCTTCCGTACTCATATCCTGACCACTATGGTCGACGAATGTCTCTTCGAAACCTAGTGAAGAAGTCAGAAACGCTTTCATCTTTCTTCTGCTTACATGCAGACAACTTGTCCCAATTAACACTCACGGCAGGCATCAAAGTCTTCATGTAATTACCAATCCTACCAGGGAGTTCTGCAACTAAATCCTGTGGTTTAGCGCCACCAAATTTGTCTAGCATCTGCAGCACCAATATTAGCCCATGTATTACCTAACTCTTGCGCATGATCCGTATGACGAATCATTCCCCATATAGGCTGTGGGACAACATTCCCAAACAACATGTCTATGTCGGCCACATTCATAATACATGAATCCGCAGTCTCTGATAATTCCTTATAGAACCCTGCAGGATTTTTACGTGGATCAGGCAAAGACTGCTTAAGGGACAAAACTTCAACTCGCTTCCATGGAACATGTACCCAAACATGCTGAAAATGAGGCGGAACAACTGGAACAGCAATTGGATCTCCCTCTCTCCAAACTGGGGGAACCTCTCTCATCGGATATTGTCGTGCCTTTCTCCTAACTGAAGAATCAGGCTCAAACAATGACCTAGAAGGAGACTCACTCCTAAACGACAACAACGTTGCAATCGCTCTCTCAACGTCAACACCCACTATAGTTCCCTTCGCAAACTCGGACTGTATACGGAACAACTCAGGCGGAGCTCGTCCCAAATCACCATTTTCCCATTCTTCACGAAGGAAAGTACACATTGTCCCAAAAACATATCCTGCGTCGGTGCTTCGCATTGACGGAAAACATCCATAACAGACTCAAAATTATACCTTAAAGGATAAGTAACCCATTTACGCGCTAAATGATCCAATACTGAACGATCATTTGGACCAGGCAATTGACTACGCAATTGTTTACGCTCTGCAACAGGGGTTATACCTAATGACCCAAAGAGAGGAGAAAAGAGACCAGCAACAGTATCAGTCATTCTCTGTCGAACAGAAGGAGAAGTTGACAGAAGGACAGGAGACAAAGCAGAATGAGAGGAAACCAAGGTCGGAACAGTAGCAGAAGGAGCAGACAATACAGTCGTAGGAGTTGGAGATGAAACAGGTAGAAAAGTCTGTGGCCCTTGAGGAGGCTGCACCAAAGGAGTAGGAGCCAACTGAAGAGCAGCTGGCTGTTGTAGAACCACAGGAGGCAAAGCAACTGGAGGTTGCGCAACTAAAGGTTGCGGAGGTGCTGTAGCACTCTGCACATAAGGAGGTGGCAAACTCAACAAATGTGCCATCAAAGGATCTTTCTCAAGATCTTTCTTTGCATCTTGTTGCTGAGGTGGCAAAGCTGGATAACATTTATCAATCGCCATTTTACGTTGCCTAAGCAGCTGTTCACTCTCTTGTTCTTCTTCGTTATCTCTAAACTGTATAGCAGCTTGCATTACCGAAACACCTCTTTCTCTTTTATTTCTCTTCGCTAACTTAATTTCTTTCTGTTTGGCTTCCTTTTGTCAAAGGTGGAAAGAGTCAAACATCGCTGGCCGGGCTTTCTTCTTGAACAGTTTGACTTCTAGATTGTCTAAAATCTCCGTGTCATAGCTACCATATTGGGGCCACTTTAGGACACCATCCTTCCTAGTGTATCTAATCCATACTTCATTATACGTGATAGGGCCCACGCCATGTTTTAAATAGAGCTCATAGGTCGGATTTACAATCGGAGGCACCGGACACGAGTCCTCCAATCGGGAATCCCTATTACAACCACAACAAAATATCTTTCCAAGTCTGCTAAGACCAGGCATCTTCGCTCACTAGTCTAGCTTCAAACTTCAAGGGAATATCAAAGACGATAGCCTAGCGAATACACGAGTCCCTCAGCTTTGGGGCTTGCAAGTCCCAAATCAAAGATCCCAAGGGGATACCCAAAACCAAACTAAGGACTGGGAGATGCTCTACTCATACTTAACTGAAATGTCGATGGCGTCGCCAGAAGACCCGTCTATTGTCTCGCATAACAAATCGTCTAATGGCTCCAAGACAGTGCGACAGTCAGGGCAGCAGTCCTTCGTAGTCGTCTGGGAACGCGGGGAACCTCGCAGCAAAGACTTTCGGACCACAACGACATACAGGGGTCGATGAAGTGGCAGGCCTTCCTCCAGAATTTTGACACGAAGCTCCTCACGATCTTCAGGCTTGGACCGGTACCGCTGAAGTCACCCCACGTGCTAACTGAAGAACCGGGTTTTAGAACCCAGCGGCGCCAGGGAAAACGCCCGATGTCTTCGAGTTCCCCTGTCTTGGCAAACAGAGACACGGGACACTTCTAGGTGATGTCAAAGACCAAATTTATTGGCTGCAACCAGGAACAGAGGTCTACGAAGCACAACACGGGTGGTTCACTAGAGACTGCACAATTTAGTAAAACGAGACATCGTCTTTTATGCCAAAAATCACATTCCTGACTAGCATCAATTATTTACAAAAGGAGCAATCATACAGTGACATTTCAAACGTATCACATAATGACAAGCCCACTTTCCGTTGTCCAGCCCACCAGAAATGACTAGGCAAAATCCAACATTCTTGCTCGGACAGGCCGGACAAACCCATAATAAATGGACCTCAACCCAAACCATAATTAAGCCATAAAAAGGAAGGAACAGAAACAGATGAGAAGCAAGATAGAACGGTGTGTGCATGTACCATAAACTCAGCAATGTCCTGCTCTTTGATCTCTATCTGACCAGCTGCCTAACAAGGAACTGGCTCAACAAGGTCAGCTTCGGGCAAGGGAGTCAGTTCGTTCAGGTCACACAAAAGTCAGCTAAAGGTGTACGTATCCCAAAGACTTGTTCGGCCTCAGTCATCGGCCTATGTGAGGGCAACCACAAAATGGCTGCCGTACACAAAATGGAACCTGTAGGTTCGAACGAAATCCCTGAATACACAGTGTTTCGATTGATCGATTATGATGAAAACACTCGTACATACCGCACTCGTCATTTGCGGTCTACTGATACCCAAATCGTCTTTATACGACGACCTTTATTGAATGGGTTCAGAATCACGGAACCTCAGGGGACCAAGTCATTTCTTTCCATTGTTGCACACGCGTGCTGGCATTTACAAGATTACCGCCACCACGGTCTGGAATGCTTTCTAACCTTTCAGCCCTGATGAGTCACATCTCCTTCACGGTGTGATGAAACACGTGTCGGCTGGTTAATATTCTGTACTGACCAACAATTGACTTATAAAACTTCTTCACCTACACGAACCTTTGTGCGTGATTTTTATTTGAACTCTTTCGTATATTGCTTTCTGGTCGCATTTGAGTCCTGACATCAGGACCACCTACTCCATTAGCGTGTGCACAGGATCTGCTTTCTTCTGTTTGGTTCAGGCCTTCATACACCAATACAGGGTTTTTTGCCTATTGGGTTTGTGTTCCCCTGTCCTGCTTTGCACGGCGTGCTCACCGCACTAACAAATCTGCTCATTGATCGTACAGCTTAGAGCGTCATTGCTTCCTGTTCTCCCTGTGGTTAACTTCCTTTCCTACTTCCTACTAACCATTATTGTCAGTTTGTTTTGGCTAATGCTATGTCCAGCCCTTGTGCCCTTACCTCAGGGGTCCAGCAGGGGTCAGTTTTCAGCTCTATGTTATTCAATATATATGTCTACCCATTAGCAGATCTAGGGGAAAGCTGTATCCCCATCCTGTTTTCATAATCTGACAACCCACAAATAACCTCTTCACTGTTGTCGGAGCAGGAGCACAGCTCCGGAGATTTAAACTCCTGCCTCAGTCTTCCCTCCTCCTGGATGCCTTCCAACTCCCTTCAATTAAACGGGTCCAAAACAGAGGTAATGGTATTGGGCAAGAATCCACAGCACTAGCGACCCCAAGACTGGCCAGCTACTTTAGAGCGCCTTTCAGAACAAGCCCAGAAGGTGAAAAATCTAGTGGCCTGATTCACAAAGGTAAACTGAGATGAAAGTCTAACTTTACGACTTTCGGTATTCACAAAAGCCATTTACGAGTAGTAAAGTTAGGCATTTGTCTCAGTTTAACTTAAGTTTTGGACTTAGCTTGATTGAGACCAAAACTTTAGTTAAACTGAGACAAAGTCTAACTTTACTACTCATAAATGCCCTTTATGAATACAGAAAGTCGTATAGTTAGACTTTAGTCTCAGTTTACCTTTGTGAATCGGGCCCCAAGTTTTTGGCTGAATTGCACCTTGTCCATGAATCTACATGTGACCAAAATAGCCTGTACATGCTTTGGTATTATGAAATGGTTAAAAAAGAAAACTGTGGATGCCTCCTTTTTCAGCCCAAAGGGCAGAAATCCAGGCCACAATCCTATCCATATCTGAAAATAGCAACATCCTCTATCTTGGGACAGACAAGATCAGATGTCTTCAAGTGGTCCAAAATTGGGCTATCAGGCTTTTCCTCCGACTGCCCAAACATGTCTCAGCATCTTGCTTACTTTGCAACATGCACTGGCTTGGGGTAGATAAATGCATCCAGTTTAAGGCACTCTGCTAAATGCACAAAATCAACTCTTGGTCTGCACCACGATACTTGCAAAACTTGGTAACCTCATACTATCCCCAAACCACCCCTCTTGAGCATTGCACTAGAGTAGTCGGTCACTCTGCACAGTCCCCAGATTCAATCACTCACAGATTGGGCGGCTCTTTCTTTAGCCTCAAGCTTTGGAGCATGCTCCTAGAGTCTCTGAGAAGCTGTTCTTCTCTAACCATTTTCCACAAGAATCTAAAAATATGGCTATGTTAAGATTCCTGTTACCTAGCACTGGGAAACCTGCATGGGTAGCTAAGCCACTAAACACTTTATGAAATCTCCATACCTTGTTAATATTCAGGAAGAAGGTCTCACTTTGCAACTCTTAAGGAAAAAACGAGATGCATTTCTAAAAGAAAAATTAAAAGCTATGTTTTACATTTTTAAGAGTAGAGTGCGACCACAGCCTGCTCTTACAAAATGTTGGCGCCACAATCCCATTTGCAAAGGGTTATCACCATCTTGAAGTTGGTGGGAACTGCGAATGTTTTGTAACCTCATTCCTGGTCGCAAAACATTCCTACATATCTATGCGACTCGCTATTAGGAAAGTAATCCTTAACACTCTTATTCCTAATAGTGACTCGCAAACCCTATTTGTGATTCAGTGATAGGGTACTGAATTGCAATTAGGGTTTGGAACAACAGAAAATGCTTGCGAATCAGGCCGTTTGGAAGCAGAAAAAAGTTTTGAACATCTGGCCCAAAATATTGTCAGACAGAAGAGATACAGGCAAAGTGATCAAATAAGTCAAAGACAAGTGAGCACCTACAGCAAACCAAGAAGCAATGACAGCCAAGGGGCAGTCCACATGGGCTGGCCGTCTCAGCTTCCAGGGCAGACATCCAATCAGCTCCACATAACCCTGGCAAATCTCAGCAAACCACAGCAAATGGAACCAAGCTCACCCAGCTGGTCAAGAAAGCCCAGGAAACACAACCATGAAAACAGCAAAGTACCACCTTAGGAAAATATGCAAATAACAAGGATGTTTGGCAAAAGAAAGCCATAACACAGAACAGCACAGGAGCCAGCAAGAAATGCCACCCCAGCAAAGGCACCTAAAAATCCATGAGACCAGCGGCAAGGCCACATGATAAAGAGACAAAGCAAATAGGAGGACAGAAAAAAGACCCGACCAAGAAATAGCGCTCCACAGGCTAGCCACAAAAGACAGGGAAGCCCACAAGCCAACACTGCAAACAGTTGGCCTCAGAACAAAGGAAATTTGAAATTTGATTTGAACAACGAGAACCCAGGTCTGAAAAGGTCTGAAAAGGATAAAACTGCCTTGAAAGAGGGCAGAAGCACAGCCAAAAGACCCTATAGAAAGAACTCAGAGCAATAGCCACTCAGCAGAACGGAAGCTGAGCAGTCCCCATGATTTATATGTGATAGCACTTTACAATACACACACTTTTATTGACATAACCCTTTCATTAACCTACAAATGTTGTTCTGTATTCACTCAGCTAATTACCTTATGACAATGATAAGTGGATTTATGGGTTTGGCTACAATCACAGATTATCCTCGGTCTCTAGTTGGGTCCTGACACACACGTTATAGAAACATTTGCTTTAATTGTAAATAGCATTACATGAATCAGAACATAGGTTCAGATTTCGAGTCTTTTGAACCAGGTACTCCGTCGCCTTTGCAATGCAGTACCCTTTCCGCTAAACTGCTGACCAACAGCCATATTTAGGCTTGGGAGGACCATCACGTTTCCGATGACAGAGCCCCATTTGGCTTTGATGATGAAAGTTTTCCCTCAACGGCTCAACAGAGTTGGTGCCATTGAAGGAATGGCATTTCTGCATCCGCCCTTTATAGGATGAATGGTGTGATGTCCTTTGGACAGAAAAAAACTCAAATAATAACCCCTACACTGAGGGATAAAGCTCCCTGCTTGTGCGGGTAATTTGTTTTTTTTTGTATTTTAATAACAAACTCCCGATTTATTTTCTGAAAAACAAAAACTTTGGAAATCTTTATTGAACGGCTGTCAAAACTATTGGTGAGTGTTTACCAAGCTTTTTGAACTTTGACAAAAACCTCCATGACACCAGTTCCTATACAGGCATTGGAACCACCAATGGGCCAGCGGCGATCTCGAAATTTGGTAGATGGCAGTCTGTCGGGGTGGTGGACGAAATGACCTCCGCGACCCTGATGAAAGCCATACCGTTCTCTAAACTTGAAATCTAGCCAAAAGCGTAAAATATTCAAGGATTGGATGTTTACAGTGGCTGGTTGCAGATGTTTTAGTGCAATGGCCATGCTCTAAGCCACACTGAGCTTGTGAAATTGATGCTATGCAAACACCCATTCCCTGCATTTTCATGTGCATACGTTTATTAAAAAATAATGGCAGAATTCTGTTCTGTGCAGAGTTGTATCTGCTGTAGGCGCCCTAAGTAAAGCTGTCTTTGTGGGGGAACGTAGCAGCAGCTTCTCTCAGTTGCGGCTTCCAAAGATACTAGCGCGGTAATGAACTATGGGATATATCACAGAAGCAGGATAAAGAGGCCCAAACAAGGGAATCTCCGGTTCAGGGCTCGTCTGTAATCTTAGGGCCCAAAAATAGCACTCGTCAAATGCTTGACAGGCACTTTGGAGCTTCCAGAGACATTGATTCTGCCTTTGAAAGATACCGTTCTGTTTCTTTTGTTGAGATCACTTACAGGTCCCTGGTAAGAATGAAAGTTCTGGAAGGACATCCTGCTATTTCTGTCAGGGTAAGGGCGTGAATGACATGACAGGGTGGAGGGAGGCAGATATAACAATAGTTTCTGATGTCGTACAGATCTTGCCTGGAAAGTGCAAAATGTATTTCCAATTATTATCAGAGAAGCTACAATAGGACCAGGTAGCGCAGTCAGAGAGTGTATTGTCATCCCTGTTATTAATCTTATTTGTTCTAATATCTTTATTAATTTAAAAAAGACATATAAATAGTTAAATACAATAAAAAGCAATACAAAACTCAGTTGCAATACTGTCATATATAGCTCCTATCTTTATTAATTTAAAAAATACATATAAATAGTTAAATACAATAAAAAGTAATACAAAACTCAGTTGCAATACTGTCATATATAGCTCCACTGTTATTAATCTTTAAAGTGCACTTTGCTCGGTCACATCGACAATGTACTTATTTGCTCACATAACTGATCATCGTATTAGATGACTACTGATGTAGGTATTGGGGACAAGGGTTTAAAGGAGCTATACTTTATAACTAAATTACATTTATTGTTGTTGAAATATCCTAAGTTTACTTTACTTTCTGACGTCATTGTTGCAATACAGGGATGGTCTTGAACAATAATGAAACGTGACGACAGCGCTCTGCTTTCTCTAGACTAATTGCATCTTTATGCCTAGCTGATATTACCGCACACTTCTTATAATAACTCTAATTCAACACAAGCATTGACAAAGCCATTAGGCCTGGCGTTTGCCACATATTAAGCTTTGTCAGCACTTGTTTTGCTTTGTCAATTTTTTGCAAAACCCTATTGTTTGGGAAGCTGCTGGGCATTACCTCCTCGTCAGCATTCCTCACCCATGGGTTCACTGTGTAAGTAATGTGGCGAGGAAGACCGTATTCGGAGGAATGAAGATTACTGTAAGTAACCAGGGCATTTATTAATCTAAAAAAATGGCTAAAAGCAAAAATATTTTTGGGGTGTCAAAAAGCACACATCGCTTTGGCACTTGAGGGAGCTACTTTGTGTGTGGATGCACTTCTTGTGAAAGGGCAAAATGCAGTCACATAGTGGAATTAGCCAAAGACTGAAGTGGGCTGAAAGTTGTATGGTTTAGTGGATGTCAAAAGGTTTGAATAGCACAATATCAGACCAATGGATGAAGAGGGCTCGCTGAAAGCCCTTATAATATGTGTAAGCTAGAGAGGCCAATTATGCTAGGAGGGGTGGTGTCCATAGTTATTGTCATGAAGGGACTGGGAAATGGGCTGGCATTTCCTGACTCCAAGAGTTACCTATATTAGGGGCACTGTAATTCCAGTAAGGGGAACAATCCAGTCCAAAAGAACCTGAAACTCCACTAAGAAACGAGGATTTACCTGGGGAATTGAGAATTCCCAACTCACTTACTTAGGAATTACTCATTTTACACCAGATTTCCACCTGGAGATTTAGGCCGCATTTAAATGCCAATTTCAAGGAAAAGTCCATATTGAGCGAATGGATCTTATAAGTTCAATGGGGCTGTTTTTAACACATGAAAGAGACACCTCAGTCCAATATCCAGACACTAAGTCCCACTTTATTCAATATAAGACTGTCATCATGGTTGCCATCTCAGAAATGTGCAACACCGTGGCCCCTGTCAAAGAACATTGTGGCTTCCTCTGCCTCTGCAGTATTATGGAATATGGTTCATTGACTTTAGATCTATTTTTAAAGGGCCATTAATGAAATGTACCAATAATGCCAGTTCCTTGGGGTAATGAACATATTACTATTTAATTGAAAATGCCCAGATTACGGCAGAGATGCGCATGCTCAGAAGTGGCCTTGGTGTGCCTGCAGGCGCCAACAGCCATTCCAGAGCTACAGATCTTATAGATTCTGATGCAGTTTGTATCAATTTTAGGTTTCTGTTTTAATTGTTATTCATCTTATTAAGAGCATGAGTGTACAAACATGAAAACAGCGCTTACATTTAAACAGTGGTTGCAATTATAGGAACATCATGTTGTATATTTACTCAATGTTTCAGAACAGCATGAGGAAAACAGACAGCAAGGGAAGATTTTCTGTAGGAAAGATTCTGTGACGATATATAGGAAAATAATAATAATTGATCATAGTATTTACATAAACTATTGGTCCTGACCCTGGCACCCAAAATGGATACCTGGTCCTCTCTTGTCTTCCTCAGTTCTATAGGTGTTGGAAGCAGAAAAGTCTCAGGAATGGCCCCTCGTCTATCACCACATGCTGCATATCTAGGGCCTTATTTATGAAGGCCTTGCGCCGCCGGTGCGTCACTTTTAACATGGGAAAAAGTGACGCACCGGTGGCGCAAGGCCCTCATAAATAAGGCCCCTAGATTTGATGTTATTGTACTTTCATGGCAGAGGATTTTGAATATCCTAGGATGAACATTTGTGTTGTATGTACCTGGAGCCATTTTGAA
This sequence comes from Lissotriton vulgaris, assembly GCF_964263255.1. Lineage (NCBI taxonomy): Eukaryota > Metazoa > Chordata > Amphibia > Caudata > Salamandridae > Lissotriton > Lissotriton vulgaris. The sequence goes on from NC_141697.1 coordinate 366,842,359, forward strand.
GGGATGTCTCAGGTTCAACAATAGCTTGCCACCTTTGTTTAATACTGACAACTATTTAGTGTGATGGTTTGTGCTTAATGCGCCTTTCAGATCGTGCAAGGGGTATCCGTCAAATCTTGACTAAGGCCAAAGATGGTTTGATTCTACATGTTCCCAGGCTTTTAGGAAGTTGAGACAGGCTTTGAGCAACAAACCCCGTGATATCATGGCAGTTAAAGGTCTTTGCAGAAGCATATAAGAGTGCGTTAGCAATCCGTAAGTCCACCTTGAAGGATGAGGCCTGGTCAAACCTAGTGGAGGCAAGCACATTGTGAAACAGCTCTATGTTTGGGCTATCATTAACCCTTTCCATGCTCATGACGAGCTCAGCTCGTCATGATGCACGGTTGAGCTGTGCTGATGACGAGCTGAGCTCGTCATGAAACACTGGCATCCTGCATTCTTCAGCACAGGAGGGGAAAACACCTAGCAGCGAAGGTGTTAATAGTCCATTTCTCACAGAAGAGAGTGTTCACTTATCGGACACTCACATCACGGAGGATGATTGGGTTCATCATTTTGAGGGTATCTTTCAGCCAGACTCCATGCCTATCGAGAAGTAGAATAGGGTGGAAGGTAAGGAGGATCTAATCTTCTCCGAACTAGAGGTAAGAGCGGGCATATTAGGCCTGACAAAGAGAAAAGCTCAGTGGTCAATGGGTTTCTGCCCGATCCCAATATCGCCCATGAAGACATCTGGGCGCCCGTCCTTACTGCTGTCATTAATGCCTTGGTCCGGGCTGGCCGCGTTGATTCTTGGGCTTTATCGACCACAGTCCTGATATTTAAAAAAGACGATCAGGACAGCACCTCATGTTATAGGCCCGTTTCCCTCTTGGACTCCGTGGTGAAGGTGGTGGGCTGTATGATTCTTCTCGATAGATTGGTATCTTGGGTGGACGAAAGCAATTTCTTATCTGGGATTCAATATAGGTTTCGCCCCGCTCGATCCACTGTGGAGCAGTGTCTTCATTTTATCTTGTTTTGAACAAGTATACAGTGGATCGTGCCTGCCCTCTATACCTAGCCTTCATGGACGTGTCCTCAGCCTTCGACTGTGTGAACACGTCCAAGTTATGGCAGTTGATGTCATCCATCATGATTGATAACAACATCATTTGGTTTTTGAAGGATCTTCATCGAGATTCCAGGGTAGTAGTACGTTACTCAAAGGACTTGAAAGTGTCCCACCAATTCCAAATAAAGAGGGGGGTGCATCAGGGGTCTATCCTCGCACCCTTCCTTTTCAATTTATATATCAATTCTCTAGAGAAGGTTCTCCTAGATACTAAAGCAGACACTCCTCTGATAGGCAAGCACAGTCTGCCGATCCTCTTATATGTGGACGACGCAGTCCTCCTGGCGAGGACTGCAAGGGGCTTACAACTCCTTCTCAACTCTTTTGCTTCTTTTATGGAGTAGCTGGACTTATCAGTGAATCCTTCTAAGTCATTCATCATGCACGTGAGCCCTGGTAAGGCGAAGGCAAAATAGCCCATTTTTAAATTAGGATGTTTCCCAATACCTACAACAAATGTCTTCTACTACCTGGAAGTAATGTTTGACAGCTCCCTGAGCTGGTGCCCCATGATTAACCGCAAGAAAGGGGACCTAGTGAAAACCTCTGCAGCTGTTTTTAACTTTGCCAGTGGAGTGGGAGGGAAACCGATAGGGGCCCTCCTGAAGATTTACCAAGCAAAATGTTAATCTAAGGTTAGGTAAGGGAGTGAGATATGGGGGCATATTGAGCTTGGGGCCGTGCAGAGCACTGAGAATTCATTCTTGCGAAGAGTTCTCTCTATTCCGCAATGCACTCCATCTTATGTTGTTCACGAAGAATTGGGGATGTCTTTCTTTGCTGATGATCTAGTTTACTGCCCTCTGTCCTTGTGGCTCAAAATCTGGTCAAAGTGGGAGAATACACTTAGTAAAGACATCGTACAGCATTGTCTCTCTCTTGATCATGCCTTACGTATTCGCTGGATCCAGTACAGAAGAGTTGGCCTCGCCAGGTTAGGAAGAGTAGATCCTTACACAAACCCAGAGGGTGTTTGAAAAAGGGACCTCGTCTGGGCCAACGAGGGTTTTTGAGAAATTGTCATCGAGATAGAGATAATAAAAAGCTGTGTAAACTGAGTGTGCAAAAGTATGTCACATTGAAAACTGTGCCTACCACTGAGCCTTACCTTCTAGGGCCCAAAAGTATCTACAACCATTTTCTATTGACGAGGTTCCGGCTTAAACTCTTTAACTATCTATTGGCTCACCCCCAAGGTTCCCATAGAGGTCAGTGCATTATGCCCTGTGGCTGCAACGGAGAGTCTCCTCAGGGCTGATGCACTTTTTATGTTTTGTACTTTTTATGTTGTACCCAGAAAGTTATTTATTATTCCCATTTTCAAAAAAATGGGATTTAGGAGGGTGAGACCAGCTTTTATCTTTTTATAACTTCTTTCTAGTGATACTGTTTTGCACACTCTTAGTTTTTTACGGGATGCCTTTAGACTAATTAATATTTGCATTGCAAATCATGTATTTTTATTTTGTATTTGGATTACTCTGGTTTTATTACATTTGTGAATTTTTAACTTGTATGATGGTACTGTGCAGGCTGTTTGACTTTTATGGTTTCATTCTGAAAGCCAAATAAATTTGTTCATGATGATGACTAAGGGGCTTATCTATGAGCCCTTGCATCACTTTTGCACCGCCGGTGCGTCACCTTTTGTGAGGCACCAGCAGGGTGAAAAATGCGCCATGTTCTGTGATATTTACAAAGTGACGCATCTAGGTAGATGCTTTACTTTGTTAACCCCTGCACCACATTATACCTGCGCCAGGTATAATGTATGCAGGGTGGGCGTTCTGACGCAAGTAAGCCTCGAAGAAGTGACGCAGGAAAATCTATGTGATTTCAGTGCGTCACTTCTAGGACGCAAATGCGTCAATATCTTACGCCTGCCCCCCCAGCAGGCGTAAGACTGATGCAGGCACATTTGAAATGGGACTTGCCCATGTGAAATGACCCATTGATAGAGTTGCGTCACTTTCGTGACAGACTCCGGCCATGTGTCATTTCTATGCCTACAGATATGTCAGAAATACTGACGTATCTGTAACTACTTGCGACATGATGCGTCATACTGTAAATATAACGCATACAGCATGACGCAAGGAGGGCGCAAGGAAAAGTGATACATCGCTGTTTTCACGCAACGATGTGTCACTTTTCATAAATGAGGCCCTAAGTATTCAGCCCACAAAACTCTAAATAAGACCCCAAATTTGGTTAAACAAATCAAGACTAATATAATAGTTTCACATTGTCAAGTAAGCATTCATACGGCACATTGCATATGTGCTCATAACAATTTTTGGGTTAAGCTCTAGATTGCAGAGGTAAAGAATGTGTTTCATCTTGTTCGTTGTAGTTTCTAGAAATTTCAGAGGTTTTCACTAAGAATATCAACTAACCTTGTTGTTGAACCTGTGACAAAACCAAAACACTATTAAAAAAGTGTTTGGGATTTTTAGTGATACAACAGGTGAAGGCCCAGATTACGAAGTCAGGAGTAAAGGGTGAGGTACTTATTACACACCAGCACTAGCACCTCGTTTACGCGTAGGTATATCCACTCAAACTGGATGATCAACATTTTCTACATGGTAAATCTTTGGACACTACTCCTAGAGAACACATGCAATGCCATTTCTTTGGAAATTTGAAATAGGCATACTTTCCACGAATAAATACACCTAAGGAATCCCAGGATGACTACAATCTAAAAACAAATTCCAAGTTCCTTGGACTTCAAAGGTATGGTCAAAATCACTCTTCCAATACTTTGGAGTGTGGGAAATTTCTCGCATTCCGAGTTTTTCTCTGGAAAATGGGGAATTGTAATCAGAATTGTTGTTTTCCTCACTGAAATCAGCAGGTCCGACCTGCCGACCTTTGCCAGGTGACAGTTGTGCATTGTTTGCAATTCCAAACCCTCTGCAAACACCTGTCTTGCAATCAGGTTAAAATATTTATCACAGTGTTGTATAATTGTAACACCAAAATAGATTGGACAAAAAAGAAGCAGTAATTAAATTGGGAGTATCCTAGGTGGCAATGGTGTGTTCTTAAATGGATGACATTTTTGCACGCACGTACATTCTTCAAACATCACCCTCTGAGCAACGCAGCCCCTACTGTGAGGCATCAAACCCCATTCATCATAAAGGTGAACGAGTTCCTCTGTGGAACATCTTAACATTTTGTACAGCTTGGATGTCTTAGTGCTTGTATCTCACAGCTACAAGGATTCAAGCGAACGCCATTCATCAGCCAATTACTGGAGGTTATTCAAAGGTTGCGTTTAAAGTGCTCATTTGGGGTACAGTGACAGTGTTTAATTCGTTGATAATGATTGGAAAGCCAGAGATGTAAAATCCTGAAGGAGTCATCAAATAAACTTAAAAGTTCGGTTCTGCGGGGAGATCTTCCGAAATTCAAAGTGTGACCTTGGCAGATATTGAATTCAGCTGCACTCGCACAACTGCAAGGTATGGAGACCATGTTTGCATAATTAATTGCTAGGACTTTTCATGTGACTGACGTGTTGACAGTGATTAATTATCTTAATATTTGCTTGGTGCTCGGAGACTGCTGCAAGTGATTAAATGGTACTTTTGGAAATTGTGACTTTGTTTGCTCTTCATCCTCTAATTGTTTGCTAAATAATTCAACATAATTATATGTTAAACATCTAAATCCCCAGAGAAATATTTGCGTAGTATAGATTATCTCGAAATGAAAGTAAAGCAAAAATTCTAGTGAACAGACAGCGTTATCAAAATGATATAGGATCCCATTTGTTATACATTAGAGAGACAGCATAATCTGTTTGGTATCAGGTTCATGCTAAGCCTATACGAACATATCATTTGTATTTATTTGATTTTTTTTATAGTACCCACAAAGCATGTTTACAACATGAGAAGGGCAAAATATAAGTACAAGTGTAAGAACGGCAACGAAATTACAATAAGCAGCAGGCTGAAATATTTACAATATATATAGAGTGGAAGATAATAAAAAGAGATCTCACAAGCTAATTTGAGCTGAACATTAGCTTTATTCAGGTAAGTTTTAGTTCCAAGATATGCAAACTATAAATGCTTATTTGTTAAGCCCTTCTGAGGATCAAACCCGCTACAGTGCAGCTGGTCTATAAATTTAATGTGGTGTGTGAGCTGGCATACAACCACTGTTTAATTTGTAAAAAAAAACAAAAAAATACGTGCCAGGCCCAAATATTTTTGTAGGATGCTGTTGTCAACTGCCCCTGCTGTTGTGGCCCACTTTAGCCAAAGGCTTCACCCACTTATATCATGTGCTCTGCCCACTTTTTGTGTGGCAGTAACCCAGTTGCGATAGTTGGTGAACTAAGGGGCATATTTATCACCTATAGTTAACACCTTCCTGCACGAAAACAATCCTCAGCGGCATTTCCCTCTTTCTGTGTGTACTATTTTGCAGCACACATAGAAAGAGGAAATAACGGGAAGACATAAAGATATTACTCCATTTTATGCCTCCCCCAGTGAGGCATAGCATTTTGACGCATTCCCAGGTCTAACACTAATGGTAAATCTAAAAATTGTACCAAACTCCATTGGTGAATACTTCGGAATAACCACACTCCACCCATCGAATGCTTCCTTGGGGCAAAGTAACTCAAGGCAGCGATTTGCGCTGCATTATGTCACTCACGATTTATCAAGCAATGCAGGGCCATGCAAGGTGACCTTGTGTTCCTTGATTAATCTGACTTTAGTGTTTCATTCCCCTTGCCCCCTCTTGCGTGGCACAAGTTGATGCATCACTATAATATATATGCCCCTTAACAGGGGAGGCTCCTCTATTAGGGAGGAGGAGCGCTGCCCCGCTGCTTTCTCGCAGTGTGAGAAGCAGAAAGTAAAATGGTATTTTAAATACCATTTTACTTTCTGCTTCTCACGCTGCAAGAAGGTAGAAGGCAGGGGTATGCCTGGTTGGGAGTGGGCGGGAAGGTATGCCTGGTTGGGAGTGGGCGGGTGGATGAGTCGGGGAGGAGTGGCTTGCACCACTTTGAGCACCCTGACATCTTTGGTCGAACCTAGGGCAGTCATGCGCACTCTACATTTTCTCTATGTAGGCTGCATGAAGCCTACACAGAGAAAATGGCCTCCCTGCAGGTGCCCGGCTTGGCGCTGTCCCCGTTTGCTCTCTCCCCTCCTGTAAGACAATCACAATTCTGCAATGACAGCGTTGTGATTGGTGCAGAGTTGGGGACAGTGCCCAGCCGGGCACCTGTAGGGAAGCCATTCACCTGCGGGCTACTTCCTTTGTTCCATATCCCAGGTTGCCTATTTCAAAGTGGAATGCTCTGCGAAAACAATTTCCATTGTTTTAAAGCTGAAAATGGATGATTATGCAGCCTACATAGTGAAAATGCTTGCACTGCCCATTTTCACTGTCAATTTCAGTAACAGCATAACTAATAAGTCACCTCCTACAAGTGTAACAATTCTGACATTTTCAGGACCCCAAAGTTAAATGAATGGGTTTGGCAGCAGGTATTAGTCATTCTTAAAGTACATTGAACAGACCCTCCAGGATTTTGCGATTTCACCATTTGCCGCAAAATCGGCACTTTTGTAAACGTGCCACTATTTTAACAAAAGTGCCTGCAAAATTGCCACTTTTGTAAAAATGCTGCACTTTTTACATAAGTGCCCGGGAAAATGAAGGAATGCAGGGAAAAGTTTATACATTTCTATGAAGAGTGAACTGCAGAGCGAGCAAGGGCTGAAAGGAAATAGGGACTAGACTTCCCTCTTTTTAGCTGGGTTTAACCAATCTGAGAGAGGCCAATTATTGAATGGGTGCATGCAGTATACTCTCGGATGGATCAGTGCTGGTAAATACCAACACCGATTGATGCAGCTTTACCGAGCATGTAATTTCTGCACCATTTCTGACGTGTGGCGCGTGCCCATTTAAGCTGCAGCAGATTTCACCGGGCAAAAATTATATATGCAAAATCTGCATGGTGCACTGCCTCTAGGGCTGAGTGAAATTATAATTAGGGGCCATTTAGCGCACCTACATGGATAGTGCAAAATGTGCCATGCCATGCCACTGGTGACGTTTGGAACTTGCAATTAAGGAAAAAATAAAATTTCCTTTACTCAGTGTTCAGAATTACAAGCTGCCCTGGTAGTGTAGTGTAGTTCCTAATTTCCCACTAGGCCCTGCGCATTGGAATAACATAAACAGTAGTATCGACGTGGGACTGCGGATATTCCAGGCCTCCACTGACTATGCTAAACTTAATTGGGTTGTGTTACCAACTAGCTCAGAGGTCACTGGAAACTTTCTTCTCTGCATAGGAAGTGATCAGCTTCCTTGGCACAGACAAGAAGGGATTCAGCTTTCCAACAACCGTGCAACATGACAACTTTGCTCCTCAGAACAAGAGTCAATCTCTAGGGTCGTGTGAAACAATAGACATGTATTTCACTCAGTCAGTCTAGTGCAGTTTACTTTCACGAGATGTAGAGAACAGAGAGACGGGCATTTGTCAATAAAGGGTTAACATTTATTGAACAGTCTTTCTTCTCGTACAAGAGAAATGTATTGCCACAATTGCAAGACTTGTTATTATAAAAAGTACGTACAGTAAGATAAGGATTGCGAAATAATACTGTAAAAGCATTGATATGGTTTCTTAGCCATACAATGGTTTAAAAGTAATAAAACATATATACAGTCATATATACATTAGGCTAACATACTCAACTGGTGCTTCTAACTAAGCCTACCCCAGTGTGCCTGACCTAAGCCTAACACGTGGAAGGGGAGTAAGTAAGTAGCTTTAAGTTAAGTTGGTTTTGCCAAGGTTTGTTTCAAGAATTCTCGTCTAAGGGTTTAGTCAACACCATACCTCTGAATAGAATGATGGAGGATTGGTATCTCCTTCAGGGGTCACTCTCGATATCCCAGTCACCCGCAAGGGTAGACCGGAAACGCCGGAGCTGGATTTCTCTGCACGAGAAAGGCAGCGGCTCTTCTTCAGCGCGTCGAGGAAGGAGGGGGGACAGCGTCCGCGGGCAGCTGGAATCAGCTGGATGTCTTCGCAGAGGGACGGCTGTTCAGCTCCTAAGCGTACTGCACCATCGTTCGCGCTTTAGCAGCGATAATGGTATCAGCAGCTTCACCACCAAGGGGACAGCAGTCTGCAGCGACAGGGTGCTAGCTTCACCAACACGGGGTCTTGCAGGCAGCTAGTATCAGCAACAGTAGCTCATTGCTTAAGGCAACGTTGGTAATATTTATACCTGACAGGTGCCGGGTTTGACGCAAGTTTGCTGGACATAAGACGTCAATTAAAGATGTCACTAGGAAGTGATAGTTATCAGTTGCTCATTAGAGTTCCATTACTAATCAAAACACAGCAAGCGGGGATTTCCAGGTTTGCTGAGTTTTTATCTTGTTGAAGAACTCGGAGTGTTAATCTAGGAATATCAGATAGTGACTTCTGCTCTGTCATTGCACTAATTGGTAACAAAGGAAGTGGCAGAGAGCTATGCTGGAATGTGGCTCTGTTCGTGTGAGGCCAGAGATGACATTTTCTGAAAATCGTACTTGAACGGTTATGCCAATATAGGAAATAAATGGGTTTATAGCCGAATAGGGGCATAAGGTCACAGTATCGATCAGGAACCTAGATAAACACATAACACCCACTCCACGTATTCATGTCTATCAAAATTACTAAAACTAAAGCAATTAGATGCATGTGTAACATTGCCCACCCCAAAATACATAAATGCATTCGAAATAGGCGTACTTGAAATACATGAAATTTAGGTACTGTACGTTTTTTGAAGCATAGTAATCATTCAAAAAATTATTGCATATGAAATCAATGAACGATTATGCAAAAGGAATTACACATGAAGTATCTCTGACAGAAGAAAGGCGAGATAAATCATCACATATAAATGCATTGCAATAACATGTGTGCTAGAGGCTGGTGTAACTTTGTTATGTCTCTAGATGTGATTAGAAATAGAAGTTTTGAAGCTTCTGTTCTCTAAGAATAGTTTTTACGTTAAGCAAAGAATTGTTCGTGCCAAAAAAAAGGTCAATATTAAAAATATCCAATTCAAAAAGAATTAATGCTTGAACGGGGAAATAGAGTTCCAACACTTTCTGCAGTTTTTGTTGATCAAAACTGAAGGCCGAATTCAGAGTTCATGAGAACGCTGTGAGTCTGAAAGCTTCTCAAAAGTTATTGTTTCTTCTTGTACCACTGACATCTGACTATCGAGGTCCTGAATACGCATTCTAATTCCGAACAATAGTTCGTATGGGCTGAAACCTTTTAGAGAATTTCTTGGCATGTTATTAAGACTAGTCTGGACACTTATTAAATGTTTGACCCACCCAGCGCCTGAACCTAAGACCTTCACTGTTATAGATTGCTTTATGTCCCGGTTTTTTCTTTCTACCACACTATTCCCTTCGGGGTGCGACGGACAAGAATACCGCAACCCAATTCCCATGCTAGCCATGGCCTCCTTATAGGCTCGAGAGCTGAAAGCAGGACCCTGGTCAGAATGGAACGTGGTAATTGCGTATGTGCCAATAAAGACTCGCAAATCTTTTATAACCGTTCTAGCGTCAGCCGAGCGCTGGAGGCCTCATTATTTAAGTGTGTTTAGCCTTAACTGTTAATAGGACGCAGGATGGGGTGTAGGCTCTTTCTGACTGGTAGCCGGTAGCAAGGTTCGCTACTGCGATCCCTATTGCAGTTTTCGCAGTTGTTTGCATATATTTGGTGTTCTACACTCTTTCCCGGCCACCAGAATACTGATTGTAATTCAGTCAGTGATTCCTTGATCTCTCTGTGCCTAGGACCCAAACCCATATGTGCGTCTGCTATTAAAAATATTCTCCTGTTCGTGTTTGGAATTACTCTGTCCCCCACTCCAGGGATTCGAGCAAAAGGAACGGAGTTTGCATCTATTACGTATGCATAATTGAGTGGATATTTTACGGGTAGCGCTGCACAGTCGCCTTTTACGGTCGTTTTTACTGCCAGCATGGTTTCCCCGTCTATGTATTTATCTGTACGCTTTTTTGTGGCTACGGAAGCCGGTTTAGTTGCTTCCGCTGTGGCTGTATTAGCCAATGAATTCCCTGCAACGTGAACGCCATCACGTCGAAGACTCTGTGCGTGAATCACGTGAGTCTTTTGTAGTTCTTTACTTAAAAGAGCTACCTCGTTCCAGAGCAATTTATGCTTTATTGTGGCACCTGTGTCATCTTTGTAGTCGTTTTCGATCCAACTCTGCAGTTTGTTGTTGTAAGAGTTGACGCAAAAATGAGAATCGCACACTATAAGTGTCGGGAATTCACGTTCTGCATTTTCGAGCGCCATCTTTAAAGATCTGATTTCAGTTCTCTGAACCGAACAGTTTCTTACAGATTCAGTTTTTGGTACTTTCGGTCTGAATTTACCGCATAGCCAACGACCTTTAATGATCGCACATGCTGCATCGTAGGATTTTCTCTCTACGTTGAAATGCTGTACAAAGCTATCTGTATAGATTATACATGCGTATTGTGGGAGAGGCAGAATTTCGATTGGCAGAGGATATTCTTCTTCATATTCTAAATCATTCAGTTCTTCGGATTGCGGAGCGAAATAGTATTTTACGTCTTCCGTTCCTAGAGAATCTATACACTGTATCCATTTCGGATCCAGTGACACTGTAGGCAGGTTTACTGGGCTGAATAGCGCTTCGAAGGCGGATTCCGCTGTAAGGATATTAATCCGTTTGCCGTGTGCTATTTCTCGTTCATTTGCCAATGCGATTTGCACTGCGTTCACAGTTCTTTCTGTGTGACTGAATGTTTTTTCTGCTTGTGTGTACAAGTGAGAATTAATTGAAATAGGTACCTTTTCTCCCTCATTGGAGGTTAGGTATGTAAGTCCGCATCTTCCTGGGATGACTCGGATTACAAGATCACGTGTGTTGTCACGTGTATCTAATTTTGTTTTTGCTAACATGTCTGTTTGCAGTGATCTCAAAATTTCTGTGTGTTTTTGAGTCCAATTGATTTGTTTAAAATCAGGTTTAATTAGTTCGTAGAGAGGTTTAGCCCTCTCTGCGTAATTTAGAATGTAAGTTCTTCCGAAATTCAGAAAACCTAGAATGGATTGTAAATTCTTCAGCGTTTTTGGAGCTTGGAGTACAGCGCACTTCTCTAAGAAGTTGTCCGCTAGGCTTTTCCCTTCACTAGATAATTCGTACCCTAAAAACAGTACTGTCAGATGGGCAATTCGAGACTTTTTAAAGTTGAATTTGTAACCCTCTGCTGCGAACCCAAGTATAATGGTGTTCACTCTTTTCAAGTGAGTATCCAAGTCGTCGTCTGTGAGATAGATATCATCTACGTAAGATAATGCCTCATCATCATAGATTTGTAGTAACTCTGTTACCCTAGCTGAGAATAGTCCTGGGCTGTTCTTGAACCCCTGTGGGAGTCGACAGAATTTTCTGCGACCCAAATGCGGAGAAAGCGGTCAAATATCTGCTTTCCGGTGCAATATTTTGACAAAAGAAACCATTAGATATGTCTAATGTCGTTTTGTATTTTTTCCTAACTATATTATTCATTAGGGCTGCACTATGCGAGTTTTGTACTGCAAAAGTTTTGCAACATGTATTAAGGTGTCTGTAGTCCAAAACTAGATGATATGAATTGTCTGGCTTGGAGACAGGAAACAAAGGATTGTTCATTTGAGAGGTGCATGTTTCAATCACCCCCTGGTACTCAAGTTGATCTAAGATCTCCCTGACTTGTTTTTTAGCTTCTTGCTTTATGGGGTACTGCCGTTGGGCAGTTGGTTCACTTTTTAATTGGATTTTGTGAGGAGGAGAATCCTCATCCCATCCTACATGATTTTTATACAATGCCGGAGTCTGGGCTACTGCCCATTTCCTTGCATATGTATATTTTTTGTGAATCGGAATGTGATTCGAGAAGGCAGGCATAATCACTTCTTCGCCACGAGGGCACTCCCTGACAAACTCTGGGGGCCAATCTTTTTCAGCTAACAGAATATCGTAGCCTTTTGAGAGCTTATCCCAAAATAGACCCTTAATTTTCCTAGTCTTATCACCCTCTATACGCAATGTTATTTCGTATATTTTATGGGGCTCGCTAAGTCTGGCGTCGGCAGTTTCAACCTGAATGTATTCATTCGTGTCCACTGTCTCCAGATGACTCATCAAGATCTTGCGCGCTATACTGATTTCTGCTGCACTGTCCAACATTGTCAATGCCCACTCCCCGTTTTTCAACTGTGTCCTCAGTATTCTCGGCATGGTTGATTACTCTAATACTGGCTACCTTCTTTTTCTGAAATTGAGACTTTTTATTCTGAGCAGGTTCCTTGTCTTTGGACTTGGTGTGCTCTCCTGGGTCTGACCGTCCTCTTCTTTCCGAATTCTGTGGAAGAGATCGAGAGGGACGTGTATCAATACTTTGATATCTATCAGGTTTTTTCAGATTATCCCTATTTCTAAGGTTATATCTTTTCTCAGAGGGCTCCCTCTGGGGAGACTGGCGTTCTCGAGTCGGAGTTCTTTCCCTCCGTCGAGGAGACCTTCCTCTGGACTGGAAAACTTTTTCCTTGGGAGTGGATTGTTTATTTCCATCCCAGTTCTTTTTAGGAGTGTTTAAATTATTTTTAATAAATAATTTTTCAGGATTTTCGAGCAGTTGGGGCTTTACCGGTTTCCCACCCAAGCTGTCTCTACCTAATTCTTCATAGCATTTTTCTATGATTTTTGCAAGCTCAACAGGATCTTTTATATCTGTTTCCTTCAACTTCTGGCGGATCGCCACAGATGCTGCTTCTCCTCTTATATTGGCTAATAATATAGCCGAGACCTGCTTGAAGTCTTTCAGTAGTTTCATACCTAGATTTAAAGCGGGCTCTGGACCGAATTCATTTTGAATCTGTTTTAGCACTTCTGGTATTACCGCCATAGACGGAACACCGTGTGTTTTTGTGTAAATGGAAGCAAAGACTGTACCCCAAGTGTCACAGTCCTCCACACGTGATGCGATTCCCATGGGAAGGCAGATGGTCAAGATTCTGTGTTTCTCCATAGGGGTAGTATCAGGAAATACTGCCTCTATTTGAGTGATTTTCTGTGCTAACCAGAAAGGAATTTGTTCCCGTTTTACGGGTGTTTTACCAAGACATGACTGTATGTTCTGTGGTGTAATTTTATTAGTGTTCCCCTGATGAGGGGTCAGCTGTGGTACATTAACAGCTGGCTGGACTGTTGCAGTCCGCATTACATATTGGACTAATTGCCTATGTATTTTTATTAGTGTTTTGAGCTGTACTAACAGCTCTTCCTTAGACATTTTTACAATGTCAGGATGTGGTGTGTAGCTGGCTAGAACCGGCCACGTGGCTCCTGGTCTACCTAGAGGACCGAGCCTGGTTATGTGATCATTGTGTTTTAGGGCACCATTAAACCAGAGCAGGTGCTCTTGAAATTTAAGTGGAATTTCAATCTCCTCGAAAGGAGCGTACTCTTCCGGAGGTTTCTCTATTTTGTAATAGTGAAACTCTTTTGTTCTAGCGTTTACCGCTGGAAAATTTATCCATGAATAGAATACCTCTGTCTGCCGATACTCGTGAGCCTCTATCACGAAAATTACTGTACCACCTTGAGGTGTCAGTCCGTTCTCTATAAGTTTTAAAGTTATAGATCTTCTTAAATGTGCCCGGATGATTATTGCACCCGGTACCATATCGTCGGAATCCTGCTGAGTTGCATTTACTGCGGCCCCAGTGGTTCCGTTATTTTCTACCGACATTTGTTAAAAATGCAAGGTTTGCAGAGTAGGTCTCCAAGGAGACAAAGATTAGGTGCACAATATTTTGGAACACTGTATCCTTCAACGTTGAATAAACCAGAGCTTTACATAGGAATCTCTTCCTACTAAGGTCGGGCGGATTTTAACCTTTCACCCACTCCAGACGTCTATTGGAGTATTTACGGGAGAAAGGGGTCTGTGTGAAATATGCACGACTGAGTTACTCTACCGTCTTGCGTTAGTTTATCGCCTTACCAAACGTTGGGCGCCATGTAGTGTAGTTCCTAGTTTCCCACTAGGCCCTGCGCATTGGAATAACATAAACAGTAGTATCGACGTGGAACTGCGGATATTCCAGGCCTCCACTGACTATGCTAAACTTAATTGGGTTGTGTTACCAACTAGCTCAGAGGTCACTGGAAACTTTCTTCTCTGCATAGGAAGTGATCAGCTTCCTTGGCACAGACAAGAAGGGATTCAGCTTTCCAACAACCGTGCAACATGACAACTTTGCTCCTCAGATCAAGAGTCAATCTCTAGGGTCGTGTGAAACAATAGACATGTATTTCACTCAGTCAGTCTAGTGCAGTTTACTTTCACGAGATGTAGAGAACAGAGAGACGGGCGTTTGTCAATAAAGGGTTAACATTTATTGAACAGTCTTTCTTCTCGTACAAGAGAAATGTATTGCCACAATTGCAAGACTTGTTATTATAAAAAGTACGTACAGTAAGATAAGGATTGCGAAATAATACTGTAAAAGCATTGATATGGTTTCTTAGCCATACAATGGTTTAAAAGTAATAAAACATATATACAGTCATATATACATTAGGCTAACATACTCAACTGGTGCTTCTAACTAAGCCTACCCCAGTGTGCCTGACCTAAGCCTAAAACGTGGAAGGGGAGTAAGTAAGTAGCTTTAAGTTAAGTTGGTTTTGCCAAGGTTTGTTTCAAGAATTCTCGTCTAAGGGTTTAGTCAACACCATACCTCTGAATAGAATGATGGAGGATTGGTATCTCCTTCAGGGGTCACTCTCGATATCCCAGTCACCCGCAAGGGTAGACCGGAAACGCCGGAGCTGGATTTCTCTGCACGAGAAAGGCAGCGGCTCTTCTTCAGCGCGTCGAGGAAGGAGGGGGGACAGCGTCCGCGGGCAGCTGGAATCTGCTGGATGTCTTCGCAGAGGGACGGCTGTTCAGCTCCTAAGCGTACTGCACCATCGTTCGCGCTTTAGCAGCGATAATGGTATCAGCAGCTTCACCACCAAGGGGACAGCAGTCTGCAGCGACAGGGTGCTAGCTTCACCAACACGGGGTCTTGCAGGCAGCTAGTATCAGCAACAGTAGCTCATTGCTTAAGGCAACGTTGGTAATATTTATACCTGACAGGTGCCGGGTTTGACGCAAGTTTGCTGGACATAAGACGTCAATTAAAGATGTCACTAGGAAGTGATAGTTATCAGTTGCTCATTAGAGTTCCATTACTAATCAAAACACAGCAAGCGGGGATTTCCAGGTTTGCTGAGTTTTTATCTTGTTGAAGAACTCGGCGTGTTAATCTAGGAATATCAGATAGTGACTTCTGCTCTGTCATTGCACTAATTGGTCGCAAAGGAAGTGGCAGAGAGCTATGCTGGAATGTGGCTCTGTTCGTGTGAGGCCAGAGATGACATTTTCTGAAAATCGTACTTGAACGGTAATGCCAATATAGGGAATAAATGGGTTTATAGCCGAATAGGGGCATAAGGTCACAGTATCGATCAGGAACCTAGATAAACACATAACAGTAGTCCCAATGAGAACTCATTTGAGGCGTCACGCCCAGTCACAGGTCCAGGAAGCGGGATACAGTCTTTCAAATGTCTCCCTCTCTCACTCGGTGTGCCAATTACAAAAATGGGCTAAGCAGGTGGAGGATTGCATTTGCAAGGGATAGCAGCCTTCTCCTGTGGGCTTCTACCTCTGTTCCATATCCCAGGTTGCTTATTTCAAAGTGGAATACTCTGCTAAAACAGGTTTAAGGTAAAAGCTGAAAATGGATGATTATGAGTAAAATAAAGTGTTGCAAAAATGCCGCTAAATTTCCATATTTGTGCCGCTAAATTTCCATATTTGTGCCGCTAAATTTGCTAATCCATGCCACAATACCCTGGGGGGTCTGGCAAAGGCGCTGTGATGAAAGAAGGAATTGCTCTATCAAGGGTGTGCATTCCTTGCTGAATGCAGAGCAGGAAGTATTACACCACAGTAGCCTCTGAGAGGCGCATGGGTGCACAGCGATCAAGCACAGATAATGGGAATTAAAAGAGAGGGAGGGATGGATTAAACCCCCAACCGATCCCCCTCCGGTGCTCTACCCACCCCACCAACTCTCCATTGTGTGGACCGGCACTGCCCCTTTATGTAGTGGGGCAGAAATTCCTGCCTCAAATTGGAAATATTTAGCACAAATTTGGCTTAGCCGATGAATTGGACTTGTGATAAGCATTTTGACTATTCCAAGAATTAACTTTCAGCAGATTTCTAGGCGGAGTTCAAAACTGAAATTTTATCATTAGCTCCCAGTACTTTCCTATGGCATAGCTAGCCATCTTACTGTGAAAGTAGCTTTTAGGGCCTTGTGACAGTAAGGACATGTTTTACAATAAACCTTTGCATGCCCTTCTTTTAATTACCATGCACCCTGCCTTACTGGGCCCTAAGGCCTATTTAGCGATGCCTTTTTAATATTTAAGGAGGGTTTAGGCCTGTCAAAAGGGGTTATTTTGACAGGTCGAATATGCAGCAAAGTTAATATCATGAAAAGCGTGTGCGTGTGCAAAATCTGGATTGCACATTTGTTTGTACCACTGTTTACACATGTGCATCCATGTTTCTCTGCTTTTTATGCCCAAACATTGGTTTACACATATTCCATCTTCTGGGATGAAAGCAAATGCATTTAATACATTTTAGTGTGTTGTTTCTAATTTAGAATAGGTCACAAATTCATGGTTTGCACTAATTTAAAGGATTGCAAAGAAAAAACTTGCATGGAAACATTTCTGCAGAGGCGCGTGCTGTTCATGATACGACTCCCCAGTGTCTTGAGGCTATAGCTTACTCCACACACCTTTCGTTTCTGTCGCGTGTTCACTGTACATTCAAAGGCGTGGGTTGCACAGCAGGTGGGTGCTGTGATGTAGGTCACCGGCACCAACGAGGACGTATGCCTGATAAGAATCGGTGACAAGAGGGCTTTAATTTTACAGCGTCAGCAACGTTCCCCAGCTGGAAAGCTGTACTGAAGGTATGGTATGTATCAAATTGGCATCTCTGGTGTCACATTTTTATCCACCGACTTTCTTTAACAGACAACATGGTTTTTTCCTGCTGAGTGTTTCATGTTTTCATGTTAGTCTTGACAGATTCTACAGCTCTAATGACACAGGCCTGTTTCTTACTTTATTTTCGTTAAGGCTTTTTTTTAAAGAAATCTTGCTTTTCTTCCCTCTGACAATGACACAAAGAGTACATCCAAGTTTGGTTCACTACTAGGCAAGTATATTCGAAGGCTTCACCTGTCAAAATAGAGCCTTTTAATATGTCTACAGTTTCGGGTGTCTAGCAGTGTCATAAGCTTCTGAAAGGACTGTGTGCTTTGCATGTTTACACAATTTATGAAATACAATTGAATGACATCTTTTCTAGAGCAGCTATTTAAGCAGTGAATGTGCCTTAACAGTGCCTTACTTCATCCCACATAGATCACCCAACCACATGGTGGTCTGTGATATAGAGGCGTAATGAACACCCCTCAGCCCCCCCCCCCACCCCCGGAGGGGGGGTGCACACACTAAATCACTAAATTACAGAGGGGCCCTCCACAGACCCTGCGACTGGCTGCAAAACTATACCATTTTAAAAAGCATCTTATAAGTTGCAGCGAGCAGGCTTGTCAAGATGACAGCAGCAGACCTGCTTAGACACACAACGCACATGTCATCTTGTCTGAGTCAAAGGTGGCTGCTTGAGTCCACTCCGTGGATCCTAGGACAGAAGGGTGATGTGCGACTGCAGCCATTGATTTTGTTAAAATAAGAAAGTTGTCTGCTGTTATATCCAAGCAGCTTAATTTGGGGAGACAGAGGCACAGATCGCCTAAGACTGGGGTTATTTTTAGGTCGAGCCTGGGCAGCGCATGCACTGCTCTACGGAGCATGCTGTAATCCAGATTGTGACTTGAAACGCCTCCCATCTTTTCCATTTGTTCCTGTTTGTGCCCTTCATAAATGCATGCTTTTGGTTGGGCAGCATGCTTAATTAGTGCCGCCTTTTTGTGTTTTAAACCCTCTGAGGAGACTATCCCATTTATGCTTGGTCTTACGCTTTTTTTATATATAGGTTTCGTTGTGCACACTATTTATTTTCATGTTTGCATCAGCTTGTGCATCAGCGCAGCACCTGCTTCATGGACGTTTTGCTTCATGTTTCAGTTGACATTTGCATCGTGGGTTTAAATATTGTTTTACTTTGGAGGGTGTACGTCTTTTAACAATGTGCCCACTTTCATATTCAGCATTGCGTCTTATTTCCTGCTTGTGGCAGCCTGCTCGCCCTTTGCTGTCTCTCCATTCACCCCACCCTACCACCCCTCAGAGATTGCTGATTGTATTTTAAGTGATTTGCCCTAAATCACAAGATGTTGAGCAGAAGTCAAGACTTGAACTCATGAGTTGGCAGCTCTGACCGCACACCCTTCACCGCATGTTTGATGTTGTTTCTTTGCGTTTTTTTAAACTTTTGCCAGAGTGAGTCATTTATTAGCTCAAATCCTGTACCAGTCACATTGTGTGCCGTTTCCTGCTTACCCTGTGCCATCTCTCATTACCCCTTCACCCCACACCCAACCTTCCCTCCGAGATTGATACTTGTATTTTTAGTGCTTCGCCTAAAATCACAGGGCACAACTTTCATTTTCACCATTGCTTCTCGTTTCCTGCTCGAGGCCGACTGCTTGCCCTGTGACGTATCTCCCTACCACTTCACCCTGTCCCCACCACTCCTCCCAGATCACTGCTTGTAATTTAAGTTATTTGCCCAAAATCACAGTACACCACTTGCTCATCAGGGCTTCATAATATGCTGCATTACTAAATCCTTTTAAGGTCCCAATGGCGAGACCTATTGCATTGCACATGCTTGTTGTGTCAGTGGGACGAGTAAACCGTAGTCTTTGATTGACTATCAAAATGTAAATCAAGAGCTTTCGTTTCAACACGTCAAAACAGTACTGCCAAACTGCCACATGTGATATGTGACTGGTTAACTCCTGGGACTTTAATCTATGCATTATTGGATTTGAAGTTTCATTTGAATCATTTATTAAAACATGAGCACGCTCTTAGTTAAAAAAAATATATGTAGCCACTTGCCATCCTTATTGAAACTGTCAGGTCCTGTTCTTCTGTGCTAGAAGCAGTGTACAAAGTGACCCTGAAAACATTTACAATTTCGTCTTAAAATGCAGGCAAAGGAAATATAAGTAATAAATTAGCCAACAAAAACACTTTATTCCCCAGTGTCAAAGAATCTTTATTCGGTGATTAAAAAACACCATAAAAGCACATTCATATTTACATAGTAAAATGTCATTAAACATTTCAGGGTTCTTTGTACAATGAATTTACAAAACATAAATACAACAATATAGCCATATTTAACACTTAAAAGTTAGAATAAAAACATTTCAGTCTTCTCCTCTAGTAAGCCTTAAGCGTAATGCTACCTTAATAAAATTCATAATGCTACACAGTATTAAGGGTTCCTCGGCTTTCTGTAAGAATACTAGTGCCTCCCTAGCGTGGACCAGATTAGCTTTATTCAAAATATTTACAAGGTATTTGCGTCTGGGCATTGAGTAGAAGGGGCAGAGTAAAACAAAGTGAAGGGAGTCCTGCGGAGACCTGTTGTCGCAGCCGCAGGGCCCCTTCTGTTTTATTGATGTAGCAAACCCCGCTGGTGATGCCAACATAAATGGGAGTAGATTCGATCTGAAACGGCACATCAGGAACCTATCCTGTGCATTATACATAAGAAACAAGTATGGCTCCATACCTTCCACGCTCTTCACTAGGTGATGGGCCCTCACATCTTTTTGCACCCTTCAGCCTCATCTCTGCGCAGGTTTTTCCGCTCTAGGAAAATTCTCCCTACATGCAGTTTATTCTGGGCTACAATAGTTACAGGATGAGAAAAGAGGTTCCCAAAACCTAGCTCCTCTAGGGTATTCTTCACATAAAGGAGCCAAGGGATGCACATACACTTTTCCCTCTTTAGGCAGTCCGATAAGATTTCTCTACTTAGTGTCGCCTCAGGATTGACCCAGATTTTTAGCCAAGCGATAATAGGCCTCAATTTTATCAGGTCTTCTATATATGGTCTCCCTAACTCCCTATGGGCAATCAAACCAGCAGTACTTTGTGGTACCCTCAAAAGTGATTTCAGATATTTATTTTCTTCTCGTTGGATGCTAGTGGTATTAACAAAGCCCCATACTTCTGCCCCGTAGGTTACCTTGGAGCATGATACAGAGCTGTACAGGTTTATCACCTGTTCCGGGGACCATCTTCCTAGCCTCCTGCCATAGCTAGCAATTGCCCCATTGGATGCAATCATTTTACCACAACGTTCCTCCACCAAGGTATCAAATCGCAGGGCACCATCAAATGTTACACCAAGGTAGGGAAACGTTTTAACCTCTTCCACAATGTGGCTCCCTATTTTGTATGTAAATTTAGAGGTGTTTTTTTCCCTGCCAGAAGCACATAGGATTTGCTCAGATTTACAGAGAGGTCCAAGGCACTCATGAACCTAACAAATCCGTCAATCAGGGTTTGTAGACTCCTCGGTGTGCGTGCAATCAGTACCGCGTCATCTGCATAGAGCAGAACAGGAATATGACGCGACCCCACCCTTGGGCAATCTGCCTTCAGACCTAACAGGAACTGCTCCAAATTATTAATATAAAGGGAAAACAAAAAGGGAGCAAGAATGCAGCCTTGTCGGACTCCACTCATACAGGGAAAAGAACTAGTCAGTCCCCCCTCCCTATTAAAGCGGACCTTGGCGGTGGTGTCACTATACAATTCCCTCAAGATGTTAATTAGACCGCTCTCTATCCCCATACTGAGCATCATTCCCCACAATTTCTCCCTATTGACGTGGTCAAATGCTGCTGCCAAATCCATGAAACCCATATAGATGGATTCATCACTAGCTATGGTATACTTGGCAGTCAGCATATATAGGTTCAGGCACTCGTCACTAGTGGACCTTCCTGCCCTAAATCCGTATTGAGTGTCCGAGAAGATGTTTTTTTCATCGGTCCACTCGGACAGTCTATTAAGGATTGCCCTCCCCAAGAGTTTTGCTGACACATCAATCAGGGAGATCGGGCGGTAGCACTTTGGGTCGTCCCTGTTGCCCTTTTTGAAAATCGGCACAATTACTGCCGTAGACCAAGACGGGGGCAGGCCACAGATAATAGCAGTATTTATTACCCTTGTCATTAGAGGGGCCCAGAGTTCGATGTTACTCAAAAACAGATCAGGGGGGATTCCGTCAGGCCCTGGAGCTTTATTTTTGGTCAGACCCTCAATCCCTGCAATGATCTCCATAATGGAGAATTCCACCAATGGAGCCTCAGTTAAATTGGCCGGTAGGTCTACAGTGGAGCCAGGCTCATGATTATACAGGCCCCTATAGTGGTTGACCCACTGCTCTGGGAGAATATTGGCCCCTATATCCGGGGTATCTTTTTCCTGGAAAGTTGGGTTATTAATTATTTTCCAGAAACCTGCTAGGTCCTTTCTTTCCCCCGCTTCTCGTAAATCTGCCCATATTTCCGCCTGCAAGGCGAGTTTCCTCCTCTTAATCTCTTTTTTATAAATTTCTCTGCACTCTTTAACTTTGTGGGGGACCCTTGGTTTGGTTTTAAGGCAGCTTTTCAGCTCCCTCAAAGCATTGGAGCAGTCTTTATCGAACCATCGGGGGTTCCCGTGGTTCTTGAGTGGCACACTGGTCTTTAGTAAACCATCGACCAGATTAGCAATCTGGTCGAAAGCTTCCATTATCCTCGGTCCGTGGACTTCTGTATCCAGACAATCATTAATAGCAAGTTTGCCTGCGTCCACCAGGCCCTTGTAGAACTTTTCCCCGTCTATTTTAGCCCATTTTAATCTCCTGCCCTGGTCTGTTGCTCTCTCAGTGAAGGTGCGTTGGGCTCTAATACCTGCCATGTACAACAGTTCTAAGACAAGAGGGTTGTGGTCACTAAAGCCACTCCATTCGATCCCTACGCTGGTTTTCTTATTAATTAAGGACCTTGAAACCAAAATATAATCTATGAAGGAATAGCATCCTCTACCCTTGAATGTAGGGGGGAGTGTGCCATCCTCCTGCATTCCTACCATATTAATAGTGTGTTCAAGGTCATATTTAAACCGTAATGTTCTAAAAGCTGAGCCCAACGGCGTATGAGAGAAATGCGGTCCCTTCTCCATATGGCATCGGGACCAATCTGTGTTTGTTTGGACCAGTACCGGGCACAAGTGGCAGTTATAATCTCCCATGACCACCAACCCATATGGAAGCCCATTTTTTTGACCTGTTATGACCTGGCCCAACCTGTTATCTAATTCAGTAACAAGAGAGGTGTTAGATCCCGCTATCTCATTATTGTAGAGATTTACTGCCACAAATCTAAGGCCTTTCCCAGTGAACCTGACTGCCTGGATCCTGTGGGAATTCCAATCAAGGCAAGCATAACTTCCCGGAAGGCTCAGGTCTGTATAACTAGCTAAACCTCCCATGGCTCTCCCTGATCTTGATTTTTGTGCAGGTACAAAGAAACACTTATACCCTTGCAGATGGAAATTATTCTCCTGGGCCCAGGTCTCCTGCAGACAAATGACATGGAATTTTCTGATGTATTCAAGCCACTCTTTATTATTGACTTTTCCAGCCAAACCAGCTATATTCCATGAAATGATTTTTAGAGCCTCACCCCCCTGGACCCCACTTCCCTGAGGCCCGCCTGGTGATTCTCGCCCTTGTTTTTCCAAGACCGGTCCCTGTGCATCACCTATACATGCAATATCTACAGCCCTAGGTTCATTAAAAACACCTGACTCCGGGCGCAACTTGATGACTTTTGTTTTACCTCAAGGCTGTGCTTCTCCCACTCAACATTTGAAACCCCTCTACCCCCTATACCCCACATGCAATTATCTGTTTGTCAATCTACCCCCTCAAGACCATCCAGGCAGTGGAACCGATTAAATGTGTGGAAGGGTAGCTCTGGGCGGCTAAATAATGGCCTGGGATTGAACTCGTGGTGAGCACCCCTTCGACCCACCCTTTCCCAATTGTCATATGGACGAGTCCCGTGTACAGGAGCTGGGACGGGGGGAAAGAAGAAAGACACATGAAGTGTTTGGATTGTTGTCACCTGTGATCTATTCTTTCCTTGGCATATGTGAGCAACTGTTCCAGTATCCCTGAAGCTCACCAATATGCAGTCCCCTATGATGGATTTGCGTGTTCTCCCTATCCAAGGCACCCTTCTGACCATTATGATCTCATTGCTTAAGTGTACGGGTAGGGGTCTATTCAGATTTAACCACTTAATCACCCTGCTTTTTAGGGCACAGAAATCCTCGGCTTCACCTACCTCTAGTGGGGGGACGCCCACCATGACTACTGTAAAGTCATTCGCCTCTGGTGGTAAGTTGGATCTACGTGGCCTGGAGGGAAGCTTCATTAGTGGAGTGGGTGCAACACTGTCTGTGGGCTGTACTGGGGGAACAGCATTTGCATTTGCAGGGGGGATAGGTCCTATAGGGTTGGATGGCTTATTTGGGCCAGGGTTATTCCTCTGGATTTGTGGTGGGGCGGCCGCAGTGGCAACCTGTGAGGGAGCAAGATGTGTTACACTTTTTGGAGCTATTGGAGTGGCAGTAGGTTTAAGAGCCTTTTCATGGGAATTGGCCGGGTTTTTCATGCTGCTTAGTGTGGCCTCAAGTATGGTTAATCTGATTTCCACTTTTTTAATGCTTTCGCTAATAGGTAGCAAAAGTGACCTAAGCAGGAATTCCAAATTACCCAGCGGAGCAACAGAAAGGGGGGCATTAACAATGTTACTAGCCGTCTCTTTTGTCAGGATGGGGGCCACACCGTCCTGTGCAGAGGGTTTAGAATGTAAATCACCCACCACTGTCACAGTCGGTATGGTGAGTTTAGATGGCTTCCCAAAATCAGAATGGGAGATCTTGGGTTTGTTTTTAACCTGGGCACCCTTCGACTTCCTCCTACGTTTGTTTGGAGGGGGGCCAAATACCCCCTGTGCTGCAGCTGGTTTAGGTTTGGCTTTCCTAGACTTTGATGCTGGGGGAGGTTGAGAAATTAAATCAATCGTCCCCCTACTTGGGCTTATGCTCCTCACTGGGGTTGAACTCATAGGTATCTCTGGGGGCGTTTTTGTAACATCCCTAAGCAGGATTGGAACATCTTCAATTAGTGTCAAGTCTTCGCTAGGTGTGGGAGGATAATCTCCTAGGGGTCTGCCTTTCAGGTTATCTATAGAACGTCTCCGCTCAGCTCTGAGCCGACTTAATGTGTTCTCCTTGTCCCCATCTCCCCCCGCCCGAGGGAAGTAATTCTCTACGGTCATGTTTTTTGCTCCTGGCTGCCTTATGGGGGTGCTTTCCCTTGCCGGAGACGGCATGGTATCTTAGAAAGTGATAATAGCTATGCGGCAATTTAACGACTTAGGGACTTGATGGCAAATGGCAGAACCAAGAGGGTAGGCCCGGCAAGGCCTACTCCGGCCTCTGACGGCCACAGACGGTCCCGCCCTTGTCCCGGGCTTCTCCCGGCGCCCTCCCGCGCGCTCTCGCGCGGCTGGACACTCAAGCTGGAAATATACTGTCCGAA
Source organism: Lissotriton vulgaris (assembly GCF_964263255.1). Classification (NCBI taxonomy): domain Eukaryota; kingdom Metazoa; phylum Chordata; class Amphibia; order Caudata; family Salamandridae; genus Lissotriton; species Lissotriton vulgaris. The sequence goes on from NC_141697.1 coordinate 366,867,323, forward strand.
AAGGAAGAGGCGGGGCGGTCAGGGAGAGCGGGCCAGCTGGAACGGCCTGGGCAACCCGGGACTCCTCGGAGACTGAGTCCGGGTTGCAGCTCGCAGCCCTGTCACACACTCACCGCCCAGCAGAGAACAGCTTGGTTTAGCCCCCTCCTGCGACACGGGACCCGCGGAGCGGGTTCCGCTAGCTGTGGTACAAAGTCCGTAGGCAGCAACAGAAAAGCAGGTGTCCTTGGAAGTCCCAGGGCATAAGGCGATCACTGCAGGTTATGAGGCGGGTGGGGCTGGGCGGGGCGGTCAGGGAGAGCGGGCCAGCTGGAACGGCCTGGGCAACCCGGGACTCCTGGGAGACTGAGTCCGGGTTGCAGCTCGCAGCCCTGTCACACACTCACCGCCCAGCAGAGAACAGCTTGGTTTAGCCCCCTCCTGCGACGCGGGACCCGCGGAGCGGGTTCCGCTAGCTGTGGGACAAAGTCCGTAGGCAGCAACAGAAAAGCAGGTGTCCTTGGAAGTCCCAGGGCAGAAGGCGATCACTGCAGGTTATGAGGCGGGTGCGGGTGGGGCTGGGCGGGGCGGTCAGGGAGAGCGGGCCAGCTGGAACGGCCTGGGCAACCCGGGACTCCTGGGAGACTGAGTCCGGGTTGCAGCTCGCAGCCCTGTCACACACTCACCGCCCAGCAGAGAACAGCTTGGTTTAGCCCCTCCTGCGACGCGGGACCCACGGAGCGGGTTCCGCTAGCTGTGGGACAAAGTCCCTAGGCAGCAACAGAAAAGCAGGTGTCCTTGGAAGTCCCAGGGCAGAAGGCGATCACTGCAGGTTATGAGGCGGGTGGGCTGGGCGGGGCGGTCAGGGAGAGCGGGCCAGCTGGAACGGCCTGGGCAACCCGGGACTCCTGGGAGACTGAGTCCGGGTTGCAGCTCGCAGCCCTGTCACACACTCACCGCCCAGCAGAGAACAGCTTGGTTTAGCCCCCTCCTGCGACGCGGGACCCGCGGAGCGGGTTCCGCTAGCTGTGGGACAAAGTCCGTAGGCAGCAACAGAAAAGCAGGTGTCCTTGGAAGTCCCAGGGCAGAAGGCGATCACTGCAGGTTATGAGGCGGGTGGGGCTCGGCGGGGCGGTCAGGGAGAGCGGGCCAGCTGGAACGGCCTGGGCAACCCCGGACTCCTGGGAGACTGAGTCCGGGTTGCAGCTCGCAGCCCTGTCACACACTCATTGCCCAGCAGAGAACAGCTTGGTTTAGCCCCCTCCTGCGACGCGGGACCCGCGGAGCGGGTTCCGCTAGCTGTGGTACAAAGTCCGTAGGCAGCAACAGAAAAGCAGGTGTCCTTGGAAGTCCCAGGGCAGAAGGCGATCACTGCAGGTTATGAGGCGGGTGGGGCTGGGCGGGGCGGTCAGGGAGAGCGGGCCAGCTGGAACGGCCTGGGCAACCCGGGACTCCTGGGAGACTGAGTCCGGGTTGCAGCTCGCAGCCCTGTCACACACTCACCGCCCAGCAGAGAACAGCTTGGTTTAGCCCCCTCCTGCGACACGGGACCCGCGGAGCGGGTTCCGCTAGCTGTGGTACAAAGTCCGTAGGCAGCAACAGAAAAGCAGGTGTCCTTGGAAGTCCCCATTGCATCTCGTTTCCTGCTCGAGGCCGACTGCTTGCCCTGTGCCGTATCTCCCTACCACTTCACCCTGTCCCCACCACTCCTCCCGGATCACTGCTTGTAATTTAAGTTATTTGCCCAAAATCACAGTACACCACTTGCTCATCAGGGCTTCATAATATGCTGCATTAGTAAATCTTTTTAAGGTCCCAATGGCGAGACCTATTGCATTGCACATGCTTGTTGTGTCAGTGGGACGAGTAAACCGTAGTCTTTGATTGACTATCAAAATGTAAATCAAGAGCTTTCGTTTCAACACGTCAAAACAGTACTGCCAAACTGCCACATGTGATATGTGACTGGTTAACTCCTGGGACTTTAATCTATGCATTATTGGATTTGAAGTTTCATTTGAATCATTTATTAAAACATGAGCACGCTCTTAGTTTAAAAAAATATATGTAGCCACTTGCCATCCTTATTGAAACTGTCAGGTCCTGTTCTTCTGTGCTAGAAGCAGTGTACAAAGTGACCCTGAAAACATTTATAATTTCATCTTAAAATGCACGCAAAGGAAATATAAGTAATACATTATCCAACAAAAACACTTTATTCCCCAGTGATTTTATGCGTGGGGGGCCAGTCCAAGTGTCTGACAAGGGGTACCAAAGGTTTTGTTACACCACTGGTTTGATGTGGGATGACTACAAACTCTAGGCCAGATTTATCAAAGTTTTGTTTTGCCCTTGAATCACGCGAGGTAACGCAAGAGTAACCCAGCACTAAAGTCAGATTTACTAAGCCAATCAAGGCCACCTTGCGTTGCCCTGCGGTGCTTAGTAAATCTGGAGTAAGGCAAGGCAGTGCAAGTTGCTGCCTTTCCTAGTCTGCCCCAGGGAGGCATTCCAATGGTGGAACGTGGGTGATTCCTTGGGTGTTCCCAGGGACCCACCTATGGAGCCAGCTGAGGTGCAACAAGGAGAAATATCTTTATTTCTCTATGTGTTTTCCTTTTTCTGTGTGTGATGCATTTTGCAGCACACAAGGAAGGGGGAAAAGCCTTAGAGGATTGTTTTTGTGCAGGAAGGTGTCCCTTCCTGAACCAAAACTATCCTGTCTGCAATACAGGTACCTTTGCACCATGACTTTAGAGTACCTATTTTGCCCTTAGGTAGCTAATAGTGTGTCAGTGCAAGGAGAATGTGCCATATAATGTTAAATAAGGTGCATTTCTGCCCCCTCCCTATCACGCAAAACAAGATGTCACAGCAAGGTGTCTTGCTGTTTCGTTTTGTGTTGTGTTTTTGAAATATTGGTAATTCTGCCCCCTGCCTATGGGATGAATACCAACTCTGCATTCCAGATTTTGCTACCAACACCTAAGGATGTGTCTTTTCTTGCAGCATGTACCTTCTTGTGCTTTTTCACTCAGTCAGTCTGAGCTATCCATCTAGGTGGGTTTGCTCTCATGTTGAGTGTCCTCTCTTTGCATTCTGTGGTCTTAATTGGCCTGTTTAATGAAATGCATATCTTTCTCCCCCTGTAAGTAATCATGTGCTTTCTCTCTTAGGTAATCTGTGTTCCTTTTTCCTAGCTCATACCATTTCTCCCGTTTTATGCATTATGTCTCACTGTGCTGTCTTCCTCAGTGTGTCTCATCTCCCAAATCTCTGTATCCTCTTTGTCACTATTGCCCTCATTATAAGTGGACTCTTAATTCAGATGTGTGGTAATAGCAGTTACAATTCTAATGAAATTATGAAATTCACAGAAACACCACAAATCTGTTTATTATCACATGGAAAAACCTCTGTGAAAATACGAGGAGAAATAAAAAATTGTGGGGCAAGGGGTAAATCACACACAGAATTATGAATTCCCCTTGTAAATCCCCATTTGTGAGTGTCCCTCTTGTAGTCCCCTCGCAACTCAGGCCATTAGAGGTACAAGTAACCCTTGTACTTGTAACTTTGAGGGATGGAAGTTATCAGTAATGTAACAACCCCAAGCCACGGCCCCGCGGTGATGACGTACCCTAATTCATCCTTTGGCAAGACGTGGCCAGAGGCAATATAATAAACGGGCAGAGACCGCAGGTGGTATTCTGGCTCACACTATAACTGTGTAAGTGTGTGTCATTGATCCAGCGCAGCCCGTTCAGGCCTAATGCCCAAAGTGGGAGTCCACACTACACTGACGACGAGGGTCGGATGTCCAACTCTACCTGCAATGAGGGCCACACTGCTGTCACTACAACAACTCCATGCGCACTAAACTGCTGACTCTCGCTAGCTGCCCTCGACCTGTTCAGCGGTGGAGTCCACAAGCCCTTCATTGACTCCAGTCTAGTCAACTTAGATCATCGGTGTGCAGAACACGCATAGCAGAGATGACGTTATCCAGCGCCCACTGGGCCAGGCCACAGGCCAAGCCCCTTCCTGATTTCAGAGGTGAGAACTGAACCCAGTGGTGCTTCTGCCCTGTGGATGGCCAGGCAAACATCCGCTCCCAGCCTCCACGCTACTCTGCCTGCATCATGTGGCTCGCAACAGAGCACCTGTCTCTGCCAATTGCTTCGAAGCTTCCTAGTCCAGCTCAGCCGTACAGTGTGCTTGGTGGCCCTCCTTTTGTGCATCAACGCACCCCAGATGCGCTGTTAAGAGGGCCTGACTCCTCACTCTGCCTCGTTACACCCGACCCCGCCGCATTTGGCCCCCAGGGTGCCTATCAAAAGGACAAGCAGCAATCTGACACTGTGAAACACCAGTATCTAAGAAAAGAAAAAAGAAAAAGAACCAGTTGCAATAAGAGATGCAACACGTGATAAAGGGATCATAAGGAATAAAAACACAAAACGAAGTGAAAGAGAGTGAAGGGACATGCCAGGAGATGATACCATGTTGAATCCAGGTCATGCAAATGCAGCACCTCAGCTATGGGTGTCACAAGACCTGCCTGAACCACTCTTCAGTGAGCTAGTGGGCCTAGCTACAGCCTCACCGCACTGGAAGACATGGTTTGGAAGGTTAGAAAACTACTTCATAGCTACCCGTGAGTCCAATGGTGGCATTAAGCATTCTATCCTACTTTATAATGCAGGCGAAGATATGTACAAATTATTAGAGCACCTTCGTAACACAGGTACTGCGCATTTTGACCCACAATTAAACCCAGAATGTGAGCATTTTTTGCTCCGCCAAGCTCGCCGGAGGAACGGTGAGTTGATAGACACTTTCTGCCATGACTGCATGATTCAGTCAGTATTTGTACAGCTGACGATCATTCCAAAGAGGTGCAAGTCCAAATCATCCAGGGCTGCAGGAGCAAAGTACTAAGAGGGCTCATTCTGATGCAACTGAACATCAGGCTGGATGATTTTCCGTGTCTGGCCAGGTCTCCTGAGCTGCCAGAGGCAAGAGCTACTGAAATAGATATAGCAGTCATTCAACAGCCAGAAGGCATTCCAATGGTGAAAGTGGAACATGCTGACGCTATGTATACTGGCAGCAAGGCAAAGAAAATGAAGACATTAGTGCCACATGAGCCGGGATCAAGCTGTGGACACTGCGGCTGCAGTGAGCCTCCACTGGGCGATTTCCCTGTGCAAGGTAGCATGTGCCCTAAAATTGGAAAACTGAGCCATTTTGCCTCCGTCTGTAGAAGTGACCTTAAAAGACGAGACACAAGAAGGGCCAAGACCTGTCCCAAGTCAGTCTGACAGCTCTCCATGGATGACCATACATCCTTTGGGGCCACCTAGGTATCTCCCACCATCTGGAGAATTCCTCATCTCATGATGAGGAAGAAGTACTTACTATAACCTTCACAAATGAACTCAAACGGCACAGATGACCCCAACCAACCTGCCTGGATCCAGCATCAAAGCCCTCATTGACACAGGTGATTTGGTAAATGTAATGGAAATTCAACAATATCAGCACCTGTGACCAAAGCCATCGGTAGTCACAACGAATAACAAAATATTAAAGTATGGAAGCCAGTCGCCACTACCGCAAAGAGAAAAAATTACTGTACACATAAAATCTGAAGACGAGAAGTCACGGCAACTGTCCATGTTGTTGACAAATATGCCAACACTCTCATGAAGAATGAAAGCATCCCAAGCAGACAAACTCATAAGCCAGTTCGGCGAATTGTTCCAAGGGCTTCGTGCCCGAAGGCCCCGTCAGTTAACCTACACATCGAGAAAACTGAAACCAGTCACTCTTCGCAACAGGCGTATGACTTTCCATCTGATACCACTGGTAGAGCAACAGCTAAACAAACTGGAAAACCTAGGGGATAATAGAGAAAGTATCCATCCAACACTGCGGGTGTATCCGATGATTATCACTGAAAAACCAAAGCAGCCTGGCAAGATTCAGTTCTGCGCTGATGTGTAAGTTCCAAACCAAGCCATAAAGTGTGAGCGACATATCACTCCAAAAATGGATTACATCATTGCTGACCTGAATCAGTCAAGGTGGTTCTCTAAGCTGGATCTCAATGTAAGGTACCACCAGCTGCTGTGAGCAGAGAACATTCACTACATCACCACCTTCTCAGCACATCTGCCGTTACTCAGATATAAGAGGCTGAATTTTGAGATCTCACCTGTTTCTAAGAGAGTCCCCAGTGACACCTCAATGCACCACACAACATGGTCCCTAATGCTCAATGGACACCGGTGTGACACCATTCCAGTCTCCACAGAATGGACTCACCCCCATATTATTCAGCATGTTCCCAGGCCAGGTGCACTCAAACCAACATATGCACCAGCGAGAGGCGGCATGCGAGAGCCCTAATAATAACCCCCAGAGACAAAGTGTTGATAAAGGAAAGGAGACTGGGATGGAAGTTTTGAACTCAATTTGAGCCTGGAACCTGGACAGTTATCCGCTCAGGCGGTACCATGATCACTGCCCAAAAAGGAAGAAACAGTAACCAGAAATATGTCACGGTTCAGAAGAGTCGACTCCCCAACACAGCCTGTATCAGTAGCAGAGGAACAAGAGAACAAGTGAGAGAGCATATATTGGTAGCCAGTCCTGCCCTTGAGTCAAGTGGGCCAAGAAACAATGTTGTCAACACCCGCCAGGGCAGCCAGGAGTTTGAGGAATATAACAACAGCTCCTGTCACCAGTGGTACAACCTAAGGCACAATCCAAGCCCAAGCCAGAGACTCAGACACTCAGAGACTTTGCATGCCAAGCATGTGAACAAAGTCGAATGGTAAGTTGGGGAGGGATGTAACAACCACCAGGCACCACCCCTGCAGTAACGGCATGCCCTGGAACTGCACCTAATGCATCCTCAGTCCAGGCATGGCCACAGGCTATATAATAAATAGGCAAAAACCACACATGGTCTTCTGGCTCACACTATAGCTCTGTGTGTGTGTGTCATAGATCCAGCGCGGTGCATTCAGGCCTAGTGCTCAAAGCGGGAGGCCCCTTACAAGGAGGATTATCAGGAAATTTGTAAAGAGATCCTATGTTCTTTCCTCTCTTCTTCCTCCTGGAACTTGCATTTCTTCTGAATCTGAGTCTAGTATTTATTTTGACTCTTATGAAGATCTGCTCAGCATCAGCACTGTTGATTTTTGTTTAGGAATATCTCTTCCAGTCTTATTATTATCACTTCAGTTGGGTTGGGACCATGATGATTAAACCTCTTAGTTGTGCTATATGCACGCACTACACTCTGTCATATTTTAGTGATCAAAGAAGTGTAAAGGATGCTCAGTTGCTTGTGTGACATTTGCCCCCTGTCAACAAATCAATTTGAGTTCTCCGGCTTTCAGGGCAGCTTCGGCCTGGAACCTTCTTCCTCTTGACCTCCGCGGCAGTCAGGATCCCAAGCTTTATTGGAAAGGCTCAAGATCTTTCTCTTCATCTACCTGTCCTCTCTTGCCTTTCCTTCCTCCAGGCTAACACCAGGATACTCTTTGAGTAGCTGCACGCGTTACAAGTTCCAAATACAAATACAAAGTCTTGCATTGTCAATACCAATAGGTCAGTCTTGTACAGGCATTGGTTGTTAAGGGTATCACTCAGGCTTTTCTTGGCTCATCTTGCAGCCATTTGGCTATTGTCTGTGTTGTGTAGATTGACCAAGACTACAAACTCCAGAAAGCATTAGGCTTTCAAACGAAAGGTGAGGTCGAGAAATACAGCACTCTGATGACATAGATTGAGGCAAAAACCCCAGTGAAAATTCCAGTGCTTTTTGCCATCCAAAAAGATTTCACTGTCAACTTTGATTAGACCATCAACTAAAGATAAATTTCCTTCATTGATAACAAGAAAAACTAACCTATAAGAACAAGGATGAAGCGTCTGATATAAAGATCCTATTTAATCACTCAGATTGGAATAGGGGGCAACTGAGAGCACACCATATGGATAACTGACTGCAAGCACTGGCAACCATCCATAGCCTATAGGTCTATCATTTTAATAAACATGCATGAAACTACATGTTCCAGCAAGCCTGAAGCCACTGACTAAAAATTCTTGACCAGAAAACAGTCATCTAAAGAGTGCCATAAATTTCCACTTGAGTCCCTGCCAATAAGGACATTTTATTGCAATTCACTATTTCCTTAAAGACATCCGGTATTGCCTAGCAATCATAGACAGAGTTTTCAAATGATATGGAATGCTAAGCGTGAGGCCCCTGGCATGTTTAGAAAGTGGTTAAGTATCTGTTTCTATTCCAAGCAGATTAAGAACATCAAGCCCATCAAGGCTGCCCCTTCTTAGGAAGATGTGCACCGCCAGTGGTAGAAAGTTCCATGGGACTGCTACTGGCGTGTGAGAACATCAACATACAATTGATGAAATATTTCTGTTTGTCAACAGTTAGGACTGAGGGACAAGCCATACATGAGGAACAACTGAGAAGTGTTGTTTGCAGACAAGTCTACATACTATCTATTTGAAAGCGTTATCATTTCACCCATCATTTCAAACCATGAAAACATGTCATGGTCTCTAAAGGCCTATCCATATCAAATTTATATTCCCCAAATACAGAGTGGCCCCTAGCAGAGACCCATCCCCCGTGGGCCACCGCTATGTGGCTGGGGGGCAGATATGGTGTCCTCCCAAACCTCCATGCACTGTGTGTAAGGCACCACATTGCATGCATATTCAAAAACATCCCATTTTCTACTGCGGTTATGCTGTTGCCCTTGTCCAATCTGCAACACAAGATGCAATAGAAAAAGGGATGTGTCTTACCATCTACACAGTGGTCGTATCATAATATGGTGAGTGGTACCGCCGACTACTTGTCGAGCGGTCCCAATCCTGCTGAGATCAGACCACAATCCTAATAAGGCCCTTAGAGTGGAGAAGAGTGGAGCGCCGTAGAGGGTGGATCACTGACATAATTTCAATGTATACAATTTCGAAACCCCAAAATATCAGAAATTAAATATCAAAAAATATTATAAAAGTCACTTTTTGCATAACACCATTATTAGAAATACACCTAAAACATGGTACACACATTTAAATTAAAAATAAATATATTGCATCAACAAAATCATCACCATTCACCCCAATAAATGATATACCTAAAATAATAACAGTAAAATCCCAAAATAATGTCACTATTAACTACAAACATTTAATTACCAACATAATATAAATATATATATATATATATATATATATATATATATATATATATATATATATATATATATATATATATATATATATATATATATATATATATATATATATATATCTCAATTAACTACTGGTGGTCGCCAGTAGGTAGTTATAGTTAAAACCTAGTTTCCATAGGAAATCCACAACATTCTATTTGGAATAACTTTGGCGCCTGTGGTCAAATCTTTGTGAATATCGCCAAGAAAATGGCCTGCTCCGCTCCTTCTCTAAAAGTTTGGGGTGATTCATCAAGTAGGGGCCGAGAACATTTTTCCATAGGGACATTTAGCTAGGGCTACAGCCCGAACGGCTGAACAAAATTACACCAAATTTGGCAGAGAGGTAGAGTTTGGTTCACAGATTGTGCTTTTTGTTAAATGGTGTAAATCCGTTCAGTAGTTCCTGAGAAAAATCATAGTGATATCTAGAGACAGAGTTCAGTACTCTGTACTGTACTCTGTACCTTCCCGAGCACGAGCTGCATGCTGATTGGCTGTCAACTGTCTGTCAACACTCCAAACAAGGAAGTGTTGGTACCCATCTTGTGCCTCGGTAGAACCGAGGCACAAGAAAGCAGTGAAACAAACGTGCAAAACACGGCAAGGGGGCAGGATAGAAGTTTTTCTAAGTGTGGAGTTTTGGAACTTAAAAGAATTCCTCAAAAATCAGTCATACTACGAATCCAATTAACTCACCTGTTATCAGGAGATACCTCAGTGCTTCATCTTTCAGCTCACTACTATTCCTGAAAGGTAAATTTAACTGTACTTACCAGTAGCTTGAAATTCCTTCCATAGAATATCATTGCCTGCTATATAAAATATATATAAATTAAAAAAATATTAAATTAAAAAAATAAATATTACAATTTCAATATTTTTAAAAACTTTTTTTCAATTTATATTAAAAATATGTAATGCAATTTAAAAAATAAAATATCTAAAAATAAATACTTTAAAACAATGTAGTAAATTAGTATAAAAAAAACAATTAATACATTTAAAAATGATCATTTACAAAACTCTTGAAATTCAAAGAAAAAACCATAGGTTTCAGTCACGTTATAGTTAGGAATTAGCATTTGAAAACATTTGAAATTCACTGAAAAAACCATAGGCTTCAGCCACGTTATAGTTAGGATTTAGCATTTAAAAACCTTGCAAATTCACTGAATAAACCATAGGTTTCACACATGTTATAGTTAGCTGGACATTTGACTCATACAAAACCATTGAAATTCCCCCGCTCTAGTTAGTTCAGCTAACTATAACTCGTGCGCCCGCAATGCACTGCTGATGACGTCACATATTACATCACTCATGACATGGTCAGTGACATCACTCATGACATCACTGATGACATCTCAAATGACATCACTAATGACATCATCCTTGTGAAATAATGGCAGACCTCCTCTCACCCTAACATAACCTTTGATACACACATTCAAAAATAGAACCTACATTTTTCAAAAAAATGGAGATACCAATACCAGTTAGAACAACCTATTCAGTAATTCCAAAATCTACATACACATCCACTCATTCACCAACAGTTCTATATTGTCACTCATCCATGTACTCACTCATCATATGTGCTCATACACCTATACATCCTGTTACACACCTAAACTTATACATAGAGTTATTCACATATATACTCACACATGCAAATAAACAAACATCCATTTACTTGCACATACAGCCCTACACACACCACTACACTTATTTCTACAGAAACGTACACATACTTACTCTCTTAAACAATCAGTTACAGAAACACATACTTATTTATACAGGAACTATTCCAATCTGTCACTGTCATATATCCTTGCTTACATACATCAATTATTCACATATACTAGTTTAAAACATATGTACTTACTCATAAAGACACTATTGAGGCAGTCATTCATTCACTAACACACCCATACACACACTCATCCACCCATACAGTCCTGCACACATGCTGTCTTCAAAACACATACAAACAGTGAGTCAGTCATTCATGCATCTGTGCGCTAAGTAATACCCCCCACCAAACCATACAGACACTCATTCTGATACTAAAAAAAACAACTAATAACCCATATAGGTACTCATCTAGCTACTCACTAACCCATGCAGCCACTTATACACAAAGTGAGACACTGATACAGATATTTACATATTTAAACATTACCCGCTAATACATGTATTCACTAAGATATACTTAATAAGTCAGTTATACAATTAATTTTACAAAAAAAAACATTTAGATACTTATTTACCCATCTATTCTTCCATCTACCTTTATATATACATATATCAAAAATATGTATTTTATTAGAAAGACACACATTCACTGGATGATGTCATCAGTGATGTCATTTGAGATGTCATCAGTGATGTCATGAGCGATGTCACTGACCATGTCATGAGTGATGTAATATCTGACGTCATCACCAGTGCATTGCGGGCGAGCGAGTTATAGTTAGCTGAACTAACTATAACGGCGGAATTTCAATGGTTTTGTATGAGTGAAATATCCAGCTAACTATAACATGTGTGAAACCTATGGTTTTTTCAGTGAATATATATATATATATATATATATATATATATATATATATATATTGCCACCACTCCCGTCTTGGTACAAAACGGGTCTGACACATGCTTGAGCTTCACTCGGGTAAATTTATTGCCACCATTTAAGCACTGTAGCACATTAACAAAGTCCTGTCTCCCAACTCCTGGCAGACGTGTTTCAGCGTTATGCTTTCCTCAGTGCCGGTTGCTAGTTGGAAGGGGAGAATCTGCTAAGACTTTTGCAGGCAGTTCAAATAGCCAGGTGAGTGACCCCATTGGACGGCAGGTGTTCACACAGAGAGGACAGGGAAAGTTCCGCACAGCAAAAGTACTTTTCCCCTCTCTGGTGCCGAGGTCTCTCCAGTGCGCAGATCGTGCTTTAAACAGGAAATGTTCGCTTTGGACACGTGAGTTTGATGCAGTGATCTCCTCAAACATATAGTTATGCCCCGACTTCGTCAGCCATCCAAGCTCCCTGTTCCCTTATGTGAGGCACAATCCATGGCGGAATTCCTCACCCGAGCGCAGCTCACCAACAGACAGACTGTTGCTCTTTCCCCAGTGCCTACACTTTCATCCAGGCTGGGGGGCGCCACATTTGTGCAGTCTGTGCACGAAAACCACAGGATTGTTGGCCATATGCGGAGCTCCTGAACAAGAGGCGTGTCAGAAGCAGTAACTGAATTGTCCAGATTTCCGTGGGAGCGAGTGGTCAAGGCTTCTATGATGATAATTTCCAAATTCCCAATCACCCCTGCACCCGAATTGCTCCAAGCCCAGGAATGGAAGGGAAAGGGGAAGTGGATAACAAACAACAAAGAGAGGCTTCCACACTGGTGTCTTCTTCACTACCTCGGGAATGAGTAGCTGGAGATCACCTGCAACAGTTAACAGAACATTACTAACATTGTAACCTTTTAGGGGAAACACACCATCACTCACTCGCCCTGCTCACTTCTCTCATACCTGATTCTGTGTGGAAATTGCCGCTCTCTTGCAGAGCCCAAAGGTGTTCATATGGGAGATTGAGGACTCTATAGTTGCTTGTGTCGAGTAATGGGATGTAGTAGGGTAATGAGTAGAGGTGGTAGACAACAGTATTACTATATGCATATAATATATACTCTCATTTACAGTTGAATCACTGAAGCGGCTGAAACGCCAGAAAGTCTTTACTGTAGCACAGAATTTGTCCTTGCAATTAATCAGTTCTTTTGGGAAACCAAACTTCTCCTCAGACAATGGAACTCTGACGTTGAAGAAACCCAATAGCACTGGACAAAGATAACACCAACAGTAGTCTTTGAGGATAGAATATTCTTACCGCGTAACTGGGGAGAAGCGGAAGAATTACTTGCCCACTGGAAAGTTCTCTGAAGAAAGCCGCTGACAAGAACAGAGCCGTCACCGCAGAACAATGACAAGCAGAGCTGCGGCTTATGTTTCGGAATGCTGGAATCAGACTGGAATAGAACGAAATATGTTCCCAAAGTTCCGGAATAAAGTCTCTGTGGACACTGACTGGGAAACGGGCAAAACTTGGAAATTACGCGGTGATTTGACGGGAGCCAGAATCAGGGCGTCGAGCTGCCTGAATAGAACAGTTGAAGTGCGCCACATAGAACGTGCGGGATAAGGAAATGGCGGACTGATAGGAAAGACTACAACGCTAACCCGACCAAATAGTGGCACGATCAGGAAGCGTACTAATCCTCACTCTGACTGTGGACATGAGCTAATTTCTGAATGGAGCCCCAGAGTGGAAATGGTTGCCAAGCAGAAAATCTCCTCTTCACCGTAGGGACAGACAGAGGTCTCTTAATGGAGCCCGGCATGGACCTGACAAGGCATGCCAGTAATGCAGAGCCGACCTCCGCCATTTTATATTGCCACCACTCCCGTCTTGGTACAAAACGGGTCTGACACATGCTTGAGCTTCACTCGGGTAAATTTATTGCCACCATTTAAGCACTGTAGCACATTAACAAAGTCCTGTCCCCCAACTTCTGGCAGACTCGTTTCAGCGTTATGCTTTCCTCAGTGCCGGTTGCAAGTTGGAAGGGGAGAATCTGCTAAGACTTTTGCAGGCAGTTCAAATAGCCAGGTGAGTGACCCCATTGGACGGCAGGTGTTCACACAGAGAGAGGACAGGGAAAGTTCCGCACAGCAAAAGTACTTTTCCCCTCTCTGGTGCCGAGGTCTCTCCAGTGCGCAGATCATGCTTTAAAAAGGAAATGTTCGCTTTGGACACGTGAGTTTGATGCAGTGATCTCCTCAAACATATAGTTATGCCCCGACTTCGTCAGCCATCCAAGCGCCCTGTTCCCTTATGTGAGGCACAATCCATGGTGGAATTCCTCACCAGAGCGCAGCTCACCAACAGACAGACTATGTATATATATATATATATATATATATATATATATATATATATATATATATATGTGTGTGCGTTTATATGGAAAACTATCAAACTCTATATCATGCATTAAAAATAAAACCTATATTAACAATTATCATAAAAGGACATACCTAAAAAAAAAATATATCAAAGTAAAACTAAACCAACCAATAAAATAAAAGCATAAACAAAACGTAACTAATAAAATGAGCCAACATTTAAATCATTAATGTAAAAGACACAGTAATTCAAACAATGTAGGGCCCGCTTTGGATGTGGTCAGAGGCTCTCCGCCCGTCATCCTGAAGTTTCCCTTTTGATTATGGGGATCAGAGGGAAAACTACAATGGGATTCCGCAACTCTTCCGAAGGGCTCTGCGAGCTCAGTTGGAACAGGAGCAGAATAATAATCCCTTTATTGACAACTGAGCCAGGCTCAGCTCCTCCATCAGGATTACGATGTTGGTTTCAGACAACCAATCCATGTCAACCTTTCCAACATGGATTGGCACCCTTTGACCCTCCGCATATTGGCCTGGGGTCACCTATGGTATACGCCTCAACATTCCTGCAGAGTGTGGCAGGCACCATGGGTGCCTGCCACACGGTGCAGGGATTTTCTTAACTTCCATTTCTCAATGGAAGCTTGTGTTGCAGGTGTTTTCCCCCTGCCACACAAGCTTCGGCAGATTAATGGAAGTTTCTGAACTCACCATGTGCGGTTTCACCATAATCAGGTATTCAGAACCATCAACCTATGGTCGAGCAGTTCCCTCACTAAAACGGTGTTGGTCAGAGACAACTTCAACCGGCATTGTAATGAGGGCCTATGTACTTCAAAAATGACAAACTGATAAAATAACATTTTCTACTACATACAAAATACAATTAATATTAGAAATTTCAGACTAAACTAAAGGGTGTCATTTACTATTCCCACTCCAGTCCAATCCTAATGGAGCAAGGTGTTGAGCACTAAAGGGGTAAGATTTACAATTCCTACTCGAACAAAACTATTTTGGGGGAAATTGATGGACACTAAAGGAGGGGAATTTGTCATTCTCCCTAAACCAATTTGGGGCAGGCATTGGACACTTAAGGGGGGACATTTACTGTTCACACTCCACTCTAATCATTGTTGGACACTAAAGAAGTGGCATTCACTATTCCCACTCCAGTCTAACATGGACACTAAAGTGATGACATTTACTATTTCCACTCCAGTGTAACCATATTGGGGGAGGTTTTGGACACTCAATCGCTGACATTTTTCTATTCCCACTCCAATCTAACTACAATGGGTAAAGGATTTGGACCCTAAAAGTGATGACATTTACCATTCCCAGGCCAGTGTAACCATAATGAGAGGAAGTGCTGGTCTCTAAAAGTGTGACATTTACTACTACCACTCCAATATAACCAGTTGAAACTAAAGGGGTAGCATTTACTATTCCGTCTCCAGTCTTAACCAATTTGGGGAAGGCGTTAGACACTAAAGGGTAGGCCTGGGCATAGTTTGCAGAGTTCCGCTAGGCTGAACTCCCCCTGGTTTAAAAAAAACTCTGCCAAGCTACACAGAGTTCCGTGAGCTGCGGAGTATGTCATCTCACGCCGTTCACACTGATTTTAATCGACCAGTGTTTATCCCTGGTTGTAAAAAAGCTCGAATGGCATCACATGCAGCCCAAGAGAGCCTTGCTTCATTCTTCCACTCGAGTAGAAGTTCTACTCGAGTGTCAGCTTTCTCAACAAGAGCGGTAACGACCATCTGCGACTGCTCGCATTGAGAAATCTCGCTGGGAAGCGGTCTAGCATAGTATTTTCCTCGCTCACACTCACCAACTTACTGTAGGCGATTGCAAGTGCAGTAATAAACTCTGTTCCGAATACTGCAAGCTCTGTGGAGTGAGAAAAACTCTGCAAACTCCGCAGATGGAGCGAAGTTCACGCCCACACATACTAAAGGGGTGACATTTAATATTCCCACTCCAATCTAAGGCTATTTAAAGAAGGTATTAAATGCTAATGAGGTGAAAGTTACTGTGTACACTTAACATTACCATTTTAAAGAAGGCAATACAAATTAAACATTTTATTTACAATCAATACTCCATACTCACACAATTTTTCAATACAATAAAATATAATCAAAAAATCTAAAATATGTAATTTTAATAAATGTAAATCATTAGCCAAAATAGAGAATCATAAAATTACACAATGAATGAAAACAATTTTTATTTAACAAAATTAAAAATATTTTTTAACACAAAAATTATCATTTTAAAGCAAAACAACTGTAAAATATTTGTATTCATTAAAAATATTTTTCTTAAAAATTGTGACATTTCAATCTTTTATAAAAAATAATTTGTAAATATTTTACTTTTTAAAAATATTTTTAATGTATGAATAATATACTGTTGTATATTTATTTTCCTAATTGAATACAATTATTTTTATTTAAACATTAAATACAAATGTGTTAAAAATATTTAAAATTTTTTTTAGAATAAGTGTATTATGAAAAATCATTTCCCAGCAAATTAAGAAAAATATGAACTTTTATATAAAAATAATTTACAATTATTTTACTGTAATAAAGTAAATGTGTGTATTTTTTTTCATACTTAGGGCCTGATTACGATGTCAGACTGAACCACTGTCAGACCGACATGGCTGCATTGAGATTCGATCAACTCAACTGCAAGCTCTCTATTATGATTTATACTTGCCAAATTTCCAACTGCGTCGGTCAGAGATGAGTCTGACACAACTGCATTGGTCTGAAACGAGCCCAACAGGGATTCTGACTCTGCAAATGCGCCGGTTGTACCGCCAAACTGATTATGATGCATCCAACGCTGTTGCAGTCCCGTGGCCTCTTGTCTGCCACATGGCAAGTGTAAATCAGAGAAAACTCTGCTTTGCTTCCACGATCTTGCAGAGTCTGATGGAGCACTTTGCTGTTTCCAGTCACACTGCAGCCATCGTTTCACATATTCATGAAGTGTAATTGTATCACTAATTGCACATTTCCCAATGTTTTGGGTCTTTCTCGTCTTGTACACCTCGTCTATCTCACACTCCCTAATTCATAATGATCAAAAAGAGGGAGCCACGTTTTTCTCAAATGAGGAGTTGACGGTGCTTGTGAATGAAATTCTCAAAATTGAGCCATATTTATTTGGGACCAAGTCCAACAAACCTCCATCACCCTTAAAAACCTGATGTGGGACAGGATAGTTAACATGGTGAATGCAGAAGGCAGCACCCTGCGTACAATGGAGGATATCAGGAAGAGTAGTACGATGGCAGGAGGAGGGTCAAGATCATAGCCAACAGAAACCACCTGGTCACACAACGGACTGGTGGTGGCCCTCCCATACTACCTTTACCCTTTACTTGCTTGGAGGAGAAGGTGCATGCCATCATGCCACATGAAAGCTTTTTTGGAATAACCTTTAGTAGTAACCGCACCTCGCTCGGTGTGGTTGTCCCTCCGGGCACCGAATTGTGCTGACTCAGCTCTAAGTTTTCTGTTATTCAAGTATTGAGTTCATTTGAAGTCGAAATAAAAATAATTATTCATTGATTCTGGTATGTTTCATTTATTTTTCATGAAATTGTTTTACGCCAAAAAACGTATTCCATATATTTCACATGAATTCCAATGCATTTCGGCAGTATTATTCTGCCTTCATCAGGGAAATAGTAAATCTACAAATTAAAATTAAAGAAACACGGTTTTAATCTATTGATCTATATGTTTAAACTAAACATTTCTAGTTGACTTGCAATTGCTATTCTCTAAATTCACAGGTTACTTTTATTCAAGTTCATCTTAACGTTTGTAAGAAACATTCTAATTTAATGCATTCTTTCTAAAACGTTATTCGGTTCATTGATAGCGCATGTTACTGGCTTTTAGTTATAAAGTATCTAGTTTAGCCGGCTGTTGCGTGATGCCGTCTATGCTGCGCTTGGATACAATGTGTCAAAAACCTCGCGTTACGCGCTGGTGGTATCTCGTCTCTCCGTTCAGAAGTTTATACTCCGTCAAAAGGACTATTGCTGAACTGTGTATAAACTGCACGAATGCTGAAAGATTTACGCGCATTAGTCGCCTAAAATCTGGGTTAACTTACTTTCTCGGCGTTGTTGTTGCTCGCGCCATTCCTTCACGGACTGCTTAAAGTTACTTCCGGTGTAGCGCTCCTGGCGCCTGCGCTCTAATATGCTCGCTTAAACTCGGGGTTTTTTCTACAAATGCTAATTTGAATGCTCTAGCTTTATTAACGTTACAGGTTTAGGAGGTCTACGCCAGAGTTCAGTGCCACTATGTATAGTTTGCCGCTAGTGCGCTTGCAAGCGTGTAAACATGCTCTACAAATGCTGTTAATATAAGGATAAGTGATCATGTATTGATCTTTCTTAATTTCATAAATAACACAAAAATTCAGTTCTTTCATTGAGTCCTCCGGGCTTCAAGCTGCCCAGATTGTAAATCCAGTAGTTCTCCTGTTTTAGTAGTCTGGTTTTATTCATGGGTCCATCCAATTTGGGCAGTATTTCAAGTACACATACTCTTAGTTGACTCACATTATGTTGCTTTTGTGTGAAATGTTCAGCTACACTCGTTTTCTGAGTTTTAAGTCGGATTGTGCTCTTGTGTTCATTTATGCGGACTTTAAGTTTTCTTTCAGTGTGTCCTACATACACGTCTCCACAAGGACATTTGATCATGTAAATCAGATTGCTTGAGTCACATGTTGCGTTCACTTTTAAAGCTATGGGGTGTCCCCTTTGTGGATGTGTTATACTTGCTCCTTTAATTATGTTGTTACATGTGTTGCAGTTATAGCACGGGACTGTGCCCCGAAATGTTTTTGCCGTCTGCTGTTCTTCTTGTGGTTTTAAAAAATCCGCTAGGTTTTTAGCACGAGTATGTGCAAAGATGGGCTCTTCTGAAAAAATTCCTTTAAAGTCTGGTTCCATTGTGAGCATTGGCCAATGCTTCTTGATAATTTGTTTAAATTGATTGCTTACAGTGGAAAATTTACTGACGCATGTGATGCGATTGGTGGATGTGGATGCTTTGCGCACTAGTAAGTCTTGTCTGGATTTTTGCTGGGCTCGTATGGCTGCTGCTTGAGTGATATCTAGAGGATATCCCCTTGTGAGGAATCTTTGTGTCATTTCTTTCATTTGTTCTTCACATTTGGAAGCTTCAGAGACCACTCTCTTCACCCGTAACATTTGAGAGTAAGGGAGGTGTTTCTTGAGGGCTGGAGGATGGTGGCTGTTATATTGTAATAGGTTATTTCTGTCTGTTTGTTTGCGAAATAAATTAGTTGCAAATTCCTCCGTTTCTTTCGTTATTTCCACATCAAGATATTCAATTTTATCTTCTTGGATGTTCCATGTGAATCCTATTTGATCAATTTGCCTGTCCATGATTTGAATTTGCTGTTCGAGTATGTTCTGGGAACCCTTCCATATCAAAAAGATATCGTCTATAAATCGTACATACATGGCTATGTTGTTGTTCCAGATAGTGTCATGAAACACGTGCGTTTCTTCAAATGCTGCCATGAACAGATTTGCGTACGCCGGAGCGGCGCAATTTCCCATCGACGTTCCACTTTGTTGCATGAACCATTTTTTGTTGTATTCAAAGTAGCTGTTATGCAGTGTAAACTGCATAAGTTCCAGAAGGAAAAGTTGTTGATCTTGCGAATATTCGCTTCTCAAAAGGGCGCTTTCAATGGCTTCCAGGCCTTGTTGGTGCGGTATTGATGTATAAAGGGCTTTTACATCTATGGTAGCCATTATCATGTTTTCATCTGGTCGAATGTTGGATAATTTAATCAGGAAATCTGTGGTGTCTTTCAAATATGATCTAGTTTTCACTACCAGTGGTTGAAGATATCTGTCCAAATATTTCCCTATTGGTTCATGAATGCTGTGCTTAGTGGACACGATTGGTCTGCATGGTGGTTTGAGTAAGTCTTTATGTACTTTAGGTACTAGGTAGATGGTTGGAGTTTTCTGATGTTCTTGAGTGAGATATTTTAGTGTTTTCTCCGTGATAGTTCCCTGATCGTTCGCTTTCTGGACTATACTCCACAAAATTCTTTTGATTTCTGTGGTTGGGTTACTTCCAATCTCCATGTATAAATTTGTATCACTTAGGTGTTCATTCATGGTGTCTTGGTAATAGGTTTTGTTTAGGATAACAGTTGCACCCCCTTTATCCGCCTTTTGGCAAATGATGTTTTGATTCTCAGCTATGGATTTCAGAATTCCAAATTCTTTCTTGGAAGTGTTCATTTTGTGTGGTTTTTGCTTGGTATTCAATTGTTTTAAATCCTTACTGCATAGTTGTTCATATAAGTCTATGGTTTTGTGGCTGATTGGAGGCATGTATGTGCTTTTAACTTTTAATCCCTTTAGTTCATCTGTTTCCATAACAGGTTGTTTTTCCACAATGTTTTCAAAAAAATGTCTAAGGCGAAGTTTTCTGGTAAGTTTGAACAGGCTTACTTCCAACTCTAAAGTATTTGTATGCGCTGTTGGAACAAAGGACAATCCTTTTTGGAGAGTGGCTATTTGGATTTTGCTGAAGTTATAATCCGATATATTCAACACTAGGCTTTGCTGGCTTGTTGTTGTTTCTTTTTCTCTTTTTTGGTTAGTGTGGATCGTGTTAGTGGTTGATTCAATCCGGTTTCTCTTTCTGCGTCCCCTCCGGAGTCTTCTGTTTCTATCCGGCCTTCCTCTAAAAAAGGAACCGCTGTTGATGTTGAAGCTTGATCTTGGGTTTGTGTAGTTTTTTGAGGAATGTTTTTTTTCGGAGGGATTCTTTCACTGTCCGTGGAGGATGTATCGGTGTGAGAGGTGTATCCTTTAGATTGTCGTTTTCTTGCATACACTTCAGCCCATGTATAAACTTCTTGTAATTTATAGTCCAAAGTATCTCGTTTATACTTACGTAACTTTCGCTCATTGATTTCCTGGGTGTGTTTAATTAGTTGGGTATTTATGTCCTCTAAGGTTGCTGTTAATTCTTCTGGTGTGCATAATTTAGATATTTCTGCTTTGGTTTGTTCAATTTCGTGAGTGAGTTCCTCCAATATTAATGCCAATTCTTCTATAATTAAAAGGATGAGGTCTAGACTGCATTTATTCAAAATTGCGAACCATTTTTCCGTGAAAGTTTTGGAGTTTTTACATAGACTGGGTTTGAGAGCTATCCTGAGGCCTCTCGGGATCCTTTGGGCTTTGTGGTATTTAATCATAGTGGATGCGTGCATTCTCTGGTTGATCTCCTTGCGGGTTAGATAAAGGAGATGTCTTAGTTGCTGTTCTTTGTTTTTTGAATATATTGGTTCTTTATTTGATGGTTGAATTAATGAACCACACAAAATGAACACTTCCAAGAAAGAATTTGGAATTCTGAAATCCATAGCTGAGAATCAAAACATCATTTGCCAAAAGGCGGATAAAGGGGGTGCAACTGTTATCCTAAACAAAACCTATTACCAAGACACCATGAATGAACACCTAAGTGATACAAATTTATACATGGAGATTGGAAGTAACCCAACCACAGAAATCAAAAGAATTTTGTGGAGTATAGTCCAGAAAGCGAACGATCAGGGAACTATCACGGAGAAAACACTAAAATATCTCACTCAAGAACATCAGAAAACTCCAACCATCTACCTAGTACCTAAAGTACATAAAGACTTACTCAAACCACCATGCAGACCAATCGTGTCCACTAAGCACAGCATTCATGAACCAATAGGGAAATATTTGGACAGATATCTTCAACCACTGGTAGTGAAAACTAGATCATATTTGAAAGACACCACAGATTTCCTGATTAAATTATCCAACATTCGACCAGATGAAAACATGATAATGGCTACCATAGATGTAAAAGCCCTTTATACATCAATACCGCACCAACAAGGCCTGGAAGCCATTGAAAGCGCCCTTTTGAGAAGCGAATATTCGCAAGATCAACAACTTTTCCTTCTGGAACTTATGCAGTTTACACTGCATAACAGCTACTTTGAATACAACAAAAAATGGTTCATGCAACAAAGTGGAACGTCGATGGGAAATTGCGCCGCTCCGGCGTACGCAAATCTGTTCATGGCAGCATTTGAAGAAACGCACGTGTTTCATGACACTATCTGGAACAACAACATAGCCATGTATGTACGATTTATAGACGATATCTTTTTGATATGGAAGGGTTCCCAGAACATACTCGAACAGCAAATTCAAATCATGGACAGGCAAATTGATCAAATAGGATTCACATGGAACATCCAAGAAGATAAAATTGAATATCTTGATGTGGAAATAACGAAAGAAACGGAGGAATTTGCAACTAATTTATTTCGCAAACAAACAGACAGAAATAACCTATTACAATATAACAGCCACCATCCTACAGCCCTCAAGAAACACCTCCCTTACTCTCAAATGTTACGGGTGAAGAGAGTGGTCTCTGAAGCTTCCAAATGTGAAGAACAAATGAAAGAAATGACACAAAGATTCCTCACAAGGGGATATCCTCTAGATATCACTCAAGCAGCAGCCATACGAGCCCAGCAAAAATCCAGACAAGACTTACTAGTGCGCAAAGCATCCACATCCACCAATCGCATCACATGCGTCAGTAAATTTTCCACTGTAAGCAATCAATTTAAACAAATTATCAAGAAGCATTGGCCAATGCTCACAATGGAACCAGACTTTAAAGGATTTTTTTCAGAAGAGCCCATCTTTGCACATACTCGTGCTAAAAACCTAGCGGATTTTTTAAAACCACAAGAAGAACAGCAGACGGCAAAAACATTTCGGGGCACAGTCCCGTGCTATAACTGCAACACATGTAACAACATAATTAAAGGAGCAAGTATAACACATCCACAAAGGGGACACCCCATAGCTTTAAAAGTGAACGCAACATGTGACTCAAGCAATCTGATTTACATGATCAAATGTCCTTGTGGAGACGTGTATGTAGGACACACTGAAAGAAAACTTAAAGTCCGCATAAATGAACACAAGAGCACAATCCGACTTAAAACTCAGAAAACGAGTGTAGCTGAACATTTCACACAAAAGCAACATAATGTGAGTCAACTAAGAGTATGTGTACTTGAAATACTGCCCAAATTGGATGGACCCATGAATAAAACCAGACTACTAAAACAGGAGAACTACTGGATTTACAATCTGGGCAGCTTGAAGCCCGGAGGACTCAATGAAAGAACTGAATTTTTGTGTTATTTATGAAATTAAGAAAGATCAATACATGATCACTTATCCTTATATTAACAGCATTTGTAGAGCATGTTTACACGCTTGCAAGCGCACTAGCGGCAAACTATACATAGTGGCACTGAACTCTGGCGTAGACCTCCTAAACCTGTAACGTTAATAAAGCTAGAGCATTCAAATTAGCATTTGTAGAAAAAACCCCGAGTTTAAGCGAGCATATTAGAGCGCAGGCGCCAGGAGCGCTACACCGGAAGTAACTTTAAGCAGTCCGTGAAGGAATGGCGCGAGCAACAACAACGCCGAGAAAGTAAGTTAACCCAGATTTTAGGCGACTAATGCGCGTAAATCTTTCAGCATTCGTGCAGTTTATACACAGTTCAGCAATAGTCCTTTTGACGGAGTATAAACTTCTGAACGGAGAGACGAGATACCACCAGCGCGTAACGCGAGGTTTTTGACACATTGTATCCAAGCGCAGCATAGACGGCATCACGCAACAGCCGGCTAAACTAGATACTTTATAACTAAAAGCCAGTAACATGCGCTATCAATGAACCGAATAACGTTTTAGAAAGAATGCATTAAATTAGAATGTTTCTTACAAACGTTAAGATGAACTTGAATAAAAGTAACCTGTGAATTTAGAGAATAGCAATTGCAAGTCAACTAGAAATGTTTAGTTTAAACATATAGATCAATAGATTAAAACCGTGTTTCTTTAATTTTAATTTGTAGATTTACTATTTCCCTGATGAAGGCAGAATAATACTGCCGAAATGCATTGGAATTCATGTGAAATATATGGAATACGTTTTTTGGCGTAAAACAATTTCATGAAAAATAAATGAAACATACCAGAATCAATGAATAATTATTTTTATTTCGACTTCAAATGAACTCAATACTTGAATAACAGAAAACTTAGAGCTGAGTCAGCACAATTCGGTGCCCGGAGGGACAACCACACCGAGCGAGGTGCGGTTGCTACTAAAGGTTGTACGTTAATTCTCTCCAGACGGGGAGAGAGCTCCGGAGGCACGAAAACTACCTTTACCTTTCAGTTGAAACAGCGGTGCTCTACCCCACGCCCACAGCTTTTTTGGAATACCTGAAGGAGTGGAGTCTGGTAAGTGACCACCAAACATCAGCCACAAATCAGCCATGACACCCTTAGCACATATACCTGCAATGGTATAAGTTTAGTAATTAGGATTTCTTTTTTAAATGAAGCAGTAGCCAAAGTGTTGTAGATGTGTAACTAATGCTGACAATCAGTAAACATGTACTGAACATCCAAAATGTCCCAATCACATTTACAAATGTCTACATGTAGGCTGTCAGTGTATACTCATTAACCCATGATGGCACCAACAACATCTGTCAACATTCCCCCAAATGGCCCTTAACTAGAGTACGTAGTTTCCAGGTATGTAATGCCAACCACTTTATCAAGTAAATAGAACTTCCAAAAGGAAAGAACAACACATACCATCAGCCTCCCACACTCCATCTAAGAACAACAGCCTTCTGTGTCAGTCATCTCTCCACACAAATTCCCCTCACTAGCAGGAAGCAACAGCCCCAGGTGGGCTTGCTGTGCTGGGTTGGTGGAGGACCACGGCACTGACCACACATCCCAGCAGGCCTTCTACTCCAAATTACAGGCACCTGGGTCAGCCAACTCTCTATCTTCACTCTTCACTCTCCCTCACTGGCATAAAGTCATTGGTCAAGTGGGGGTGGGGGGTGTTGGAGTGTTAGAAATGACCACACATCCCAGCAGGCCTTCTACTCCAAACTAGAGGCAACTGGGTCAACCAACTCTCCATCTTCACTCTCCTTCTTAGGCAGGAAGTCATTGGACCAGTGGGAGGAGCAAGAAGTATTAGAAATTACCAAAAATCACAGCAGGCCTTCTACTCCAAACTACAGCCACCTCTGCCAGCCATCTCTCTACTTCACTCTCCCTCACTGGCAGGAAGCATTAGGCCAGGTTAGCTGCCTGTGCTGGGTGGAAGGAGTACTCACTGCACTGATCACAGATCCCAACAGGCCTTCTAACACAAGCTCACAGAAACAGTCACCTGTAATGTACCTCCAAAACAATTTACCTCACTTCTGTCTATGGAGTGTAAGGTAAAAATGGCTCAGTTGTGTATACACAATGCTATACACATTCATGTATGCCTACTTAGACTGATGTAGAAAGGATTGAGACCATCACTCACACCATTGATCCAGCGGAGTACCAACAACAGATACTCCAATATAATATACTCACCAGGGCCCATAAACACAGACACTATTGAGTAAACAGCTGGAGTCAAAGATTATTCAATTTTTATACTTTAAGATTTATTATTTATTATTCCTAATCAACCTTTCACTGATCAAAAAGTTCTCTCCTCTGGTCGATGAACCATTAGTTGAACTAGTTGATGGTGAAAATTCTAAGTTAATTCAAACTTTTATACCTTAAAGTAAATAACCACAGACTTCTTAAAAGTTTTAAGTCTTTATCTAAATTAATGGCATGTGAACCACTTCAAAGCACAGTACATTCACCGTCACTCATAGGATAGAAGATTCAATTAATGAAATCATCAACATATACTCCAAACTTGCAATGACTTATTCTCAGAAAGGAGAAGACATAGAGAAAAGAGCATCTTCAAATTCACGAAATATATAATTACCTAGGATGGTGTGAAGACCAACCCCCTGGTCAAAGGGCTGGTAGGGGTGTCCCGGGATAGATCAGGAGACAAAGACTTCAGGACAGGTTCAGGACAGGATAGATAACCTCTCTAACACCGACGATCACATTGCACCCCTCTATGACACTCTCTTCCTCCTGGAGATTCTTCTGCGATCTTCTTGCTAAGCCTAATCATTTAGGATATTAAGCTCTGCATTTGATTCTTCATCTGCATCTCTCGCTACTCTGACAGCACCTTCAGCTCACAGCATCTCAACAACGACGTCTCTCTAACTAACTAAAAACGACCTCAATTATACCTTTTCGTTCCTCATGTACCACCGATTATTGTTTCAATATCGTAAAAATAGTAACTCTGATTTGTCAGGCAAGGGGAAAAGATCATCACATCATGCTTACATATTACTCTTTTCAGTTAGGTCTTTGTTAATTTTTATTCATATTGTATTTTCCCACCCCCATTCACATTACATCCGATACAAATGTTCAACTTTAATATGTGCTTTTATTCATTCAGGTCTTGTACTGCTGGTTCTCAGGCTTCAGGCAGGCTGTGGCCTTGCACTCTTCTTGAACTATAGGTCATCCTTATGAGCTGACTTCCATTTTGTCATACGCAAAAAGCATGTGACACGGCTCACTTGAGACATACCCAAAGGCACAAATGCGCACTAATAATAAAGTCAGAAAGACAGATGTTACTTTCAAGAATAAATGGTTTCACTGTATACCACCCATCTCTACTCTAATCCCTCTTATCTATTAATACTTTCCCCACATTGACCTTAGTAAATTCGCTCATTTTAGTTTCAAACAAGCAGATGGAAAGCACCTGAATCTCCAAGACTCCATATTAGTATCTTCTGCTTATGCACAAGAATTCCACTCCAAGAGTCAGCTCGTCATACTGCGCAGATGCAGTTGATGCATGTGCAATAAAGATTTCCTGTTTACAACAATTTTAGAAAACCGCTTGATTTATTCATGTTAGCAAACACATAGGCAAGCTTCACTAACCCTCGTTTTATGTGGTGAGTATTAGTTTTACACAATATGTAATTAATAACACTTTAGGGAGTTAAATGAGAGGATTGCTTCCGAGCAAGTCTCTTTTCTATGAGTCCTTGCTCCATCAATCCTCTCTCTGATGGCACTTTGAGCCATCAAAAAACTACCCATTCCAATCAGATGCCAACTTTAGCTCATCCCAGTTTCTTTTCCTCCCTTTCCTTTCATTTCTTCCAACTGAATCTCCTCAAACTTTCATTTCTTTCTTTTTCCATTCACTTCATATCTTCCTTTTCCTTTGTTTCTGCAACATTTACACCATATCATTATTGTGAAAACTATTTTTGTTATACCTACTAACGGAAGAACTATTTGACCTAAAATACTTTTCCCTAAATTAGAAAACCAATTTCCCATTGAAGAAATACTCTTTGTTAGCCTTTCCCATACACTGTCAATCTCCAGTGGTTTCAAATATTCATGAAGTTTTGTAATATTCTTAATATATCCCTTAATTTCCCTACTTTTATCAGGTATGTTAGTACAACAATTTGAACTTTAAACATTCTACAGACTCCACCCTCTTTTGCTAATAAAATATCAAGAGCGTCGATTTTGTAAAACAATAGATCTAATCACAACCATTTCTCTATTAATCATCAAGAAACCCCAGCAGTATCAGTCAAAAGACGATCAACTACTGTAGACAATTGACAAATTCCATGTGAATTTAGAATGACTCCCACGGAAGATATCAATGCACCAAATATGTCACCTAATATTTCTGAAAAACAGCTCTCTTTCTTCGTGATAGTTCATTAGTGATTTCATTGCTTCTAGTGCTTCTCTTTACATGGTATCTTTTAGGAAATACTATTTGAAAGTAGCAACTTCCGTACCACTGTGCAGGTAATTTATAATAAGCATTATTTCTATACACATAGTAAACCCCAGAAAATAATGGATCAGTTCCCCCTTTTAGTCCCCAACCTCCCAATTCACTGGAACCAAGAAATACATTGTTATAATCTGTCTTTAACCTATGGAGGCATGTTTTCCCTTTCTTCTCAAAGTCCAGGGACAATGCAGCATGAGCCTTACCAGTTGCATAAATTCCTTCTTTGCCAGCCCATGGAGGTACATGAGTTTTCTGTTCAGCAGCCTTCTTTTGGAAATCCTGTCTCCTTCCCTCAACTAAATTCAAAAACACTTTCTCTTCTTCACGTAATGTACAGGTTAGGTTATTCTTGAAACCTTGACTAAATCTTTTGACTTAATTCGCCCATAAACTGTGCATTTTGACCTTTCGAATAGGAGGTTTGGGGAAATGATACAGAAGTTTTCCGGCTCTAGAAAACAAACTTGTTAATATACTACATGAAATACCATATGTAAAAAGTAAGTGGTGATATGTAACACCCTCTGATACTGAAGCTGGTAATTTCATACATAGATAACAATCACTTATCTCCATTGTGTCTACGTATTGAAATAACAACTTTGTGAAAACATTTAATGATGTGTCATTGTCCGATACTGTATGATGAATGTCTATCTCATCTGCTGCTTCTAATTCTACCCTATCTCCTCATATTGTAGCTATCTTCCTACTATTAGCTGTCTCATTCTTTCTGTTAGCTATCATCAAATAAGGCACTGCTACTGTTAGAAATATCCACTTGGTGATTACTAACATAATGCTACATATACAAGCTCAACAACGTTTTTGAGCGCAACCTAGTTTTGGTCGTTCAGTAACCCTGTTTTAAGCCATTTTTATTTAAGAAGATTCCTCTTCTTGTCTTTTTGTGCTTGCAAGTTCAAACTTTTCTGTTTCAAGGAGGCCTCACTTTCTCTTCATCAATATGTGTTGCATCTACTTCTTCCTCTGTCTCCTCACCCAAATCTACATTTTCAAATTCTTCTAATATTACGTAGGTCCACTCAGGACTATTGAATTTATTGTTCAAAATTCTCAGTCTTGGACTTCTTTGAATGTTATTTTCAATTGACTGTTAGACTGAGTTTGACTATTAACTTCATTTACTTTCTCAGGTCTTTCATTTGTTTTTCTCAAATACTATTTTAATCTTTTGACTCCACCTGGCCAGTTGTCACCCTTTCTGACACTTTAACTTGTACTGCACTTTCACCCTCTTTGTCTCTCTCTAGAGCTCTTTTATTTTTGTTATATTTAAGCACAATCCGTTCTTCCTCTTCTTCAGAGTCACTATCTACCTGTTCCTGTTCAGGTCCTATATTTGATGTTTCCTTCTCCTGAACTTGTTCTTCCTCTATCTGGTCCTATTCAGGTCTTATGTCAAATTGATCTTCTTCTGCCTGAACATGTTCTTCTTCTTCTGTCTGTCAATGCTCAGGACCTTTGGTATGTCTTTTTGCCTGAATATGTTTCTCTTTCCCTGTCTGATCATGCCAAGGATCTTGTAACTGAGTAACTTTATTCACTTCTTCCTGAGTGTGTTCTTCTATACCTATCTGTTCCTCACTACTTTCTTGTGTGTCTAATCTCGTTCTGCTTCTTGTTTGAATAATAACCTCTGGTATATCAACCACTGGTATCCAGCCCTCCTGACTTGTGCTCGGTTGTTCCTTGTCTATTTGTTCAGAATCTATTAATTTAGATTCTTTGACTTCACAACCGTCAGCTATTTCAACTGGTTCATTCAGTTGTTGTCTCTTTTCAATGGGGCCTGGTACATTTTGGTGTGACTGGCATGAATCCAATTGGGCAAACCTGCCTACTTCACTGATGTAGTAGTGAACAGTATGACTTGATGTTGTTCATCCCACCTGGGTGCTAAGCACATTTTTCTTGTGTGTTCCTTCACTACCACCCAGTCTTCAGGATTCAATTCATGCACTTGTGCTGGCTGCTTGGCAACTGCATCTTCTCCAACCTGGTGAGAGACAGAACGCACTAGGTCATCCAATTCTTTGCAATAATCCAACACGAGATCATCAGTTACATTCATTAATTTGTGACCAGGAATAAATGCTTCTCTCATTGCCCGTCCCATGAGTATTTCATGGGGACTCAATCCTGTCTTTCTGTCAGGAATACTTCGGAGTCCCATTAACATAAGAGGCAATGCATCTGGCCATTTCAGTGATGTGGATGCACACACTTTACTTAACCTTGATTTGATTGTGCCATTTAATTTCTCAAACACTCCAGAAGCCTCTGGGCATTATGTACAGTGCAGTTTTTGCTCAATCTTAAATGCTTCACAGATTAGTCACATTATTTCATTATTAAAATGAGGTCCTCTATCTGATTCCAAAGGTACTAGAAAACCAAACTGAGGTATCAACTCCCTCAATAGCGTTTGGCAACTGTGAGGCTGTCATTTCTTAACGTGGGGTATGCTTCCACCCATCGTGAAAACAAGCACACTTTGACAAGACATACTTCATTCTGTTGCTTAGAGGCAACTCAATAAAATCTAACTATTATCTTGTGAATGGTCCTTCTGCCTTTCCAATTTTTCCCCAACTGACCACGGTTTTCCTGCCTGGATTTTGCTGCTGACAAATTAAGCATCTCTGGCAAAGGCTCTCTGCAACAGCCCTGAATCTTGGATTGTACCAATTTTGTCTAAATAGTCTAATCATGGCGTCCCTACCAACATGTGTGTCTCCATGATACATTCTTGTCATTTGAGAGAGTAAGCAGTCTGGCATGACTGATCTGCCATTAGTGTACACCCATACATCATCCTCCGTTCTCCTTATGCAACCTGATTTATCCAGTTTTACTTTTCGTTTACCTCAACTTCATCCTGCAACTGTCTCATCTCATCCCATGTTGCCAAGGCTGAGAAAAACATAAATTGGCAGCTGATTTCACTTGTTTCAATTTTTCAGTTTAGTGCCATGTTATTTCTCGCACAATATTGAGCAATCTGGTCAGCATATCTGTTACCTGCCTCCACATAGTCATATCCTGACTGGTGAGCAGCATACGTGACCACTGCTATTTTTTCTGGCATTTATATTGATTCCAATAATTCTTTCACATTCTTACCGTTTCTAATAGGGGATTCTGAAGAACTCAGAAATCCCCTTTGCATCCATAACTGGCCAAAGTCATGCACAGCCCCGAAACCATATTGACTGTCCTTTAAATATGGTTATTTTCCAATTTTTCCCAATTGTGCATGCATTTGTAAAGGCCACAAATTCGGCTACTTGTGCAGACCTGACTCCAGGTAAACAGGATGCTTCAACAACCCCAGATATTTTGCCTACAGCATACACTGCACTGACACTTCCTCCCTCCATTCTCACGCATGAGCCATCTACAAATAGTTTGTGGTCTGGGTCTTTTAGAGGTTCTTCCTTTATATCAGGGTGGGGCTTAGTGCACATCTCAGACACATCCAAGCAATCATGAACTAATTCATCTTTCACTTCTTCACAACATGAATCTGGTACTAGTGTAGCTGGATTTCCCATGGTACACCTAATTACTGTAACATTTCCTGCTCCAAGAATCACTTGTTCATACTTAGTCATCTGACTAGGGGTAAGGTGCTGTCTTCGAGTTCTTGTTAAAAGGATCTCGACTGAATGTGGGACATAGACTTTAACTGGATGTCCCATCACAATTGACTCACTCTGTTCCATACTCACACAGGTAGCAGCTACTGCTTTTAAACAGCCAGGCAAAGCTGAAGCCACAAGGTCCAAAGTAGCAGAAAAATAGGCCACTGGACGTCGGCTTAATCCATGCCTTTGTGTCAAGACTGAAAGTTCACAACTCTCTCTCTCACAACAGAATAGTGTAAACTACTTTGCATAGTCGGCATACCTAAAGCAAGGGCCTCACACATGAAATTCTGCAATTTCACAAAGGCTTCCACCCATTCATCGTTCCAGAACATTGGATCCTTCACTCTTTTTCGTATCATCTAAATCAATGGATTTGTGGTAACTGCATTTCCTTGATAATTTTATTTTAGTGAATCTATTTATTGGTATTTTGGAAACCAACAAAACAACCAATTTACAGAAAACAGCCAGTTTGTTGCTTATACAATATATAGTGACTATTCTGTTCTAGAAGCAAGGGATTTACCACTGCATTCATATACATGATCGCTCCAACATAGAGTCCCAATAACATGGTAGGAAGGTCTATTATAAAGGATGAAGCAATATCATCTACCCAAAAAGTCAGAGAAGGTCCCAACACATTCAAAGAAGGAAAATTCATGAACTTTGAAAGGAGCATAACATAAGCATATACATTTTCATATTACTGTGTCACCAAACTGCATTCCGCATTCCCACCCAGTCACCCACAGGGTTACTCTCTAAACTCGTCGGTAGCAGGTACCCCTTGATTCTCACAAGCCCAAACCACAAACGACTCCCATATGTCCTTAGGCCTGGATGTGGAGGGCATCAGTTCCCAGAAGGTGGTCAGTTGTGAGTGCCCAAATGTTATATCGGCTACTCAGTCTTTTTTAGATGGGATTCTCCTACTGCCCCAATGCATAGCGACCCGTCGCTTCGAAAAAAGGAGGAACAATGCATGAAGTTTCCTAAACTTATGGTATTTTGCAAGGGTGATTTATTTTCAACTAAGGACGCGGAACATGTAATAGCAAGTTTGCATGGGGGGAAAGCCCCTGGGTTGGATGGAATCCCTTCAGATATCTTTAAACATGACAAGGTCCAGTGGGCAAAATACGCGACCTTGTTGGGAAACGGCCTAGCAAAAGGGGCAAAAATCCCAAATATATGGAAGGGGGCAATAATAATACCGATCTTTAAGAAAGGCGATCGGTCACTCCCGGCAAATTATAGACCAATAAGTTTGCTGCCCACCATGCAAAAAGTAGTGGGGAAGATGCTGGTCGACAAACTCATGGCCTGGGTAGATGACAACAATGCTTTATCCCCCTTCCAGGCAGGATTCAGACGTGCAACTAGTACGGTCGACCAAATTTTTCGTTTCACCATGTTGCGGTGGGGGACTGTACTCCTGGGCAAAGGCAGCCTCTATGTAGCATTTGTAGATCTAAGGGCTGCCTTTGATCTGGTGCCCAGGTGCACGCTGTGGGAGGTTCTGTCCAAAATAGGGGTCCCACCTGATTTGCTTACGCTGATAATGCGTCTGCATGAAAGTAACTACGCAAAGGTCCAGTGGGGGAGGAATGGGGAATCCACCACCAATCTCCCAGTCGAGCGGGGGGTCCGGCAGGGATGTGCAATGGCACCCCTGCTGTTCTCCCTGTTCATTAATGGCATTGTAGACAGGATGATGGACGCAATGGTTGACGCACCTTCGTTAGCGGGCATCAGAGTTCCAATTCTGATGTTCGCTGACGACACTTTGATTGTGTCCAAAACCCCGTCGGGTCTCCAGCGAGCATTGAACATTTTTGACTCATTCTGTAAAGAACGGGGTCTTGAGGTTAATGTAAATAAAACCAAGTTGATGGCCTTTGGGCAAAAGCGTCAATCTCGACCAAATGTATCTTTGAACAATATCAAATTAGAGTTGGTAAATGTTTTTACATACCTTGGGGTCGAGATCTCAAGTAAACTTGGTTGGTCAAGACACATAGAGAAGGCGGTGTTGAAACACCAGCAGATTTCTGGAGCACTCAGGGTTGAGCAAATAAAATCCAAAACCAGGCCTATAAAACCTGTTCTCATGGTTTATGACGCAAAAGCCTTGGGCGCAACCCTTTATGGGGCTGAAGTCTGGGGCTTTGAGAGTCTTACCACCCTTCAAAGATCTGAGAACAGGTTTGTGAGAGGGATAACTAGCCTCCCCCAAAGTACCCCACTGATACCGCTTGGTTTGGATCTAGGTAGAAGATCGCTTAGTGACCGTGCCCTACTGAGGCCTATCCTCTATTGGAGACGGCTATGGACAACCGTGGAAATAAGACACTATGCTGAGGGGTTCTTAGCATTAGCCAAATTAGATGTTTTTCACAAAATCACATGGTTAAAAAAGTTAAGGGAAATCCTTGCTGAGCTTGGGCTCTCCAAATTATGGGAAAACCCACTTGGGGAAGTATTCCCTAGTAAATCCTGTATTAAAGAACTATACTGGAACCACATAGATCAGAAACTTTGGAGGAGCGTAACCTCGGAATCCATGGGGGGTAGATTTATGGAAATTAAACAAAGACCTTCCCTAGAAAAGTATTGGGACAGTATAACTGTTCCATTAGACAGGAAATTATTTTTCCAGTTAAGGGCAGGTTCTCTCCCCTTGAGGTGTGTGACGTCCAGATGGAGATCTAACAGTGGCTCGTGTTGTCCGTCATGTGGGGCCCCTAAGGAAAGCATCGCACACTTTCTTTTTTTATGCGATGCTTATGCAAATCCAAGAAAATCTTGGTTGGCTCCAGTTTGTAGGAACCTCGGTGTCCAAAGTGGGGTTGAGGGGTTGAGGATTATTTGTTCCTCCACTGAAATGTCAATTGTAGTTGGAACTGCTAAATATTTGGGGTGGGCTTGGTCCATAAGAAGGAGGGCTTTATCCTCTAATGTGTTCTGAATGTTACATTTTCCTATGTATGATTTATCCTTGCAGACAACAACTGGGAGATATATATGAATTTTTAACTTTAAAATGCGGCTAATGTGTATGGTATCAGTTTTTTATTGTATAAACTCGGGAATGGTCCGTAACGCGGAGGTTTCTATATTGTAACATGCATTTAGTTTCCGCATATCATGAAAAAGCTATTTTAATTCTAATTGATAACAATTTTTATGCTATGTAGTATGTATTTTTAATTATAAATTTACTGTTATAGAATGTTTGAAGTTTTAAGAAATGTATGTATTTACATGTGTGTGCTTTTATGAGTGTATAACTCGAATAAAGCTTTTTCTCTCTCCTAAACTTAGCTGGAGTGTCTTTAACAAACCCAAGTAGGCCCTGTAAAGGATTAGGCTCTCCTGTCAGCCCAATTATTTGATGAATCATATGAAAAACTTCCTGCCAGTATTTTCCCAACCTTGGACAGTCCCATGCAACATGTAAAAAAACAGCAGGGGCTCTCCCACATCTCCAGCAACAGTCATCCTCTTTTAAGCCAATATGATGTAGATTAAGAGGTGTTCTATAATACCTGTGTAGGAATTTAAAGTGGATTAATCGGAGCTTATAATTAGGTGAAAGTGCTGTGAGCTGGTTACAACAATAAAGCCATTGTTCTTCTGTGAGCTGTGGCTGTAAGTCTTCATTCCATGCCTGTAGTGCTCGCGGTTGTGTCAAAGGGGCCGAATTCTGCATGTGATTGTATATTCTAGTAATGAGTTGGTGAGGGGACTGCAACTTAACAAAATTTTCCAAGGCTTGGAGGGCAGGTGGGGCTGCCGGGAACATGTTGTGTAGGAACTGTCATGCAGCTCTAAGTTTGTGATATGTAAAGAATTCAGAAAATAAAACCTGCCATTCTTCTGTGGCCAAGTGGGTGGTTGGAAAGACCCATCTGGGTATAGGTCAGCGAATGTGTGTAGGTTCATGGTGCGCTCAAGGTCTCTACCAATATCCTCCCCGGTGGGGAACAGCATTGGGTTATGGGCTATGGGCATGGCTGAGGCATATAGGATCCGAGCACTGGCTCTCCTCCGCAGCTCATTCCAGGCCCAGTGCAGAGTCTCAACCGTATCTATATCTTCCATAAGGACATTTGTATTCTTTATATAGAGCCACCTGGAGAGGGAGTGGCGTCGCCATATCCGCCTACACTGCCATGTGGGGCTGGAAAGGAGTAGGGTGTGCCCAGTAGTGTAAAAACTGTGCCTGTGCACTTCACGCATATAATTTCATGTACGAAGCTCCCAGATCCCCCTGTCGCAGAGGAAGTGTTAACAGTTCCCAGGAGAGTCTGGCATGACCTCCCGCCCATATCAAGGAGATCAACAGGGATCGCAGGGTTTTAAAAAGGCTTGCGTGAGAGGAAGCAGAATGTTTACAAATTCTTAGTCAATGCTATCCTTCAGGCCAGTGAGAGTGGGAGCCCAGCCTTAGCAGCGACCTTCTCTTCCAGCCAGTGTATGGCACGTCCATAGTTCATATTCCACAAGACCTGGATCTCCCTGCTAATCCAGATACCTAAATACTTCAGTGGTTCCAGCGTCCATGTTTGGGGGAACTCAGATTGAGATTGTACCGCCGCGTCAGTCAAAGGGAAAATGACAGATTTAGTACAATTGATAGATATGCTGGAATGTCCTACAAATTTAATAAATTCCCTCAAGAGCGGATCTAAGTTTACTGCTGGATCAGATGCGTGCAAGGTGACGTCGTCTGCGTAGAGGAAAATTAAAAGACTACAGGCATTAAACCCAATCCCTTTGGCAGTATGATGTTGCCGGATTCTTGCCGTGTGTGGTTCCTCCCCGATCGCGAAGAGTAAGGGGGATAGCGGGTACCCCTGTCTCGTGCCCCGCTAAATATCAAAAGATTTCTAGAGTAGACCGTTCACTCGCACATGTGCCAATAGTTGCGTGTAAAGCAGCCGTATTAAATCTATGAATAACGGACTAAAGCCCATTCGACCAAGGATTGCAAATAAATATTACCATTCTAGAGTGTTATGTTATGTTATGTTAGGGATTACTTGTATAGCGCCTATCACCGCCGGTCTCTAATGCTTTTGTGGCATCTAAAAACACAGCGGTTGCCTGGAAGTCAGGATGTAAGTAATGCAATACCGAGAAAAAATTCCTAAGATATTGAATTTGTTGACTCCCGGGAATAAACCCATATTGGTCTGGGCGGGCCACCAGGGGGAGCAAGGACTGCAGCCAGTTAGCAATGAGCTACGCCAAAATTTTAACATCGACTTTTATCAGTGACAGTGGCCTATAGCAGTCTAGTTCATCTTCGGGCTTCCCCCGTTCAGATGGATTAACAACCGCTTTCTATGAAGCCTACGTGTGCGAACTAGCACCCCTCCTATTCTAGCATTTACTTTATAATTTTAATTCTTTCTGGGGTCACTTTTCTCACTCCTCTTTCAATTTTGTGGCCTCAATATCGAACTTTCTGTTCGGCAAAATTGTAAGTTTTCTGGTGACACTGTGTGTCCTCCTTCCTCCAAATGGTTCAGTAATGCAATGGAATCAGTGACACAATTGTCCCGCATTTATGATGCCACTAATAGGTCATCAATATATTGTACTAAGACTGAATTTCTGTACATGACTAATGTTTCAAGACACGTTGTCAGAATCTGATTAAAATAGATGGACTCTCTGCATACCCTTGAAGATCTTGGCACCATGCAAAAATACGGTTTTAAAACCTAAAGGCAAAAAGATACTGGCTATCTGGGTGCAAAGGAATAGAGAAAAAGGCTTGGCATAAATCATTTACTGTAAACCAGCCTGCATTCCATGGTATGTGATAAAGGATCACTGCTGAATTTGGCACTACAGGACAATAAGGCACCACAATTTGATAGATTTTTCGCATATCCTGCACTACTCCGTATTTTCCACTAGGCTTTTTAAGTCCCATTATAGGCAAATTACAAAGACTACTCATTATTTCCTTAAAAATAATGCCTTGTTTAATCATTCAGTCAATTTCTGAAATAACTACTGCTTTCACTTCTGAGCTCATTTTATATTGTCGGGTGTTGGGATAAACAGCTACTTCCTTTACTGTCACTTTCACTGGGTCTATAGTTGCCCTTAACCAAATTTATTTTCCTGTGAAGTTCCATACTTCTGGGTTTACGGTTGTTTTCAATTCTTCTGGTAAATTATTTATTGTCATCAAAAAATCCATTTCATCTACCTCTGTGCCTTGTTTATATAGCATGATTTTATATACAATATCTTCATCAGGGGTTTGGAATGCAACGCCATCCAGTGTGCAGTAGAGTGTGCAAATCATTTTGCACAACAGATCTCTTCCTAATAGATTTACTGGACTAGAATCACAAAGTACGAACCTTTGCATGTCCTTAAAATTTCCAATATGCACTTCCATTGGTTCTGTGATTGGGGTTCTAATCTGTTGATTCGAAATGCCTACAACTAGAACTGAATCTCCCGAGAAGGGTAGGTTTGGGATGTCTGCTGATCTCACAGTAGAACAGGTAACGCCAGTATCCAATAGAAAAGTGATATCATTACCTTCCACTTTCCCATCAACAAATGGACCTGACTGATCTACTGGCAAGGATGGGCCAAGAACGTAATCCTCTTCCTCCCCCTTCAGGCACCGTCATTGCAAGATCATTTTGTCATCATTATTCTGCAAAAGATATTGTGAAACCACAGAATCTTTCTCCCCACTTTCTCCTTAAAATCCGGCATCCACACTGTACTTTGGTTGCTTCACAAAATTTGTCATAGGAGCTGGTGGCACCTGACACTGTTGATTAACCACCTGCTGCAGCTGATTCATAGTTAAACAAAGAGTGGTTCTGTCAGGTAGAGCGCGGGTAATTTAAAAATGCTGTTAATGCAATCTGAGAATAACACCATCTAAAAAACACAATTCTAGGGCCTAAAAATGAATGAAATTAGGACTTGAGATCAATTGGTTGTACTGTGTATTTGTCCGAATAAAGTTCATTGAAAGGATTTTTCATATATTGCGTACATAGACTGTCAAAGTCAATTTAAGGTGTAAATGCGTGACAATAGTGAATAGTGATCAAGTGGTGAAGAAGTATATACAGTGGAGGATAAATTCGATACAATCAATATATACATATATATATACAAGTGTTTTTCTGGTGGCCAGGTACTAGTTGATATCTAGAGATTCTTATTATTTCTTTAGTTCTTCAGAATCCTAGAAGTACTGGGCCTTTGAAAAGCATCAACGTTTCGACCCTTCGGCGCCTGGGTCTTGGGTTGCAGCGGGTCTTTCTCAAGACAGAAGTGTGGAGTGGAATGTAGGACAGTCTGTAAATGGAGAGAGAGGGTGTATGGCTCATAAGCATTTCATTCTACGTCTGTGGATTAAAATTTTGATTTGACCCATTATTATTCTGGATACTCTTACACTCGTTCTTCCATTGTCCGCTTTCCGCACGCATGACAAGGAAACTTCTTCTTTGCATCCTCTCAGTTTATTCGTCCTCTAAATTTTCCACCATTCTTCGCCTGATTATTCTGTTCTTTCATCTGACTTTCAGTTTGGCCATTAAACTTAATTTCCTGCTGTTCTGCCAATTTTACTTGTGCCCTCATCATTTTCTCTTTTAACTTTCTATGCCTTGCCTCAATATCATCTTCACAATATTTTGCAAACTTCAAAATTTCATCTATCAACCTTCCCTGCCAGCACAACATGTGCTGTTGAATCATCTAACTAATCTCCGGTTTCAGACCATACACAAACCGATACACAAAATGTCCCATATCCCTATCTCCAACAACTCAAATCCACTATACTGCCTAAACCCCTGTAGCAGTCGCTCATAATATGCATGTACAGACTAATTTGGCTCTTGAGTTGTTCTATCTACCTTTATCCAATCTGTTTCTTTGGGTGGGATTTTTCCTTTCAGAAAAGTAACCACTTGGTGATATTTCTTCATCACGTCACCTGAGGGTGCCCCCGTCTTAGAATCTTTGGGGTAATCCTCAGTTGGCCAATCAATGGTAATCTTACATTCCGTCCACAAAACAGTAGGTACCGCTATGTCAAACAAACCATCCAAGTCTTTGGCCAAAACATTCAAGACTTTCACAAATCTTTCATCTGGTTTGTACCATTCAACTGGTTTCTATCTTAATCTAGGAAAATCTTTCGTAAATGACAAAATGTCCTGTCGGCTCCATAGAAGATGAACATATCCACCACCAAGTACCTCTCTCATGGGACACAATATTTCTGTCTTTTCTGATTCTTTTAACATAAAATCAGACAATACTTCCTTTTTCCTGAGCTTCCTCCTTCTTTCTTGTCCACCTAGTTCTCCACTTGTCAATGTCTCCCCATCTTTGCAGAATATTCATTAACTCCTTAACCTGTAGTTACTTACCATTCATATTTTGCAAGTCATTATCAGTAAACTCCACTCAATATAGCTTTTGTAAAACTTTGATCTCCCTATATCTATTCCCATCTCTGAAGCAAGCTCTGTCAATTTCTCATGAAACAATTTTGCATTTCTAGTTATACTCCTTCACACAAATAACAATTCTTCCTCATTGTAATGATTCAATCTTTCTATTCCCACATTTCCAGCTATCATCTCTTCCAATTCTACTTTCAATTTGTAAATATCTAAAATCTTTGGGGGTGTGCTTTGCTTTTCTATTCCCTGTGCCCATCTTTCTAAATCCTCTGGGGTTACTGTTGCTGAGCTTCTAGTTCCTGAGGGCACTACAGAGCTTTTCTCTTATGAACTACTGGGTTTAACTCTTTTCGGGGTTTCACTCACTGATTCTCTTATTGGTAGATACATTAATGAACTGACTGAATCGCACTCACTAGCATGATCGTCTATTATCACTGTCTCCCTTCTATGATTATTCAAAGGAGTTGCTACAGCTTGGGGTTTTGGACAATTTATTTTATCTCCATATAATGGAATAACAGGACCGATAGTACTGGTACAGTCAATGCTTCAGGGATTAAACTCAATTGACCTATTTTCTGTAATAATTCTTCCCTATTTTTACTTAACGCTTCTTTCTTTCTGTCTTTAAGCACCCTATTAACGGATGTATCATGTAAAATGTGTGGAATTAAGGGTGTTCCCATTACTGGTGCACTCGAGTGACTCTACTGGGTCCTTCTTGATATGGTGGAGGGTTTTTAGTTAAAATGTCCTCTAACAATTCATCATCTGATTCACCATATCCTGTCACATTCATGTGTTTTGTTTTCTCCTGGCACTTACTCCCTGACTGTTCCTCAGCCAATACCATAACTCTCCTCCATTGCTTCATCTAATCTTCACGTGACTTTCGTAAATATCTAGGCAAAGGTCTCATATATCTGCCACTCCTGTTTCTCTCTCGTTCAAATCATTCAGTCTCCCATTCTTATAAAGCCTCATACTGAGTTAACCTAGGTCTTGGTTCCAAATCATTCATTTTCATCCTCAAATTTTGAAGGATTCTCCCATTAATCGTACCATGTTCTGGGAAAGCTAAAACACCATCACCTTTGGTATATTCTATCCAATTCTCCAACCACACACATGTATGATATCCTTTTTCCATCATCATAAAAGAACCAGGTGTTTTT
Organism: Lissotriton vulgaris; assembly: GCF_964263255.1. NCBI lineage: Eukaryota > Metazoa > Chordata > Amphibia > Caudata > Salamandridae > Lissotriton > Lissotriton vulgaris. The sequence goes on from NC_141697.1 coordinate 366,908,821, forward strand.
GGTGGTGGAATAGGAATTCCCTCTCTAGTCAACACAGGTTTATCTTCATTAAAGAAATTCTTTATTTTCTTTATTTACAACATTTCTCTCTTTCCTCCATACATTTTGGATAGGCGATGTTTAAAAGAATACTTCACAAACTCTTGAAGTCTCCTGTCAGTGTGATCCACACCCACGGTCAAATCAGATTCTGACATATTATTTCCTTTTAACCAATACTAACAAATCTATCTAATGACAAATTAAAACTCAGACTTTCACTGTTTATCTAGCCAATACCAGTGTGGCCTCTATCTAACAACCAATCGGAATCAGGCTCACACTCGTGGTCTGACCACAGCCTTTTTATGACATCAGTTTCCCTCCTTACTACTGCCCCCTCTTCTACAATCTGCATCTGTCTCATGCCCGCTGTTTCAACCAATCTCAGCCCAGCCCTCTGCGACTGACCTGCCCTTCACATAGCTATACGAAAACTTAATTCTTTACTTTTATTCAAAATAAAATCCATTAGTAACAACATAAAAACATTTGCTACTCTGCCTGTTCCACTAAAACAAAGGATAGGTCTTCGATTTATTCCTGGAGTCTCAGAATTGCTCCTTCTCTTACTTTGAGTAAAAGAACCCTCTGTTTACTCTTCATTCAAGCTCGAGAGTACCTGTTACTCCTTCAGTGTTACCCTTACTAGGTGATATAAGACAAAAGTTTCACCAGCGAACCTTCCGCTATCATTCATACTCGACTCTTATACGAAATAGTCACTAATTTTATCGCTGCCAGTCCGGCGTAGTTTCTCAGTGCTATTCCAAAAGACGAGTAACCTTACTGCACTGTGGCTTCTATCAAGACCTGCTATTCATTCCCCGGGAATTTTGCAGACAACATTAAACAAGATGCTAACTCTTTTTGTTAAACATAAATCAATAATAAAAAATCTATATTTTATCATCAAACTAGTCAATATTAACCATAGCTGTGCTACAAGAAAACTGATCCAGCGGCGTACAAACAACAGATACTCGATTACCATATATTCACCTGGGCCTATAAACACACACACTATTGAGTAAACCGCTGGAGTCAAAGTTTATTACATTTTCATACTTTAAGATTGATTATTTCTCATTCCTAATCAACCTTTCACTGATCAAAAGTTTATTTCCTCTGGTCGATGGACCATTAGTTGAACTAATTAATGGTGAAAATTCTAACTTAATTCTAACTTTTATACCCTGAAGTAAATAGCTACAGACTCGGGTACGTTTTAAGTCTACATCTAAATTAATAGCCTGTAAACCACTTCAAATGCAAAAACAACAATTGAAGGACAGAATGCAGAACAATGTCATACATTCACCCCAGTAAAGAGATCTGGGCCTAAATCCATCGTTTTTTTGCACTCCACACCACCCCAGTTCAGACATGGCCATATGCAAATCAGCCTTGACCCTGTGCCTCATGGGAACAGTCCAGCCCGAACTGCAAAGCTATGTCTTTCCTGGACCGGAATCAAGCATCCTAGGACCGGTTTCTGTCTATCAGCCATCTTCAGCCAGGATAGCTTGACTCCAGTGGTGTGGAGAGCATGGGACTCACGTCTGAGCATACTTATCCCACTCTGGGTGACAAATGCAAAAACAACAATTGATGGACAGAATGCAGAACATCATACATTTACCCCAGTACAGAGATCTGGGCCTAAATCCATCGTTTTTTTGCACTCAACACCACCCCAGTTCAGACATGGCCATATGCAAATCAGCCTTGACCCTGTGCCTCATGGGAACAGTCCATCCGGAACTGCCAAGCCATGTCTTTCCTGGACCGGAATCAAGCATCCTAGGACCAGTTTCTGGCCATCAGCCGTCTTCAGCCAGAATAGCTTGACTCCAGTGGTGTGGAGATCGTGGGACTCACGTCTGAGCATACCTATCCAACTCAGGGTTACGAATGCAAAAACAACAATCGATGGACAGAGTGCAGAACAATGTCATACCTTCACCCCGGTACAGTGATCTGGGCCTAAATCCATTGTTTTTACACTCCACACCACCCCAGTTCAGACATGGACATATGCAAATCAGCTTTGACCCTGTGCTTCATGGGAACAGTCCAGCCTGAACTGCCAAGCCATGTCTTTCCTGGACCGCAATCAAGTATCCTAGGACCGGTTTCTGGCTATCAGCCATCTTCAGCCAGGATAGCTTGACTCCAGTGGTGTGGAGAGCATGGGACTCACATCTGAGCATACCCATCCCAATCGGGGTGACAAATGCAAAAACAATAGAAGGACAGAATGCAGAACAATGTCATACATTCACCCCAGTACAGAGATCTGGGCCTAAATCCATCGTTTTTTTGCACTCCACACCACCCCAGTTCAGACATGGCCATATGCAAATCAGCCTTGACCCTGGGCCTCATGGGAACAGTCCATCCGGAACTGCCAAGCCATGTCTTTCCTGGACCGGAATCAAGCATCCTAGGACCAGTTTCTGGCCATCAGCCGTCTTCAGCCAGGATAGCTTGACTCCAGTGGTGTGGAGATCGTGGGACTCACGTCTGAGCATACCTATCCAACTCAGGGTTACGAATGCAAAAACAACAATCGATGGACAGAGTGCAGAACAATGTCATACCTTCACCCCGGTACAGTGATCTGGGCCTAAATCCATTGTTTTTACACTCCACACCACCCCAGTTCAGACATGGACATATGCAAATCAGCTTTGACCCTGTGCTTCATGGGAACAGTCCAGCCTGAACTGCCAAGCCATGTCTTTCCTGGACCGCAATCAAGTATCCTAGGACCGGTTTCTGGCTATCAGCCATCTTCAGCCAGGATAGCTTGACTCCAGTGGTGTGGAGAGCATGGGACTCACATCTGAGCATACCCATCCCAATCGGGGTGACAAATGCAAAAACAATAGAAGGACAGAATGCAGAACAATGTCATACATTCACCCCAGTACAGAGATCTGGGCCTAAATCCATCGTTTTTTTGCACTCCACACCACCCCAGTTCAGACATGGCCATATGCAAATCAGCCTTGACCCTGGGCCTCATGGGAACAGTCCATCCGGAACTGCCAAGCCATGTCTTTCCTGGACCGGAATCAAGCATCCTAGGACCAGTTTCTGGCCATCAGCCGTCTTCAGCCAGGATAGCTTGACTCCAGTGGTGTGGAGATCGTGGGACTCACATCTGAGCATACCTATCCAACTCAGGGTTACGAATGCAAAAACAACAATCGATGGACAGAGTGCAGAACAATGTCATACCTTCACCCCGGTACAGTGATCTGGGCCTAAATCCATTGTTTTTACACTCCACACCACCCCAGTTCAGACATGGACATATGCAAATCAGCTTTGACCCTGTGCTTCATGGGAACAGTCCAGCCTGAACTGCCAAGCCATGTCTTTCCTGGACCGCAATCAAGTATCCTAGGACCGGTTTCTGGCTATCAGCCATCTTCAGCCAGGATAGCTTGACTCCAGTGGTGTGGAGAGCATGGGACTCACATCTGAGCATACCCATCCCAATCGGGGTGACAAATGCAAAAACAATAGAAGGACAGAATGCAGAACAATGTCATACATTCACCCCAGTACAGAGATCTGGGCCTAAATCCATCGTTTTTTTGCACTCCACACCACCCCAGTTCAGACATGGCCATATGCAAATCAGCCTTGACCCTGGGCCTCATGGGAACAGTCCAGCCCGAACTGCCAAGCCTTGTCTTTCCTGGACCGGAATCAAGCATCCTAGGACCAGTTTCTGGCTATCAGCTGTCTTCAGCCAGGATAGCTTGACTCCAGTGGTGTGGAGAGCATGGGACTCACATCTGAGCATACCCATCCCACTCGGGGTGACAAATGCAAAAACAATAATTGATGGACAGAATGCAAAACAATGTCATACATTCACCCCAGTACAGATATATTGGCCTAAACCTATCCTTTTTTTGCACTCCATACCACGCCAGTTCAGACATGGCCATATGCAAATCAGCCTTGACCCTGTGCCTCATGGGAACAGTCCAGCCCGAACTGCCAAGCCATGTCTTTCCTGGACCGGAATCAAGCATCCTAGGACCGGTTTCTGGCTATCAGCCGTCTTCAGCCAGTATAGCTTGACTCCAGTGGTGTGGAGAGCATGGGACTCACATCTGAGCATACCCATCCCAATCGGGGTGACAAATGCAAAAACAATTGAAGGACAGAATGCAGAACAATGTCATACATTCACCCCAGTACAGAGATCTGGGCCTAAATCCATCATTTTTTTGCCCTCCACACCAGCCCAGTTCAGACATGGCCATATGCAAATCAGCCTTGACCCTGGGCCTCATGGGAACAGTCCAGCCCGAACTGCCAAGCCATGTCTTTCCTGGACCAGAATCAAGCATCCTAGGACCGGTTTCTGGTTATCAGCCGTCTTCAGACAGAATAGCTTGACTCCAGTGGTGTGGAGAGCATGGGACTCACGTCTGAGCATACCCATCCCACTCGGGGTGACAAATGCAAAAACAACAATTGAACCATTTCAAAGCACAATACATTCAGCATCACTCATAGGAGAGAAGATTCACTTAATCAAATCCTCAATATATACTCCAAACTTGGAATGACTTATGCTCAGAAAGGAGAGGAAAGAGAGAAAAGAACATCTGCAAATTCACAACATTTATAATTACCTAGGAATGGTGTGAAGGACACCCCCTGGCCAAAGGACTGGTAGGGGTCCCCCGGGATAGATCAGGAGACAAAGACTTCCGGACAGGTTCAGGACAGGATAGATGACCTCTCTAACTGTCATGAGCACATTGACCAGAAGAAAAAACTTTTCAAATGTGAAGTACCGAGGCGGATTGCAAACAAACTACAATTCCCATGATTCCCGCGCATCATGTCGGACGTCGCGAGAAGACGGCATAAGGAGGAAGTGATTCTCCTAGCCGGTGTCCAAAATTCCTCATCCCCGCCATCCTCCTGCAGCGGTCCCTGGCTCTTCTGTAGCGGCCCGGTAAGGGTGCCTTGCACCGATCATGTTCTGTGTCAGCCAACCTCAGTGGGTGAGCGTCCTGCTCATGCGGAGGCTGGCCTTTGCTTGGAAATATATTCGGCCTGTATTTTTGACCGGCAGAGAAGGAGCTGGCTGCCTCTTGAAGTATTCGGTCTGCATTGTCGGCCAGCAGGGGTGATTCTCTTGATTTCTTAACGGATAATTCCCTCTCGGGCACTGTCTTGTTCGTTCCTAAGAACAGTTGATTTCATATGTTACTTTCTATGCTTCTGTGTAAGAAGTATTACACAGGAAGTATCCTTTCATTATCCTTTCTCATATTTCCCTAAACCTCACTCAGGGATTTAAGGTTCACATATTGACTTGCCTGTCCTATATGGCTGATGTTACACAAGAGAGTATATTATGAATTACGTGGAGGTTTGAAAAGTTTTATAACGAGTATTATTCTGGCTCAATATATTACAGGGGTTACTACGAGTCGTAGAGGACTACTCTCTGTCCCTGTGAAGTACAATGGAGCATAGACAAGTGTATGTTTGTGTGTACAAGATTGTTAATAAGTTTTGTACCCAAAGAATAAGAGTGAGCTTATGAGTATGTGGCTTTATGTTCTTTTGTATTCCTGCAGCTATAAACAACAAGTACCTTCCATGTAGCAGGCACCACTGTCTGTCAACCCGATAACCGATACAAGGTTTACTCATTTTGTTTTACAGGTATAAGAGGTGTCCTACCCCTACAGAGTCTGTTGTTAACTCTATGTATTCCATGGTTTAACAGAGAGAACAGGAGGTGGTTAGTTGGGTGTTCATCTTGTATTACAGATCTTCCTCCCTGCTGTTCCCATCCTTTCCTTCCCCCACTTGATTATTCCGATGACCAGTGCCATAACTGCTGTTCAAGCTTGGTTAGATCTAGAGGTGGACCATTCCTTGCTACAACCCAATCCTGAGGATGGACCATTGTTACCCTAAAACCGAAGATCCTGTCACACCCCTCTCTGACACTATCTTACTCCTTGAGATTCTTCTGCGATATACTTTCTAAACCTAATAATGTAGGATATTACGCTCTGCTTATCTCTGGCTACTCCAAAAGCACCTTCGGCTCACAGCATCTCAGCAACGAAGTCTCTATAACTTACTAAAAACTACCCCAATTATACCTTTTAGTTCCTCATGTACCACCCATTAATGTTTCAATATCATAAAAATTCTAACACTGATTGGTCAGGCAAGGGGGGAAGATCGTCACACCATGCTTACATATTACTCTTTTCAGTTAGCCCTTTGTTAATAAACCCATCCCCTTAATTTGCATTAATATTTTATTTTCCCACCCGCATTCACATTACATCCGATACAAATGTTTAACTTTAATATGTGGTTTTATTCATTCAGGTCTTGTACTGCTGGTTCTCAGGGTTCAAGTGTTACAGCAAACAAATTATGGATTTAGGCACAGATCTGTGCACTAGGGTGAATGTATGTCAATGTTCAGCATTCTGTACAGCAATTGATATTTTTGCATTTGTCAACCCAAGTGGAACGGGTTTGCCCAGACGTGCGTCCCATGCTCTCCATGCCACTGGAGTCAAGCTATCCTGGATGATGAGGACTGAAAGCCCGAAACCGGTCCTAGGATGCTTGTTTCCAGTCCAGGGAGGACCTGGCCTGGCAGTTTGGGCTGGACTGTTTCGAATGGACGCAGGGTCTAGACTGATTGGCATATGGCTGGGTCCAAACTGGAATGGCATGGTAAGCAAACTAAATTATGGATTTAGGCCTAGATCTCTGCACTTGGGTGAATGTATTACATTGTTCTGCATTCTGTCGTTCAATTGTTCTTTTTGCGGTTCTCAGGCTTCAGGCAGGCTGCGGCCTTTCACTCTTCTTGAACTACACGTCCTCCTTCCGGGCTGACTTCCATTTTGTCATGCGCGAACACCATGTGACACAGCTCACTCCAGACATACCCAAAGGCTCAAATGCGCACTAATAATAAAGTCAAAAAGACAGATGTTACTTTCAAGAATAAATGGATTCACTGTATACCGCCCATCTCTAATCTAATACCTCTTACCTATTATTACTTTCCCCGCATTGGCATTAGTAAATTCCCTCATTTTAGTTTCAAGCAAGCAGATGCAAGCATGTGAGTATTCAGGACTCCATATTAGTTTCTTCTGCTCATGCGCAAGTATTTCCCTCCAAGCTATAGCTCGTCATACTGCGTAGATGCAGTTGACGTATGCGCAATTAAGATTTCCCGTTTACAGCTATTTTAGAAAGCCGCTTGAGTTATTCATGTTAGCAAACACATCGGCAAGCTTCACCAACCCTCGTATTATGTAGTGAGTATTAGTTTTCACAATACATTATTATTAACATGTTAGGAAGTTAAAATAGAGGATTGCTTCTGAGCAAGTCTCCATTCTATGAGTCCTTGCTTCATCACCAAGACTACATTTTTCTGGAAAATACTCAAACTGTATGGGCTTGGGCTGTAACTTAAATGTACCTTGTGATACAGAGATTATGCACAGCACACAGGAATAACATATAACATTTCTAATTGAGGAGTATGTATGTCATGCAAATTATTTATATGTGCAGCTCACTAATCCTCAAGTGTCATCTACAGAGTTTCAGGTACTAGTCAATGTCAGTAGACATGTTTCAAAACAATTTGAGAACATGACCATAGCACAGAGGTGGAGCAAGGTTATACTCCATAACATGATAACGTTGCATTGTGTATGCCAAATAAAGGCTAACATCATGAGGATAGGTGACACATCATCCATCTAAAAGTATTTTAGGGTCCAGGGATTTACTGAATGTGTACCAGTTGAGATACAATGTAAGATTACATATTTGACTTTGTCATATCTGCACCAACAGGGCAACATGGCAGCACCTCTCTGCAGAGTGAAGAAACATCCCAGCATAAGTCTCCAACCCCAAATGAGCTCCCCGGCAAATAAGACTCTCCTATACACTTGGACGAGGTGGAGCAACCTGCCCATCAGGTTTTGCTCAGCAGAAGACACCAACATGTCCAGCAGGATCCACCGCGAAATCTCCCACCTCAGCTACCAACACACAACTGACCCCTACAACAACAGATACACAATCAATCATCTTGGGCAACAATATCAACGCAGCAACACAGTCCACTCTGGAGTTTGTGAACCCAAATCCAGCCAATGAGGAAGGAGGATCATGTTTGACTGTGCAGGCACAAACTGTGGCAGCCTGTGGTGGTAGAGGTGGTGCGAGTGCACATGTGGATCCACATCGGCAAACAGCTGATACCACTGATGCTCAGGCCAACCTCTCCCGGGTACTGGATGCCTATGAGGGATACTAAGGAACAATGGGTCAGGTTTCTGAACACCTCTTAAACATTGAACAAGTGCAGGTGTCCCAACTCCAAACCTTCAGTGCTTCAATGAGCAAATAGACAAGGTCATAGTGGTGCTGAGGGAGATCAGCATCACCCTCCGACAGGAATTTTCACACACAAGTACCTCTCCCTGTGTGACGTCTTCATCTGTGCTCTCAATATCCCTCTGTTGGAGAATCCTCAGCACCCCAGGAGCCTGCAGTTGTTGTTCCCCCCATAAACACAGGGTGGGCCATCCAAAGAAAGATAAAGGAGGGTCAAATGGCAATGCACAACACTGTGCCAGTAAAAAATGGTGCAGCTGATATCCTTCTTTGTGTGCTAATTGTTCACTTTGTAGACCAAACCTACCAAATGCTCCACATCAGATGGAAGCACACTGTTGAACTGATAGCTGTGGCTATGTTTTGGGGGATTTCAACCGACAACACTGTCAACTTCCCAAATGTCATTACTGATCCGCATTGCATGTCATCACCTATTCACCATGTTTGGCAAATAAAAACACTTTGCACATCAATACCAGCTCCTGTTGTGCCTTTGACATCTATCTCAAATTGTTTTGAGCATCATGTGATCACTCTGAGCGTAATCAATCCAAGGTCAACCAGTATATGTGAATTGTACCTTAAGTGCCATAAGTCGTCAAACGTGGCACCACAGGATAGTCATACAGATTCAACGTATCATACAAACTTTACTCCATGATACCTACTCATAGATAGTCAATTGTATCAACAGTCTTCACAAGTTGACATTCCACTAAACAATCTATCCCACCAACCTATTTTGTCATTTTCAATCAACTAAACAACAATTTAGGAGGAGCTACATCAGGCAATGATAAGTTAAATACGAAACACAAATTTTATTTTTTGAGAACGCCTGGTAGCAGATCACAAATACCATAATTGCTGTACACAATCAGTAAACCATTGAAGTAATGGGGTGACCCAAAAGGTACTGGACCTGGGTTTCTTGGGATATAGAAAAGTGGTCCAAGACCTCTATATTTTATAGTGACTCAATTAATCAGTAACTTTTTTGAATCAACAAAGTTAGTAGCACGTCACTCAAGATCATCTCTATTCAAATAAATGTTTCTCATTCTTCATAACAACAAAATGTGAAAACAAGGGTAACAGCAACACAAAATATCCAGCCTTGAGAATTATTTAATGAACCAAGGTCAGCATGTTAATCATTTTAAACATTAATTTGAGGTATATAGCAAAAGTTACCCCAAGTTTGTTTATATGCTGTTGTAGCAAGTCAACTCCTTCGTCCTCACCATTGTCTTCATTGCCCAGTCCTGGTTCCTCAGCCAGTGGCCGCTGCTGGTCTCCTTCATCTTCAATCAGAAGGATTTTTTTCCTAATTGCCAGGTTGTGGGGCATTGTAGTGAGACTCAATGGAGGCAAAGCTTATTAGTCCAATAGGAGTTTATTCTGCTCAGGAGAAACACAGCGACAAGAGGCAGAAACAGCAATGAACTGCCAAACACCTAACATTCTAGTATAGAGCATGGAACTTACAGTGAGACCAAGTTCTACCTACAGGTGCCTAAGAGGCACAACACAGAGAATACTACATTATCCTCTTTCCTATAAAATGAAAGATAAAACGAACAAGGAGAAGGAGAAAAGAAAAGAAAGAAACATAGGTAAGAAAAGAAAGAGCAATAGGTAAGAAAAGAAAGAACATTTGTAGAAGCAAAAGAGTAACCATGCGGCATAGAATTAGTAGTGGCAAAAGAGTTACCTGAACCTGGAAGGAATCCTACAGACTCTAAGACTCCTGTGAAGCTCTGGCACAAAAGTTACATCATTATTACTACCATTCCCTTTATTGGAAACAGAACTAGAACTACCGCCAATAGAACCAGAACCTGAACAAAGCGAAGAGTTATTGGAGATAATATCATCTCTACCGACCTTAACAACTTTACAAACATTCCACCAATTCTTGTTATACACACGCACTGCATTTCCGCAAACCTTATCAACCACTAAAGGCTCTGAAAATTTGCTCCTTCCCTTGGTGACATGAACAGGATTTTTGATGCGAATAACATCACCAACACAAATATCATGAGGAACAGATTTTTTCCTCTCATCAAAATAATTATTTTGTCTTTTCTGAGCTGCAGTAACATTGTCCCTCACAAAACCATCTATGCCATCCATCACATTCATCTTCACCCATTTAGACATCCAACCTGGACAGATTTTCGTAGAAGGTTTCCTTCCCCTTAAAAGCTCAAAAGGAGAAACTCCAGTAGAGGAATGTGCAGTAGTACGGTAAAACCACAACATGGAACGCACAGCATTCTCAACAACACACTTGCTGGCAATGGCCCACTGCACACAGTTATTGAGCACACGATTCATCCTTTCAACAAGGCCATTGGCCTGTGGGTGATAAAACGAGCTCTTCTTATGAGTGACACCACCTTGTTTAAGAAAACATTCAAACTCAGAACTGACGAACTGCACACCATTGTCAGTCATGACAACTGAAGGAAAACCCTCCCTCAAGAAAATGTCTTTCAAAAATAAAATGATGTTTGAAGAAGAAGGCTCGCTGATAAAACGAATCTCCGGCCATTTGGAGTAGTAATCAATGGCAACGATAGCAAAACGAGAAGAGGGGGGTAGAAGATAGAAAGGGCCAACTAAATCAACACCAATCCTCTCCCACGCCCTCTCCGGAAATTCAATAGGTTCCAAGGGGGGAGTCCTTACCTTGTGACTTTTGTCGGAAGACTTGCAAATAACACAATTATCAATCAAGGCATCAACACAAACATCCATTTGTGGCCACCAAAACACATCCCTCAACCTGCGTTTCGGGAAAGTTTTCCCTAAGTGCCCTTCATGTGCACCATCAACAAGACGTTTCCTCAGACTCACAGGAGGAACAAGCCTTCCACAACGCAAAAGAATTCCATCCTCCACAGTGAGCTCTTCAGCAACCTTAACAAAAGTTTGGAAATGTCCAGAGACATTTTTTTCTCTGGGCCAACCAGATTTCACGTAATTAACAACTTGAACAAGGACTTCATCCTTTTTCAACTCCTCTTTCCACTCACCCTCATTAATTGCACACATACCTTCAAGATCCAAAGCAGCAACAAAACAATCCTCAAGGTCATCTTCCTTTTCAAGGTCACAATCATTCCCTGTTATAGGAAAACGTGAGAAATAATCTGCCCTGACATTTTTAGAACCAGGCAGATAAACAATGTCGAAGTCATACTGCAGTAACTTTGTGGACAACCTGGCAATCCTAGGAGTATGCTCTTTAATCTTCTCCCCAGACAAAATTGAGACCAAGGGATTACGATCCGTTCGGATCACAAAATGACTACCCCATAGAAAAGGCTTGAACTTCCTGACCGCCCACCAGCAAGCCAAAAGCTCCTTCTCAATAACATAGAAATTAACCTCAGCACCACGCAACACTCTTGAAGCATAAGCTCCAAACACCTAACATTCTAGTATAGAGCATGGAACTTACAGTGAGACCAAGTTCTACCTACAGGTGCCTAAGAGGCACAACACAGAGAATACTACAGGCATGCAGCAGGCAACAGTGATCTGGCGCACCTTTCAGGGACAATATTGTAGTGCTCCTCCAGTTTTGTCAAGGCAGCGGAATCTTGCCTTCAGGAGGGAAGAGTCCGTTCCACTATCCATCTTGTCTTCCCATGGGCCTCATTGAAGCAGACTACTCCTGGGGTGACTGGATTCTGCAATAGAGTTAGTAACCATGGCTGGCTGGGGTGTCCTGAGTCTCCTAAATGAGAGATAGACATGAGTACAATGTTCAAGCAAACAATGACTAAATAGATAAACAAAAACACTCTCAACAAACATCATTAACCGCATTGCTGCGGCGGCTTTTCCCGCTGTGTGCGGCAATTTTTAAAAAGACGCGTTACATGACGAGCTCAGCTCGTCATCCGCACACGACCACCGTGGCTGATGACAAGCTGAGCTCGTCATCAGCAGCGAAGGGGTTAAACCTCTTAATTACCAACAAGCAAGTCCCGCTCTGGAAGAAGTTGAGTCATCAAATGGGGTATGATGCTGTTCCGTAGAATGTACGAGTAGTGGGCTGATCCTGGAAATTAGACACAGACAGGGCAAATACACATATCTGGCAAACACACCACCTGTACTTTGATTGAGCAGAAGTGCTTCCTGTTCCTATAAACTTGCTCATTTGCCTGTGGTGGAATCAAAGCACTATGTGTACCATCGATTGCTCCAATGACATGTGAGATTTGCCCAAACCCATACAAATCAGCTTTGATATTGGCCAGTTCCCCTGGTTTGGGAAACTTGATGTGGCTGTCCATGTGTCTGGTCAATGCCTGCAGTACATCCCAAAGTTCATTGCTAAAAATAGGCTGGGACATTTCGCTTGATGTTGCCACTGTGTACTAGAACAACCCCATGGCCAAGAAATGCAGTACTGCCATCACCTTAACCTTGGGTGTCAGTGATGTGGGATAGTTGCGATGTGGACGCAAAGGAGGCGCCAACTGCTGGTACAAATCATTTATTGACGACTTATTGAGATGGTATTTTCTGATCATGTCACTCGGTTCTATTGTTTGTAGGTCAGGAAATGGCCTGTAGCTGGTAGGCTGTCTTATGACTTCTCCCTGATACCGATGTGTGGAGTGTAAACACAGTAGGTGTCAGATCACAATGTCCCCAGCAGCATGAACTTAGACAAACACGAAAGACCAAGTAAATACACATGACAGTCCATGGCAGTACAAACCGGATTTCACAGGACAAAAATATTCTGAAAATACTGTTGTACTTGGCCCTTTTTGGCAGGTTCTCCCCTAATCTTTTTGCCTTTTCTGTGACCTGGCGTTGGTGGTTTTAGGCCTCTGGGCACTCTAGCACTCTGGTCCAGTATAAAGTGCGTGCACTCTCTGTGTACATTTAGTAAGGTTGGGCTGCCCTCCCATAGGAATGCATTGGGGATTTCCGATTAGTGTGTGTCAGTGGTAATTCATGGTATGGGAGGAGCAACCTCGTCGAATTTAGTATGTATGAAATTGTGAGAATAAATGCTGCGCAATGGTGTGCGCAGATTTATTGTGACTATTTGGAAAGGACACTTTTACTGTTAGCATTTCGGTGTGCTATTTATCTGCCTGCCTGATGTGAATTGCATGTCTGGTTTGTGAGTGACAGGGGCTGGGAGGAGTGTGTGGCCCAAGGAGGGGCAGGGTGAGTCAGTGCTGGGCTGGGAGTAGTGGGAGGAGTAATCCCCTGACTCTGAATAGGAGTGTGCCTGCCATGTACAATGCTTGCTTCGCCCCCTGTGGTGTGACTGATCACCTAGCCATCACCTGACAAAGGGAAGAGGATCTTGCCAAACAAAGTGCTCCAATTCCCTCTGAACCAGTTGAATCTGGTTCCCTTATGCCCTGCACTACTGACAAAGGATCATGTGGTATAAGTAGAGGGGCTGTGACCCCATGAAATTGTTCAGTTCCTTTTCCTGAATCCTGTTGGGGCATGCTGCTGCTGGGGCACGGGAAGGTGTTGTATTCCTACATGATGTCATTCATAGAACTTTTACATGTCATGTAGAATGCTCCTGTGCCAGCAGAATAGGCTGCTGCTACCTACCTACGCATTGGTTCATCACTACAGAAGGGTTGCCATGAGGGCTTGCCTTCCTGGGCCGTGCATTGCCCTGCATTGCCCCTTCATCTCTAAAGACTTTTGGGACCCTTCTGCTTTTCTTGCTACAGTCCAGTACCTTCAGGACTTTGTCTGCATTTGGTGCCCTGGGAGCGCTTTATTTTAATTTCCCCATAGAAAGGTGGCGTGGGCGGCGCAGCGCCGAGCTGCAACCCTTTGTTTTTGTTGGAATCTCCATCGTAGGGAATTCCCCCACATTGCTATGAGTAGCGGGTGCCCACCCACGTTTGTGCCTCCTATGAGTGGGAGCCTACCACGCTTTATAGACTTTAATTAGCGGGAGCCTATCCCGCTTTATAGTGCCTTAGTTGCTGGGTGCTCACCACGCTTTTGCTTTTATTTTTATTACGAGAGTCCACCCGGCATTCTGAGATACTAGCGGGTGCCTACCCTGAATTGTGGCCAAAGGAGAATGAAGGCGCCAGTAGAAGTTGCCGGGCCGCTGCATAGCGTGTCCCGGATGTCCAGCCCCACTACATGCTTGTAGGTGGGGCCTCCTGCGGTCAGCTCCAGTAAGCCTGGGAGAGCCCCGTGTGCTGCCGCATTTGGGTGATTACGATGGAGAGGGCACAAGGCACGTTGTCGGTACCTGCCCCCGCCGCATTTGAAGAAAAGGAGTCCAGAGCAAAGAGTATGGTGAGTGGAGCTGGTGGGGAGCAGGTGTATGTCGAGGCACACTATTGGTGCCTGCACCCATTGTTACTCCCCGAGGCACAGTGTTGCCTGAGCGGCCATGCCAGAGAGAGAAGTGCTCCAACACTGTTGGCATATTGGTTTGAGGGCCTAGAGGGGCCCGTGCCCCTTCCAGTTTGACCAGACTACAGCTGCCCCGCTTGCTAGAGGGCAGCTGCAACGAGGGGGAAACTTAATTTAGAGAAGCCCAGTGGGGCTGAAGAGGCACAGATGTGCCAGGGCCCTTTTTCGTTTTTATCCTCAGCTACACTGCAGCAGTGTGAGCAGCTGCAACGTTTGTGCATAATTGTTCAGAGGGCCTAGTGAGTGCCCAGGATGCACTGCAAATAGCATCAGCTGCCACGGTGAGGCGACAGTTATTTGGGGGCCTTTCTCATTAAGATAGGAGTAAGATGCACTCCTCTGCCCCAGCGCAATTGCGCACTTGCGAACTTGGCTGCATTGGCAACCACCCTGACATTTGGATATAGGGCATTTGAGCACTTCAAGCAGTTGGCCAGGGGGACTGTTGGGTTTGTAGGGTGCCAGGCCCTAACGTGATTGATGTGGTGCTAGGAAATGTGATTCATGTACTATGATTTACGCACCCTGTTTTATGCCTCTAACTGTGGTTTATGTGTGAGGTTATTTACATACTGTGGTTCATGCTAGTGAGATTATTCTCTACTGTGAGATATGCTCCTAACGTGAGTTATCCTTAGGGGGATATGGTCTAATATGCTTAGGCTTATGAGGTTGTCGCAGAATATATTTCACGCCTAATGTGATACTGTGCTTAATATGAGTTATGTTGCAGGACAGTGTTGAGTACAGTGTTTGCCAGTTATTACTGGTTGTGATTGACACTTATTACATGTTCTACATTTACTAAGTTTACTTTGTGATGGTTCTGACAGTGGTCCAAGTTGCCCTGTCATGTGTATATGATCCCATGTATATATTGCCCATTGCCAGTTGGCACAGTCTATATTGTGTGATTACTATTCTAATGTGTTTTATGATAATACAAAGACTATATTTTATATAACCTTGTGTGGAGTTCCTTTTGTGGTGTGCCTAGTGTGTTGTTGCTGTGTGTGTGTTGCGCAAACACTTTACACATTGTCTCTGGGATAAACCTGGCTGTTCGTGCCAAGCTACCAATGGATGAGCAGGGCTTATCATCAGTGTGTAACTCCCCTGCCCTGACTAGAGTGGTGGTCTCTGCCTGGCTTTGGAGCAAGCCTTAGCCAACCAGAGATCCCATTTCTAACACAAACCACAGCATACATGTCACTTCTGATAATGTCTCAAATGCATAGTTACACAGGAATGAAAGTGCTCTAGAGTCATTTAACTAGTGACAGTTTTTTTTTAGGCAAAATCAAGCTATACATAGTCCAAATCTCACAACCCACATGACTTAGGTATTTTAACTGACTGAGCAAGTTTTGTCATAAACACAGTAGGATCATGTTTTGGATCGCATCATGTACACGACATACAGCTTGAGTTTTACTCACCACTTCATGCAGACAAATGTTATATGGTGGACATTGTCATGTTGTCATGTCTGCATTGCACATACAATGACATACGCAACCCATTGACAATGTACATATTTCTTAATATTCACAATTAAGTATAGTACAAAAAAGCACTTACCTTGTTCCATTCATTTGCAATGCCTCAGTAGCGTGCTGGGACTTTAGAGTGTATTACACACTCTTTCTACCTGGACATCACACAGATCACACACTGTGTGATAGTGGCTTCAAAAACTGTTAAATAGTGTATTTACACCTGTTAATGGACATGGGCAGCATAGCGCCTGAGAGAAAGTAGAAAATCAGAAACTGTACTGTGTACTTTCATGTTGGTTTAGCATGCCAACAAGTGTTTCAGGGTCATCTCAAGGTGCTATGCAAACAAATGATTGACAGGATGCTGAATAAATCATACATCATTCACCCCCAGTCAAGAGATATGGGTTAAATCTATTGTTATTTTGCTCACCATACCACCCCAGTTTGGACCCAGCCATATGAAAATCAGTCTTGGCCTCATGAGAACAGTCCAGACCGAACTACCAAGCCAGGTCCTTCCTGGACCGGAAACAAGCATCTTGGGACTGGTTTAGGGGTATTACCCTTCATCAACCAGGCTAGCTTGACTCCAGTAGCACAGTGAGCAAGTGACCCACGTCTGGGCATACCCATCCCATTTGGGGTGAAAAGTGTTGCGCAAACAAATGATGGACAGAATGCTGAACAAATAATACATTCACCCCCAGTCAAGAGATCTGGGTTAAATCCATGGTTCTTTTCGTCACCATGACACCCCAGTTTAGACCCAGCCATATGCAAATCAGTCTTGACCCTGTGCCTCATGGGAACAATCCAGACCGAACTGCCAAGCCAGGTCCTTCCTGGACCGCAAACAAGCATCCTGGGACCGGTTTCTGGGTATTACCCTTTATCAGCCAGGCTAGCTTGACTCCAGTGGCATAGTGGGCAAGGGACCCACTTCTGGGCATACCACTCGCACTTGGGGTGAAAAGTGCTACGCAAACAAATGATGGACAGAATGCTGAATAAATCATACATTCACCCCCAGTCAAGAGATCTGCGTTAAATCCATTGTTCCTTTGCTCACAATGCCACCCCAGTTTAGACCCAGCCATATCTAAATCAGTTTTGACCCTGTGCCTCATGGGAACAGTCCAGACCAGACTGGCAAGCCAGGTCTTCCTTGGACCGGAAACAAGCATCGTGGGGCCGGTTTCTGAGCATTACCCTTGATCAGCCAGGCTAGCTTGAATCCAGTGGCACAGTGAACAACGGACCCACGTCTGGGCATACCCATCCCACTTAGCGTGAAAAGTGGTAGGCAAACAAATGATGGACGGAATGCTGAGTAAATCATACATTCACCCCAAGTCAAGAGATCTGAGTTAAATCCATTGTTCTTTTGCTCACCATGCCACCCCAGTTTAGACCCAGCCATATCCAAATCAGTCTTGACCCTGTGCCTCATGGGAACAGTCCAGACCGACCTGCCAAGCCAGGTCCTACCTGGACCGGAAACAAGCATTCTGGGACCGGTTTCTGGGTATTACCCTTCATTAGCCAGCTAGCTTAAATCCAGTGGCACAGTGAGAAAAGGACCCACGTCCAGGCATACCCATCCCACTTAGGGTGAAAAGTGCTATGAAAACAAATGATGGACAGAATGCTGAATAAAACATACATTCACCCCCAGTCAAGAGATCTGTGTTCAATCCATCATTCTTTTGCTCACCATGCCACCCCATTTTGGACCCAGCCATATGCAAATCAGTCTTGACCCTGTGTTTCATGGGAACAGTCCAGACCTAACTGCCAAGCCAGGTCCTCATCTCAAGGTGACCTCATCATGTCAGAGTGGCTGTTTGATTTTTATGCTCCGTCAACACACAATATAATGCATCTAGACATGGTGTAGTACAAAACAACATTTGCAACAACCGATCCTTCATTCAGAGGATGCTGTAGGCAGTTCAGAACCGAGGCTGACACAGCCTTAGGCTGTAACTTGTTATGGTGACAGTTGCAGACCACTTTTTGTGTTCACCTACAGTGAAGACCGAAGCAATAAACTACCATTGCTGATGTAACATTCTTAGTCGCTGACTATTTTTAACAGTTTGGTAGGGGGGTGTCAGCCAGCAATTAAATCCATTGGACGACTTCGGAAAATGCGACCAATGCGGACCTAGCCCTTTGACCGACCGCACAGAAGACCACTTATGCAGTCTAGATATAAGTCTTGTGTTTTTCAATACAGATCATTTACCTTAAGAAACTGCACTTCTACAGACTTCCCCATCTCTCTGCTGCTGTTCACATCCTTTGGGAGCTACAATGTGTCGCTGTGAGTAGGGACCCTGCCTTCACACCAGAGAAGCTGAAGATGCTAGCAGACCCATTCTTTCCCCTGTACAAGCAGCTATATGACACACCAGAGGAGCAGGTGAGAACAATTCATGCAGAATACATATTTTAAATGACAGCTAAACATGCACATAGGGCAGATTGATGAAATGAGATACACATCTGAATCTGTTGCTAAATGTTTAAAAGTTTGTTTGGAAATGGATAGTCCTCTGCCATATGTGTTTCAGTACTAGTTTCGACTTCATATCGCTGTTCTCATGTGACTAACAAACATTGTATGGTGTAATAGTCAGGCATGTACACATCAGTTTGACATAAAAATGCCTTTTTTTCTGTCTTATTTAAAGATGCATTTGCTTGTGGAGTCATAGCTAATCGAACTCAAATGGTGATTGCAAAATTGTATTTGCATATGTGGTTAAGGTGATGTATACAGTCAAAAGAACAACTCTACACACATGATGCAATATCAGCATTACACCAGTCATGTCATAAGCCCTCACATATCAAATCATAGTGCTCAACAATGTTAATTTCAGTTGTAGAAAGGAGACCATGTGTATGGGTTATAATGTCCATTCAGGCCATGCATAGATTATGTTAAACAATGTTTTATTGGCACATTGTAATCATTGGTAAATACCATGCTAGTTAGATGTATGTCTAGGGCCAAAATACTACTGTTCCCTTCCTCAGAAGACAAAGGTGTGCTGAGGTCAGCAGTTATGAGATTTCATACCAACTGTGTTGATCTCCCATCCATAGTGTAGTGAGATGTGTTGCAAAGTCACTTAGGGCAAGGTCAGCTTAGAGTGTGGTGTTACTAGGAAATGAAAATGTGTTATTAAATATATACATGTTGCATGTTTGGCAACAGTTGCAGTAATGAGTATTCTAGTCTGCTAACTTGGATATTGATTTATCTAGCTATTCATTACCTATGTGACAAAGTACCTAGATATGTACATCTTGCATGTGTACTAAGTGTCATCCTCACAGGTCAACGCCCATCAGAAGGCTTTCCTGTGGAAGGCCTTCGCCCGAAAGGTGCGTTCCCTTGGGGTTACACGTCAGCGCAGTGCCACTGCCAAAAACAGTTGGAAGGAAAAAGGGACAAGCACAATAATCATACGCTTAAATAGATCGTATGTCTTTCGTCCAGCCGGACAAGAATTTATTTTTATATAAGTTCAGTTGATTGTGATTCAAAACATTAAATGACAAGTGGGCACAGCCGTGACCCACAGAACACAAGACAAACCAACGAAAAACAGAATGGCCAAAGGCAGGGTATAAGATCGGTCTGCTGTTTGTAATCAATATGACAGACTTAAATATCCATTTTCACACCATTGATCATTACAATATTATAAAATCATATTGCATATGGTGCTTTTAGTGTCGACGACGTTTCAATGCTATTCACAACAATATAAAGCATCATCTTCAGGACAAGGGATAGTTCATTGTTGTCTTAAGCTTAATCACATATTTTGCCTATATCGCATTACTGTATCAACATTTACAAGGGAATAAAAAAGGGGGGAGAAAGATAATAAAAATAGAGATTAGTAAAACTAAACTGCTAAGCATCTGATTAGTGACTTCTGTGAGGGTGAATTGATGTGTGACACAAAGAAGAGGACATCCGCTTCAGGACTAGAGTCTAGTCACACAGTACTCATGTGGCTTGTGCCCGAGATGTCAGTGAAGGTTGAAGGCGCAGTGGTTTAAGGTGTTAAAACGGCAATATCAGTGGAGGTTGAAGGCGCAGTGGTTTAAGGTGAAAAAACGGCGATGGATGAAACTAATGGGGAGGAACCATTGGGATAAGGACAAATCATATTTGTTCAGGGGATGTGAATCACAAGGGGTGGTGGAGGGCGACGCGATGCACATGCGGTGAATTTTAAACCCGATAGTGCCGTGGAATCTAAATTGTGGCTTTAATTTCTCGAAGCAAGCATTAGTATTACGTTGCTGGTGTTGACCATAAATTATTTAGCGGTTTGGTACAGATTGCCCAAAGTAAAACAGTGTTGTTAAAACATTCCTTACATTTGAAGGATGAACAAGGTTCAACGGTAATGGCACGCTTGTAATACAGCCCAGTAGATCCGTAACGAGCGCTGACAGCCACTAAATCTGCGGTGACAGTCTATATTAAAACCGGCATTCAGATGTAATTTTAAAAAACAGGGGGGTGCTCAAAACGGCGCAGTGAAAAGTCATTTACTGTTAATAGGCCATGGGCCTTCCTTGAATGGTTTAATTCCTGATATAAATATATGTCAGTGCCGGATCGCACTGGAGGCTTTTGGTTAAGTAACAAATCCGCTAGGTGCCAGGTTGCACCTCCTAAAATACAAAGCATTCAATTATCAGATTAAGTCTCGAATTTTAACCAAAAGGGGCTAGTCACGAACATGGTCTGCCAGTGTTTCGGTTACTTACTTGAATAACGGCGGAAAGTCAGGGCACGGGGGCTCCTGCTGGCGCTGGATAGCGTGTGAGGTGAAGCAGAGTCTCCAAGTTACTTTATGTTTTTGGAGCCAAAAATGGTGGGTGATGGAAAGAGGCAAGGGACTAACAGCCTCGAGGTCCAGGGGCGGTGGCCATCTTGGAACGGCAAATTGTTGTGCTTGTGTAGCCTTCTACGGTGGCGGCCATCTTAGAACGTCAGAGAGGAGTGGGAAACAGTGATAATAACTAAGGTGCTGCCGGCGCGTGTGACAAAAAATGGTGAAATGGTGGTGTTAAAATGGCGCAAGTGACACAGATTATGCAATTTTCTGGCATGATTATGTACAACACATTGAGTCACATGTATCATTTAGATCCAGTTTCTGTATTGGAAGGAATATCACTGATTGTCTATTATAGCAAGGAGGTCCAGTCCTCAATACGATTGAGTCCATTCCTGTTGCTATTAGTCCTCAGAATCCAGTGCAGTTCCTCCTTGTTTAGTAACGTTGAGACATCAGCTCCCCTAGGTTGGAGTTTTATCATGGTTATGACAGTCCACGTAAGATCTCTCTCATTGTGTCCTTTTTCAGTATAGTGATCCACAAGCGGGGCGTTGGCTGCTTGCAGCGTATCTCACTCCGGTGTTGTCCAATCCTTAGTTTAATCTTCTGGCTTGTTTGACCTACATAGATGAGTTTACAGGGACATAGAATTGCATATACCAAATTGGACGAATTGCAGTTAGAAAAATATTTTCTTTGAAATTTAATGTCACCATATTCAAAGCATTTTCCTTCTATGGTTGAATCGCAGCAGACGCAGCTGCCACATTTGACATGCCCTGAGAGAGTTGGAAGGCCCCATGCATCATTGAGTGTGGCCTTTACTGGTTGTTGTGGGAGGGAAGCACGAACTAAGTGGTCTTTTATGTTCTTGGCCCTCTTAAAAGCAAACATTGGACGCTCAAGATAAAGCGGGCCAGCGTTTAGCACCGGCCAGTGTTTTAACACACTTTTTTTATGGCATTAGATGCTGGAGTGAATGTGGTAACACATATAAGCCTGTCTTGTGGTTGTTGGGATTTGGGTTCAAGGAGGGTTTCCCTGGGGCAGTACCATGCTCGTTTCAAAGACCTACGTACAAGTTTGCGTGGGTACCCTCTATTCCTGAGTTTTTTGCTCAGAACTTTTGCCTCTGTGAAGTCAATTCAATTCAATAATCTTTATTTCGTTGCAGTTGCATCATAAAAGATATATAAATAAAATTCATTAAAATACAATTATATAGTATTAAAAAAAACAAGTGGGGTATGGGGGGTCTACTTAGAATTACATTACATTATCAGTTCAGTTCATCCCGGTCTACATCATCTTATTTGAGTCATGGTATTAAGGTAAAAAAAAAAATCATCACACATTTTCAATAAATATAAAGTTAAAAATAATCAACATATTTACAAGCTAAAAAGACAAATTTATAACCACCATGGTATAATAATTAAAAATTACAATGAAATGGTAAAAAATAATACATGGTTGGTATGCCCAACCTTAAAGTTGGGTACTCGGTCATCCTTTGCTTATGGCATATGTAACGATCATGATAATATTAGTTTACGAGGGCTTCAACAAGTTATATGGTTAAAAATTAAGACCCATTTATAATCTAATAAAATTAGCAGCAAGAAGAAATCTGCTGATAACAAACACCATTACTTGACTGGTGTCTGTTTTTAAGATTCTGCCAGCCTCCTTATAGGAATTCGAACCAATAATGTGACATAGCGGCACTATCCACTTTTTCCTTGACTTCGCATAACTGGGGCAGAAAAATATTATATGTAAGACATCTTCCCTTGCATTGTTAGAGCATAAAGTGCAGAGATCACTGTTTGTCTTCACCCAACTTTTCTCAAGGGCTTTAGTTCTCAATATTCCATATCTGTATTTTATATACAAGGTTTTTGCTAATGGCGGCTGTACCTCATCCAAAAATGTTTCAAAATGTGCCGCATCTTTAACCATTAAAAAGTTTTCAGTTAAGGGGCCATGGATTTTTATGTATGCAGAATCATAACTTATATAGGACTAGAAAGACAATTTAATAATTTTTCTTGAACCCACACTCATAGATTCTGACTCGCTCCAAAAATGGGCAAGTCCTAGTTTAACTAACCAGGATCTTACATGCTTTAACCAGTAAATTTTGCTGCCACTATCTAGATCCATAACTTCTTTCAACCCATTTTTATATTCGTTCAGTTGGGGGGTTGTCCATAATCTGACCTACAGCAATAATGGTCTCAGCATTGCATGTTGGTCAGTACGTTTAATATTCAGATCCAAAAATAGTGGTATCAGCGGGGTGTTAGTGGGCACTTTTAGTAATCCCCTAAAAAACGTATTCTCAAGGGTTTCAAAGGTTTTCCTGCATACTGGTCCCCATAATTCTGCTCCATATAATACCGCTGACTGAACCTTATACCTAAAGATCTCTAAAGCTGGGGTAACTGCCTTGTTGAAACATTTGTTGTATCTTTTTAAAATCGGGAGGCAGTTTTGTTTGAACACTATTTTCGTTTTTTCCAGCTGCGGTCTCCATGCTAATAGTGAATCAATTAATACATCTAAATATGTAAAATTCTGCTCATGATCTAATTTGTGACCATTTAGTATTAGGTTTTTTCTAAAACTTTTGTGCGGGCTCAGTGCCATGTATTTTGTTTTTCTATGTTAATTTCTAACCCTTTAAGATTACAATATGACTGGAACCTTTCTAATAAATTCTGGAGACCCCGCGGTGTTTGTGAAATAAGGATGGTATCGTCTGCAAAAAGGAGGGACGGAACCCGTTCACCCCCCAATCTGGGTGAATCATTGTCACACTTCTCCATATAGGACGGGATATCATTACCAAAAAGGGAGAAGAGTGTAGGAGCCAGCACGCATCCCTGGCGTACTCCCCTTTTTATAGGGATAGATTGTGAAAGTTCCCCGTTTGGGCCCCACCTAACCTTAGCCTAATTCTCCTTATGCAGACCCTTCACCAAATTTAACAAATCCCCTGGGAGTCCCTGGCATTTCAAGGATTCCCATAGTAGATCTCGGGGGATAAGGTCAAATGCTGCTCGTAGGTCAAAAAATGCCACATACAAGTGGCCTTTGAGAATGATGACATATTTCCAATACAAGCAGCATAGCCTTAGTACCTGGTCTATGGTTCCTTTTTTTTCTCTGAAGCCCGCTTGGTATTTTGTTAAAACTGATTCTTGTTCCAACCATGCATTAATACGGTTTAATATATGCCTGGCATATATTTTTTGGGTTATATCAAAAAGGCTTATGGGGCGATAATTAGCTGGATCGCTTCTGTCCCCCTTTTTTCAAAAATTGTGATAATTTCTGCGCCATTCCATGTATCCTGGATTGGTTTACCATTACCAGCCACAACTGTGTTGCACAGATGGTTTAAATATGGTGCCCATACAGCCAAGTCATGCTTAGAGAGTTCACCTGGGATTTTGTCAAGTCCAGGGGCTTTCCTCTGTTTGACCGAGTTAATAGCTAGTTCTGTCTCGTGTAAGTTAAAAACTACCTGTGGGTGTACATCATCTACAGCAGGTAGAGCTCCTTCTTCCTGCACTACTCCCCCGGGCCCTTGTACCGCATAAAGGTTCGTAAAGTGGTTTATCCAAGTTGCCTCATCTACGAAGACCTCTCTCGAGCCTTTCTCCCTTTTATTTCCCTTAGCTACTATTTCCCAGAATAACTTCTGGTTCTTTGTCTTAGCCTCTGTCAACATACTGGTCCAGAGTAAGTATGGGCGGAAAATCCGTTCCGCTCGCGGATTTTGCGGATTTTCGGTAAATTTGCAATCCGCGAGATTCGCGAATTTCCCGCAAAATCCGCAAATCCGCGAGCAGCGGATTTTATGGCTTGCTCGCACTGTTCGTGTGAGTTCGCGGCTTCCCAGTTCAACTTCGCGCCCCGCGAATAAGCGCTAAATTGCAGAAATATGATCTTAGCAAAACTGAAACTACTTACCAGGTTCAAAAGTTCAAGCTCATCATTAGTAGCCATTTCCTGTAGTGCTTCCTGAGGGGCCCCTCCAGAGTTCAGTTGCCTACTTGCAACTATTATGTGACCCTGCTCTGACCCTCAGAATAGTTACACATATGCCACAAAGGTCCTGAATTACAGCTAAGGGAGACAAGCAGGAGCCAGTCTGGAAGTTCAAATCCAGTGCCACATTAATCAGCCCCTAATTCATTATTGTCAGTTGGGGCAGGGCAGGTGTTGTAACTAATTTTGCAACAATGAAAGCACTTAGCAAGTGCAAAAGATCACTAATCAGGAAGCACTAAGGAAGCAGGTGCCAGCTAAAAAAATATTCTGTGACACATTAATCAGCCCCAAATTAATTCAGGTCACTTGAGGCAGGGAAGATGTGCTTTGCTTTGCCACAATAATGTACACTGGACAACCAGAGGGTGCTGTGATGAAACAGAGGGTGGCATGGGTGGGCCAGAGGGTGGCATGAGTAGTCAGAGAGTGGCAGTGGTGACAGAGAGTGGCAGTGATGAAGAAGAGTGTCCCAAACAGGCTGGACACGTAGAAACAACAAGTTCGCAAAACTTGCGACCCGACAGGTAAGTTCGCGTTTGCAAAATTGTACAAAACCCTCGCGAACTGGCAGAAACCCGCGCCAACACACAAAAAAAAAATCCGCAAGAATTCGCGGATTTTGAGGATTGCGAGTTCGCAAATCCGCAAAATTCGCGAACGCGAGATTCGCAAAATTCGCCCATGCTTAGTCCAGAGTTCTTCGTCCCAGGAAGACTTTGCTTTTGCCAATACTTTGTTATATAGTTTCCTTTTTTCTTTTACTTCTAGAGCACTTATTGTTTTAAGTACGTCGATTAGTATGGATTTTGCGACACGGCATTCTTTACTAAACCAGGGTTTACCAGCAGGCACTGCATTCACTACACCAGTCCCTTTTTTTGGCTTATTTGTCTTAAGTTCTAATAGTTTGTTAAAAAAGGCTTTGTGCAGTTTAATAAATTCACCTGATTCGCATTCAACAGGGTTATATAAATCAAATGTTTTTGCAAGGGAACAATAAATATTAACCAATATCTCTTCTTTTCCCAAAATATATGCCCATTTCACAGACCGTCTATTATTACTAAGAATAATGTTGTCTATCATGGGTGGTTGTATTTGGCTTTGACCTCCCTCGCTAACTTCCGACACCTTTAGTAAAGGGGGCGGTGATCGCTATCAAATCTTTCCTTGACCTTCAATTCTTTTGTATATGGCCATAGATCAAATGAGACAATGACATAATCTATTTTACTTTCACATGTACGCCTCTTGAAGGTGGGTGCTTTCGGGCTATCAGATGACAGGCGCCCATTACATGCCCTCAGTCCTTGACTTGTGAGTAACCTTGTGATCTGAAGAGCTAGGGTGGTTCCAGCAGCCGCCCCATTACTAACTAAAGAAGGTATTCCATTAGCAACATCCTCTTCTTCATACAATTTATACAAGCCTACAATAGGTTCAAAATTACAATTCATGTCCCCACATATAATTACACTTGCTTCTTGACCCAAAGTGTCCATGAGAATTTCTAATTTATCAATGCATGATGACTCCTTATAGGATGGGCATGGTCTATTGTAGACATTAATAAGATATATCACTCTTTTATCGTCAGTGGTGATTTCCAAGCCAAGTAAATCAAGAGAGTCAATATTTAAATTTTTTATGCCAATGTTAATAGATACACTGACCCATATTAATAAACCACCTGAGGCCCGTCCTCTGGGTGATGGAACCGCGTCTATCTGATATGTTTTGTATCCAACTCTGTGTATTTGATTTGTAGCTCAAGCTTCCTGCAAAACGCAGATATCAAAGGTATTCATATAATTGTTCCATTCAGGGTCACTTGTTTTTGTACTCACTCCTGCTACATTCCATGAGACTACTTTAACTAAAATCAACCCTTCGTTTGTGCCATAACTACTCGATGGTGGAGGTGTAGTTGGGCTTCTAATTGCCCCTATTCGAGAACTGTCGTACCTACCCACTACTGGTAGGTCTGTACAGACTGTTCCTGTCTTTAAGACTGTGACCTCGTTTACTATACCTCCACTTGGGGGCTGATCTGTAGTGACAGTGATCCGCATCTGGTCAACT
The DNA here is from genome assembly GCF_964263255.1 of Lissotriton vulgaris. Lineage (NCBI taxonomy): Eukaryota > Metazoa > Chordata > Amphibia > Caudata > Salamandridae > Lissotriton > Lissotriton vulgaris. Next base: position 366,936,278 of record NC_141697.1, read on the forward strand.
GCCTGATTTATACTAGGACGTACTACTCCATTAGTGTCCCTAATTCCTACCTCTTTTAAATTGGGTACTCTATGATATTCAGGTACCTGTTCTGCATTCTCTTGATGTGGTGACGGTGAGGGAAGAGGGGGAAGGGTATCTTGCAGTCAATCAACTGCGTCTAAGCAATTGAAGCGATTGTTGATGGAAATATAATCTAAATGTAGAGGCAGCATTAGCCATCCTCCACCTCGTGGCCCCCTACCATTTCGCTGCACCATTGTCCAACCATCTGCCCTAGATGAGAAGTGGCCTGGTGGGTAAAAATAGGTCAGTTGGAAAGGACGGATAGTGGTGCCTAAACTAGGGTACCTCCAGTTGCAGATATGTTTCACTACTCTAGGATTATCAAAGTTTATTATTATACAATCCCCATTTATATTTTTTGCCAAATGCCCCACCCAGGTTACTTGCCTGATGTTAAGGATTCTGCCCATCATATGCGGGGGTAGTGGTCTATTTACATCCAGCCATTGAACCACCCTGTTCCATAGGGTTGCAGAGGTTTCTACCTCATGTTTGCCCAGTTCCGGCACTCCAGCCAGAATAACCACAAATGGGCAAACCTCTGGGGGGAGATTAATGGTCTTTGTAGTGCTTTCTGTACTATGATTTTTACCATTACTATCCTGTGGTACACTATTTGTATTTGGCTTACTTATTTTAGGTTCCATTACATCCTTATCTTTGGCTGCCTCAGGAATCCCCTCAGTAATTTTCGGTACTGGTGGGTCTTTTGGTAGCACTGATGCCTCTACAGTTTTAGTGACCTTGGCCTTCGGTAGTGTATGAAGTGCTCTAGGGTTGACATTTTTTAGGGAGGATTCAGCGATTCCCTTGATGTCCCTCTCAATACGTTTTAGATAGGTCTCTACCTTACTCAACCTCTCCTCAAGATGACGTAATAAGAGTTTTAATGTGTCAAAAATAATATTGGACTCAGTATTCACAATCCCATCCTTTACCCCTGTAGTTAAGTGGCCCCCTGTTGGTTGTATCGTGTCCATATATAGTCTAATGCATCATGCTCCACATTTGTACTATCACTAATAACAGGTATTTCCACGATGCCACGATGCCACGATGCCAGGGCTTGTTGTGATATTTTTAGAACCCTTTTTTTTTTCCTTCCACCATGATTAATCGGTGGTCCCGATTTCACCTTGGGAATAGTCCCTGTGTTAGCTCCTTTCTGTTGTCTTGTGTTATGCACCTTGACAGCATTGGGAACAGTGGGCAATTTGTTTGGTGAAAGTAAGAGTGAGTCTGAAACAGTAGAGGAGCTCCCATCTGTAACATGCTGTGTATCACTATTAATTTCCTGCAATGGGATAATTTCTAAGATTGGTGAAACATTCACTCCCCCAATAGGTACAATGCTGCCCAAGGAAACAGGAGTTTGTGCATTAGCTATTTGGCCTAACGAAGATCGTCTTGCAATGGCCAGTTCCTGGGAAACCCGCCTCTCCATGATGACAATACTTTCATCAACAACAGAGTTCATCTTTGTTAATGAATTGGTCCATTGCTCTTGTGAATGCAACAGTGTCAGTGTTCCCTTTAACCTCCTTTGGTGGCATTGTTCATAGGCCAGTCAGAAATGGGATTTAAAATATGTAAAAAGAAATTAAATCCACAGTACTCACAAAATGAAGATTTTTGGGATGTTAGTGGGGTGGCCCGTCCCGGCCTCTGCCGGTCTTGAACGGGCTTAAACAGGCCCGCCCTTGGCCTGGGCTTCGCCCGGCGTCTCGCGAAGCGGGCCTCTGCGCCGGCTTCATGCACCTCCTGGTGCAGGCGCGTCGTCAGTTGTGGTCCCGGGGCGGCGGCACGAAGATTGGTGCAGCTGACTCTGGGCCGTTGGCGGCGTGGGTTCTGCTTTCTATGTGGCCCCCAGTGACTCTTGGCGGTGGTGGCGTCCCAAATGCTAGTTCCGGTAGGTTGCTCCCTTTTGCTCTGTGAAGTAATCTTCCTTGAAATAACAGTTTCTCCTGATGCGTAGAAAGTGTGAGAACGGGAGAGAGTCACGTAAGGCGCAAGGGAGATGGCTGGCATAGTTAAGCAGGGTGTTTCTCTCTGTGGGTTTACGGTGTAGATTTGTTAAAAGGCGGCCCTCAATGTGTTTTATTTCTAGGTCTAGGAATGGTAGTGAGTCTTTGCTGGTGGCTAGTGTGTATTTCAATCCTGCACTGTTGTTATTCGAGCCAGTGGTGGAACTGTGTTAGGCTGTCTGGGGGTCCTGACCACAGTAGAAAGATGTCATCAATGTATCGTTTCCACATGGCTATGCCACTGTGGAAAGGGTTTGATACATCGAAGATGCAGGATGTCTCAAGATGGTCCTTATACAGAATGGCCAGATTGGGAGCAAAAATCGCTCCCAATGAAGTTCCCCGTACCTGGCCGTAGAACTGACCCTCAAACAGAAAAAAGTTTTTTGTTAGGCAGATCTCTAACAATTGGAGGATAAATACTGATGGGACATTATGTGGTTGGGGGCGTGTCTCAAGAACTTTTTCGATGACACGTAATGATTCATACTGAGAAATGTTTGTATAGAGTGATTCCACATCCAGCGTACACCTGGTGCTGGATGTGGGATCAAACGGGAGGTCCTCTATGATGGTGATCATGTCCATTGTGTCTTTTATGTAGCATGTGGTTGTGGCTACAAATGGTTTTATAAAGAAATTGATGTAATGTCCAAGAGGTTCAAGTACCGAGCCACACCCTGAGACAATGGGGCGACCAGGGGGAGGTTCAGAGTTTTTATATATTTTGGGTAGACAGTAAATTACCGGTATACGTGGTGACTTTGTGTTCAGAAAATCAAATTCCTTTTTGGATAGAAAATCAGAATCCAACGCTTCTGTAGTTACTTGTACTATTAGTTTCTGGATTTCAGTGGTAGGGTTGCATGATAATTTGCAATAATGTTCAGTATTGCCTAGTTGTCGTAGTATCTCGCTTTTGTAATGGTCAAGTTCTTGAATGACTATCCCTCCCCCTTTAACAGCTGGTTTTATAACCAGGGATTGGTTGTTCTTGAGGGAGGAAATGACCTTTCTCTCCTCAATCGTGATATTGTAGGGGATGAAACTCCTCTTGTTTTCTAATGCTGTAAGGTCATTTAGGACTAGTTTTTTAAAGGTAGGGATTTCAGTTGGTATCATCCCAGCAGTAGGGGAGAATTTGGACGGTGGCTTGAATGGGGTATTGTAATGCTTTGGTGGACTGGGGTTTAACAAGAAAAAGTGTGTAGCCTTATTTTCCGGAAGAATCTTAATAGTTCGGTTTGGGCATCTAGGAAATTAGGGCGTATAGTGGGGATGAATGATAACCCTTTACTGAGAAGAGACATTTCATTATCTGATAAGTTATGTCTGGTACTGCCCCAGGGAAACCCTCCTTGAACCCAAATCCAAACAACCACAAGACAGGCTTATATGTGTTACCACATTCACTCCAGCATCTAATGCCATCAAAAAAGTGTGTTAAAACACTGGCCGGTGCTAAATGCTGGCCCGCTTAATATTGAGCGTCCAATGTTAGCTTTTAAGAGGGCCAAGAACATAAAAGACCACTTAGTTTGTGCTTCCCTCCCACAACAACCAGTAAAGGCCATACTCAATGATGCATGGGACCTTCCAACTCTCTCAGGGCATGCCAAATGTGGCAGCTGCGTCTGCTGCGATTCAACCATAGAAGGAAAATGCTTTGAATATGGTGACATTAAATTTCAAAGAAAATATTTTTCTAACTGCAATTCGTCCAATGTGGTATATACAATTCTATGTCCCTGTAAACTCATCTATGTAGGTCAAACAAGCCTGAAGATCAAACTAAGGATTGGACCGGAGTCGGATACGCTGCAGGACAGCCAACGCCCCGCTTGTGGATCACTATACTGAAAAAGGACACCATGAGAGAGATCTTACGTGGACTGTCATAACCATGATAAAACCCCCACCTAGGGGAGCTGATGTCTCAACGTTACTAAACAAGGAGGAACTGCACTGGATTCTGAGGACTAATAGCATCAGGAATGGACTCAATCGTATTGAGGACTGGACCTCCTTGCTATAATTCCTTCCAATACAGAAACTGGATCTAAATGATACATGTGACTCAATGTGTTGTACATAATCATGCTAGAAATTTGCATAATCTGTGTCACTTGCTCCGTTTTAACACCACCATATCACCTTTTTTTGTCACACGCGCCAGCAGCACCTTAGTTATTATCACTGTTTCCCACTCCTCTCTGACGTTCTAAGATGGCCACCACCGTAGAAGGCTACACAAGCACAACAATTTGCCGGTCCAAGATGGCCACCGCCCCTGGACCTCAAGGCTGTTAGTCCCTTGCCTCTTTCCATCACCCACCATTTTTGGCTCCAAAACATAAAGTAACTTGGAGACTCTGCTTCACCTCACACGCTATCCAGCGCCAGAAGGAGCCCCCGTGCCCTGACTTACCGCCGTTATTCAAGTAAGTAACCGAAACACTGGCAGACCATGTTCGTGACCAGCCCCTTTTATCTAAAATTCGAGACTTAATCTGATAATTGAATGCTTTGTATTTTAGGAGGTGCAACCTGGCACCTAGCGGATTTGTTACTTAACCAAAAGCCTCCAGTGCGATCCGGCACTGACATATATTGATATCAGGAATTAAACCATTCAAGGAAGGCCCATTGCCTTTTAACGGTAAATGACTTTTCACTGCGCCGTTTTGAGCACCCCCCTGTTTTTTAAAATCATATCTAAATGCCGGTTTTAATATAGACTGTTTGTCACCGCAGATTTACTGGCTGTCAGCACTCGTTACGGATCTACTGGGCCGTATTACAAGCGTGCCATTACCTTTGAACCTTGTTCATCCTTCAAGCGTAAGGAATGTTTTAACAACACTGTTTTACTTTGGGCAAATCTGTGCCGAACCGCTAAATAATTTATGGTCAACACCAGCAACGTAATACTAATGCTTGCTTCGAGAAATTAAAGCCACAATTTAGATTCCACTGCACTATCGGGTTTAAAATTCACCGCATGTGCATCGCATCGCCCGCCACCACCCCTTGTGATTCACCTCCCCTGAACAAATATGATACGTCCTTATCCTAATGGTTCCTCCCCATTAGTTTCCTCCATCGCCGTTTTTTCACCTTAAACCACTGCGCCTTCAACCTCCACTGACATTGCCGTTTTAACACCTTAAACCACTGCGCCTTCAACCTTCACTGACATCTCGGGCACAAGCCACATGAGTACTGTGTGACTAGACTCTAGTCCTGAAGCGGATGTCCTTTTCTTTGTGTCACACATCAATTCACCCTCACAGAAGTCACCAATCAGATGCCTAGCAGTTTAGTTTTACTAATCTCTATTTTTTGTATCTTTCTCCCCCCTTTTTTATTCCCTTGTAAATGTTGATACAGTAATGCGATATAGGCAAAATATGTGATTAAGCTTAAGACAACAATGAACTATCCCTTGTCCTGAAGATGATGCTTTATATTGTTGTGAATAGCATCAAAACGTCGCCGACAGTAAAAGCACCATATGCAATATGATTTTATAATATTGTAATGATCAATGGTGTGAAAATGGATATTTAAGTCTGTCATATTGATTACAAACAAACAGACACATCTTATACCCTGCCTTTGGCCATTCTGTTTTTTGTTGGTTTGTCTTGTGTTCTGTGGGTCACGGCTGTGCCCACTTGTCATTTAATGATTTGAATCACAATCAACTGAACTTATATAAAAATAAATTCTTGTCCGGCTGGACGAAAGACATACGATCTATTTAAGCATATGATTATTGTGCTTGTCCATTTTTCCTTCCAAAATAGGGACCACTGTTCTCTAAAACCTGTTACTGCCCAAGGTCCCTATGGCATACCTTCTGGGTTTCCCTTGTTTTGTATAATAGTACTTCCAAAAACAGTGGCACAACCTGAGAGGCTGGGCCAAGAAGATCGCCAAAGTCCAGCTGGGCTTGGAACCTCCAGACAGTAGGGTTGTGCAGCACACCCAGACACCCTTAAGGGATTGACTCCTGGCAGTAGCCTATCCCATCCTCGATGGTCAGCTGAGAGGCACACAGCAGCAAGGAGGGGGTGAGTATGTGCATTGATGAACTTCGTACCATACCATGCATGTTCAAGTATTGCAGCCAGTGTTATGACTTTTATGTTTTGAGACAAACATGTACAGCAATATTTGCTGGTGCATAGTTTGTTATATTCCATATAGGTACTCTATATATGTGCAGGTTATATTGCAACCTTTCACCTATATTCTTCATGCCATTACATACATAACAGTTCTTAGGGACTGACATTTTACCTAGAAACAACATGGCATTCAGAACGCAGGTTTTTCCTTAGTTCAAATCTCATACATTATACATTATGCATGACATTTCTTGGAAGCACAGCAGGACTACCATCTCCTGTATAATATCTTTGTAAAAAGTTCAGGCCTGAAGTCATTCTTTAGGCTGACACAGTAACACACCAAGGTGGGACCCCTGGGAAGACCTATGGGTTTATATACATCACATCTGTTGACCCACTGAGCAGAGACGATGAGGTTCCTGAATGCAGACGCTCCAGCTCGCAGTGCTCTAACATCCCTCACGGGGTATCCAACTTGAGACCAGGAGAGGGTCCCATATTCTCTCATTCTCAGGTAATGGGGTTCAAAAGATCCTAGAGGGAATCTTGGCATAACATCTACACAGATGCTAGGTAAATTTTGGTACATCTAGTTAGGGAGGCATCGTAGGATACTCACTGTTAATCATGTATTTTGTATGCTTGTATATATTCATGATTACTGGAAAATGGTAGAACTGTACCATCCTTTTACTTTCAAAGTACTTCTAATCATATATCTCTGCTATTGTCTAATGGTTGTTGCAGCTCATCTATTCCTCACTAGAATAACAACTGTCCAATATATTCTTATTGACAAATGCCCAGTATGTTTATTCTGTGCATCTCTGAGACAAACTAAGTGAGCATGAGTGACTGAGCAAAAGGTAGTTTATTGTTTCCACGATTCTAAGGGATCAGGGTTGTCATGTTCTGAGGTTGACAAAAACGCTTTTCTCCCCAATAACTGGAGATTCTAGTGGCACTGTGAGCTAGCTGATACAGACAGGCTAAAATATCCGGTGGGTGTGCACGGAATCAGTCTGGCAGCAATCCCACAATTTATGTTATCCAAACACGCCGATCCTGTATAGGTTATATAGGAACTACACAACATAGCGCCGCCAACGTTGGTTGGGTACTTATTTAACAGTATAATCTGAGTGCTGCAGTTGTACTATTCTCAGAAACCACTACTCACAAAACCAGAGACATCTGGAGTGGGTGGGCACAATCTCCGCCACAGCTGAGTAGGCAAAAAATCCTATTTATCGGCCGTTGGTTAATCAAGCCTGAAGGACACGTTGTTCCTAAATTGTGCACAAAAACCTTATCTTAGTTCCTTTGGAAAAACCTCTACTTTACTAAATGACTGAGACCAGAGATAACGTAGTACAAGCAAGATCTACACTTCTCAGCCGGAGAAGAAGATGCAGATGCAATACACATTGCAGAAATATTCAGAAACACAGTCACCCTGAAACTGCTAGACCATGGTTTAACACCTAGGGGTGGCATAGTAGCTTTCATGATTGAGGCACACAAATTATACAGAACAGAGAAATTTTATTTGTTTGTTACATTCCCAGCAGCAAATGGCAGAGCACAAACATTTCACTACTACACAGAGAAGCTGCACCAGTTGAATATTGTCCATTTGAGGACATTGAGGTTCCGCTCACGTACCAGGAACACTTATACTGATTTAAAGGCGCCCTACCCCACATAAGAAGAAGAGTGATACTCGGCCCGCTCGAAAGAGAAGGGGCAACATGGCCAATATTAGAGGCCTACATACTACATCCTGACATTGAAACAATGCCAGTAGAAGACTTACTCACACAACACAATGAAGTGATAAAAATATATAGAAACTTGGCGCAATTTGTCATGAGGACACTTACAGTCCAACCAGCAATAGTTGCAACAAATGGAACTCAAGCTCAGGTAACAGCAACTAAAATCACACCACAAGCATTACACGCAGTGATGGGCAAAATGCCCACAAAACTTGAACACATGCCATTCAGGGTAGCTGAGAAAATAACGCAGCTAGAGGCAGTATTCCCCAATACTACCCTGTATGAAAAACACAGAATGCTAACAATCTGCTTGCCCATCAGGATAACACCACTAGTAGAGGATTGTACCACCTGGGTGCAGTCTTTGCTGGAATTTATACCAGAACACATGGTATTTTATCATTAGCAGTGATACCAGATGTATTGAGACAAATACAAAACGAGTACGGAGCAGAACCTGCTCTTTAGGTAGGGATGAAGTTACTAGGTAACTATGCCCAGGTTGCAGTCATAATATTAGCTAACATTAAAGGGGAAGCAGCTTCAGTGGCTATCCACCAACGCCTAGGGAGTTGAGTCCATTAGAACAGGAACACAAACTACCTAAAATAATTGAAACTGCGTATGCAGAATTAGGCAGAGACAGTTTGGTTGGGAAAGCTTTAAAGCCACAACTAATGGGCAGTCCTGAAAAGGACACTTCCAAGCAGACACCTGCTTCAACTAAAAAGAAGTGGGACAATACTAAACAGCAAAACTTTAAAGGAAACAGATCTTAATCTCGAGGTAGATCTCCTCCACATGAGCCCGCCGAAAAAAGGTATAACCTTAGGAACAGGGATAATATTAGGACACCTGACCGGTATCAGGATACTGATATACATTCCTCTCATTCCTTTCAGGATTCATCAAAAAACTCAGTGAGGGAAGGACGGTGAGACAGACAAGAAGAGCTTACAAAGTCCAGAGACAAGCAGCACGCTCAAGATTACTCTTCTAAAGAAGAAGAGAAACTAAAGCAAAAGCCACTGTTCAAAAAGAAGACTGTTGCAGGTCTAAAGATCAGACATGCCCAGAATTCTGAGGACTCGACTACTTAATGAGGAATGGACTCTGACAATGCTTGACATTACGGCAGAAGTAACAATAGCTCACCAGAACCCTGTGGAATTTCTGATGATAGCGGACTGGAGTGAATATTTCACGGTAGAAACACCAGAAACTAGGGTAAGTGTCCCACATAAAGTATATGAAATAATGCCCCAGATAGAGGGGTGCAAATGTAGAACCGTGAGAGGTCTCTTTTGGGAGAACCTGATGTTTGCCTATGACATTTTGTTAGCTGAACAAGATTGGCCACCAGCATTCGTCATGAATTGCCCTAAAGGGGAAACGGTAATTCTATTGGCATTCTCAGACCATATTCCCAGGCACTTACAACACACATGTGCGCAGGAGTGGGTGGTAGCCCAGGCTCCAGCATTATACAAGAACCATGTTAGATGGGATGAGGATTCAACCCACCACATAATTCCTTTAAAAAATACTCCAATTGCACGGAGGCAGTATCAAATGAAGCAAACAGCTAAAAAACAGGTCAGGGAGATCTTAGATCAACTTGAATACCAAGGACTGATAGAAAATTGCACCTTATCATTGAACAATCCTTTGTTTCCGGTCATGAAACATGACAATTCATATTGTTTAGTTTTAGATTATAGACATCAGAACACTTGCACTATGACATCTGCAGTCCAAAATGCACACAGCATCCCATTAATTGAAAAACATTGTGCAAAAAAAATACAAAACAACACTTGATATCTCAAATGGATTTTTTTTAATTGAAAGGGACGCGGAAGTGAAGCTTTGCCGGCCGCACAGAGCCTTTGGTTGTATAGCACAACTCTCTATGTGCTCCAGTTCTTGATTTTACAAATCTTGAATCGTGTGATTTATTTGTCATCATTGATATTTTGAGATTTGAACTACAATTGGACTTCAAGGTTCATCTTATTTTCGGGTCAATATCTTGTCGGACAATATTCGATCAGAATTCACACCGAAATGCGTTGGCTGTGTTGCACAATTTCCTTGAGTAATCCAAGTGATGAATAAAAGGATTTACCACAACACTAAGAATAATTACTTCTGACATCATGATTTTCCCTGGACCATGGACTAACCCAAGGATTGTGTTCAGATGTCTCTGTACATGTGCCTCTCTTATTGTGTGTTTAGATCTTAAATCAACTTGAATACCAAGGGGTGATTGAAAATTGCACCTCATCAATGAACAATCCTTTGTTTCCAGTATGAAACCTGACAATTCATATTGTTTAGTTTTTGATTATAGACATCTGAACACTTGCACCAAGACATTTGCAGTCCAAAATGCACACAGTGCTGCATTAATGAAGAACACTGTGCGGAAAAAATATAAAAGAACACTTGATATCTCAAATGGATTTTTTTGCCAAAATATAGCATCAGAAAGCAGGTATCTAACAGCATTCTCAGCGCTATGGTCACAGCAGCAATTTTGTTGACTCCCCCAAAGGTAGTGAACAGTCCAGGGTTGTTTTCGGCCAGAGTGACTGAGTTACTTCAAAATTGGGATGAGGAGGCATTGTCCTATGAGGATGATATTTATCTAAAGGACGGTGACTTAGAGGAACACTTGAACACCATAATTTTGGGATTTGCATCTGGGAGCTACAAATTCAACTTACAAAAACAAAACTTTGCCCACCTCAGTGTCCTGTTTCTAGGATATAAGCTTTCAAGTGAAGAGAAAAGCCTGGCAGCCAATTTCCTAGAAAAATGCACGCTGCTCCAACCTCTGAAATGATTGAAATAGTTACAATTAATCCTAGGGTTCCTACATCTTGGTACAACATACATTTTGGATTACACAGAAAGAGTAAAATCTTTCTACAATTTAATAAAACCTGATTTTTCAGTAAGACAATGGACCCAGGAACACCAGATACACTTTGTTCCTTATAAGCTGACATGATAGGCTCCAAACACTTACAGACAAGCATAAATGTACGCAACCTGGTGATCTGTATAATTGCAGGTCAATATGGGTACACCTATCTGACATATAATGAAGGTGAAACGCTACCAATTGCATACAAATCACATTTATAAACAAACACTGAGAGGCGTTTTGCATCTACAGAAAAGATTCTGGTAGCAGTACAGAATGGTGTAGTGAGAGAAAAAGCACTGGCTCAAGAGAAACACATAATAGTAGTAACTCCAGTTCCAGCATTAGAGGCTGCAACAAAGGCAAGCATTCCAAACGCTAAAGCCTTACATTTGAGATGGATGCAATGGGCTAATTCTCTCACTGCAACAGATGTAGAATATCTAAAGACACACGCATCCTTGTAATACAAACAAGAATATCCTCAACCAAATGAAATAATTCCTCTAGATCCATATGAATATATAATTTACACTGACAGATCTGCTCAACCGGCCATAGAAAGTAAGCAGTAATATAGGGCGGCATGTGCAATCGTTAAATGTTGCATGCGGGATGGAAGTTCCTTCTAAGTTGCACAATAACGCAATCTCCAGAAGACTGCATGGCACAGCAGGCAGAGCTCATAGCCTTGATACTGGCGCTGGTAAATACGGAACGAGAATTCCCCACACTAATTGTGTGCGATTCCTTTTACTGTGTGCAGTCATATAAGGAATACTTGCAACACTGGGTTCAAAACGGGTTCAAAGATGCAAAAGGTGGCACAATTAAGCATAAAATGGTATGGAACAGGTAGTAGAGCTCACGTGATACATACACTGAGTCATCAGCGTGATGGCGTTCACGTTGAAGGGAATTCATTGGCTGATGAGGCTGCAAAGGGGGCTGGACACACAGCTTATGTAACTGCAATCACTCGCTCTAAAATGAGAATAGTCTGTGAGATTACGATGGCTGTCATTGCTTCACGGAAAAACAGCAAAGCAGTACCAAAAAAATGTCCAATCAAGTACTCCTACAAGTTAGATGCCAATAGCATTCCACTTGGTCAGATTCCTGGAGTTGGGGGCAGAGTGATTCCAAATATGGTTTGTAGGTCAGTTTTAATTCTAGCAGCACATGAAGGGATAGGTTCTGCACATACAGGAGTTACGGCAACTGTTTCTTTATTGAAACAACGCTATTGGTGGTCTGGATTAACAAAGCAGACTAAAGACTAAGGGGCCTATTACGATGTCCGGCGGCCACCGCATCGGATCACTGGACCAACCGCCCATGTCGCGGCGGTCCTGCCATACACATTAGGATGCACCCGCCACACTGGCAGGCACTTGCTGCATTTTAACCATTGCGGCCGGCGGTGCTGTAAGCAGCACCCGCCGCAATGTCAAAAATGCATGTTGTGCATTTGCATGCATGCGCTGCTTGCCACCTTGTGCATGCAAATGCTGGGCGGTACCATAGATACCCACCATGGGCACCCCCATCCCCAAACACCCTGGGGGCTCGCTACGGGCCCCCAACAGCAAAAACCAAGAGCCTAAGGCGAGTGACCGCCAGCATCATAATATGGATGGCGGTGTCTTGCAGACACAGCCACCACCATGGTATGGCCTTTTTACACCCGATCAACGAGTCGACCGGCGGAAAAGCAGCGGACGGTCTTTCCGTCCGCCACGGACCCCCCAGCCATCCTAATGTGGCAGGGGGTCATTCATGGCAGGATGGTGGTCGGATCGCCCCTGCCGGACCAGCGGGGGTTATCCGCGCGCCATCCTAATGGGCCCCTATGTCCTAGTAACAAACCACACTAGGTGGTCGATACTGGGTAGTAGGCCACACTACAATTCAAGAAGTACAAACGGAAAGACTCATCATGTTTGAAGAGTTACCTGCACGGAATGATGGACTATGCAATAATGCTATGGAACTCGTTCCACTTGAACTTGAAGTTCAAATTTAGAATCATAATGAAAGACAAATTTCAATTTGACCAAATACAAATGTTTACATCAACATGCCTCAACAAGAGCAAACTACGATTTCCACTAATACTGATGCAATACGAGCAATTGATTGAAGTGCTTCTGGCTACTTCATAAACTTTGATAGGTTTTCTTTGGATCCTAGTGAACGTGGAACAATGCCAACCCAACAATCATGCAAGCAGCAAGTTAAAGACTTTCTGAACTTTCTTAAAAAGACCTACCTGGTGTCACCTTGGGTAGAACCATGGGTAATAACCGGGATAGGCTTAGTAATAGTTTTTAGCATGCTTGTTAATGGAACGTACCTTCGACAAAACTCTGCAGCCCAAAAGGTGAATTTCATTTGAAAACCACATCAATCATCTCAGAAATGGTAAACCGTATCTTTAACATGTCTGATACGTCAGGCATAGTCCACCTATTTAAGAACATAGGTTCTGGATGTTTGGGCACCTTGCAGACGGTACTGGAGTTATACCAAACTTTATACACTCCGGAATTGGAAGCATCTTTCTAATAGTAGGTATCCTGATTGTTTTCTATCTGCTATGCAATGGACATTCCAGTCACCAAGGATATGGAAGAAGCACTCCTGGAGCGTAAATATCGTGAACGCATGGTACAACATCTAGGCACGCCTCGCCTAAGAGAACTAGGTGCATCTTGGTTCTTGTCATTTCAACCAGTCTGGATGGACTGCATCTTACCTGTCCTCTGATGCCTGTTTTGCGGACAAGAATGCGTATTAGACTTCTGTTTGACACTTCCATCATGTGCGCAACCGGCCGTGAATCCTTTACTGGACCCGATAATGGCCCATGTTCTGCAGTGTCTTCAGCGTAATCCAATGTTGATGGCGGCATTCCTTGAGCCACCACAGGTTGTAACTGCATCTGTTGGTATTGATACCGGCTCCTCCACTGACACCCAGGCTTTGGACGACACACAGGCTGCCCCAGCACAGGCTGCGGACAGCGTAAACCATTATCTGTGCTCAATTGACGTACTCTGCGAGGTGCTACAGGGGCCGTCTACTGCAGAAAATGATGCCTCTACCAGGCAGGACACAAACAATTGGCTCATTTGCTCGTCGTGTGCTGGAAGAAATTCACACTTTAAAAAAAAAAGCTCAAATTGGGAACTCAAAAACAAAATTGACATTCCTTTCATTTTGTGGGCATACATGGTTTCTAATGCTTATAGTGGTTCGGAATATAACTACGGACACTTTAGAGCTATGTCTTGCAAACATTTTCTTTTGACATTTTTACGTTTTTTAGAAATTCTTTAGAAGTTTTAAACATTTTTAGCAAAAACAAATGTTTTATGAACTTTGAGCATACCTATATCTAGTTAGGCTAGTAGTATGGTAATAAATTACATATGTTCTTCAGTCAGAAGAGGAGTGGGTGTTATATTCCATATAGGTACCCTATATAGCCGCAGGTTATATTGCAACCTTTCATCTATATTCTTCCCTACATTACATACATAACAGCTCTTAGGGACTGACCTTTTACCTAGATGTGACACTGCATTCAGAGCGCCAGTTTCTTGGAAGCACAGCTGGACTACCATCTCCTGTATAATATCTCTGTATAAAGTTCAGGCCCAACGTCATGCTTTAGGCCGACCCAGTAACACAGCAAGGTAGGACTCCTGGGGAGACCTATGGGTATATATACATCACATCTTGCTTAGAAGTACAGAGGAGACCAAGACTTCCCGGATGACACACAGACCAGAGACGCTGAGGTTCCTGCATGCAGACGCTATAGCTTGCAGTGGTCTAACATCCCTCACGGGGTGTCCAACTTGGGACCAGGACGGGGTCCCATATTCTCTCATTCTCAGGTAATGGGGTTGACTAGAATGATCCTAGAGGGATTTTGGCATAACACCTACACAGATGCTAGGTAGATATAGGTACATCTAGGGAGGGAGGCATCATAGGAGTACACACTTTTTCTGAGGGATCAGGGTTGTCATGTTCTGAGGTTTCCAAAATCTATTGTCTCCCCGATAAGCGGAGATTCTATTGACACTGTGAACTAGCTGATACAGACAGGCTAACATATCCAGTGGGGGTGCACAGAATTAGTCTGCCAGCAATCCCACAATTTATATTATCCAAATGTGCACATCCTGTATAGCTTATGGGAAGTACACGACAGGTTAGGTCCCTTGAATCGGGGACATGTAAGACTAAAATAGGTTGGGTATTACCACTAGTTCTATTCCATTCTATAATGGGCCCATGACAACACAATGTGCAAGATAAAACCCTTTACTTTGCTCTGTGATGCTCAACATAGTTCATCCCAAATACCATTGTTTGCCCTGGTTTCTGTATTAAGACAAAACGTTTGTGTTATTCGATACTTGTGAATTTGGCTGTGACATGCCATGCAAAACATCCAGGTAGCAGGCACTATGCAATTGTAGGCCTTGGTAATAAGAGATTGATCTGTGTGAATAAATTTAAAAACAGCACTGGTGCTATCTGTTGTCAAATGGAGCAGCTGGCAACATTCAGACTTATGTTTACTTATGTCACATGTCAGACTGGAGATTATCATAAGTGAGTGACAGAATACATCCTATCTGATTTTAAGCAGATTCCATGTTTTGGACTATATTTAGGTGACAACAGATGTCTGTGAGTGCCTAACAAAGTATGTGTTAGGTGGTAACTGGGGGAGGTAAGTACATGGATGTGAAAGTTACACATTTCCAATGGTATTGCTGGTTGTTACAAGGGGCTTTAATATATTTAGGCAAACTATGGCTTCGCACTGTAAACCAGATATCTGGAAATGTTGCTTCACCTACATCTGAGGAGTGCAAATATATTCTGGTGAAGAACACAATGGCATCTAGGCTGGACAATATATGAATGACGGTATTTATCAGGGAGAGATAGTCTGACTTAAGGAGGCTAAATCAACCCCTAAATAATAATATTGGAGGTTTCACACAACTCCCAGAAAGTCTAGACACAAATAGGCCAATGAAATGCAATAATAGTGGTTTTAGATTAAATTGCAGCCTATCTACACACAAACTGCAATGGAACAATGGGCCACAAAGGAGCTATAACCCCAAATGCAAACAAGCACCTCAGGGTGCACTTATAAACGTCAGATCATTGCATAAACATAAATTAGATATTGCTAAGATAATTGATGCTCAGGGCTTAGATCTGCTCTTTATGACTGAAACATGAGCCGACCATGCATCCGATCCGGACTTTTGTAAGGAGGTGCCTCTAGGTTACTCGGTCTTCAGACACCTATTCTGCCACGTTTGAGACTATCCCCGTCTCGGAATGTGAACTACTATCTTTTAGTTTCAAAATTCCCAATTGTTTCTCTGTTAAAGGTATGTTGGTATATCACCCACCAGGGGGGAAAAAAATTCCTTACCTTTTTAACACACTACTTGAAACCTGTGTGCTGGAAAACAACATCACTATACTTGGTGATTTTAATTTTCATCTTTAGGCAGACATAGATGCAAACACGATCCCACTAATTGATACCATGACACTTGCCGGGCTAAATCAAAGGGTCAAAGGCCCTACACATCTGGCCGGTCATACTCTGGATGGTATTTTTACTAACCATGACGGCCTTGGAATCAAGCAAATCCTTCCACAGTGCTGGACCGATCACAGTGCTCTTATCTTTGAGTTCGAGAACCCGGTCAAGGTGCAATCAAGCCAATTTAATCAGTCAACTGGATCATATCAGAACTGGAAACTTGTTGACCGCACCAGCTCAACCTCCAGCTAACTAAAACACTTACAAAAGGTCCACGAGAACCTGAACAAGCCTCCACTCATTTTAATGAATGGCTCACAGCAATGGCCAACTTGATAGCCCCCCTAAAAAGGTCACAAGTAAGAGAACTACCCCATCAGCCCCCTGGTTCACGAACACTCTCAGATGTAAAACACAGGAGTGCAGAAGACAGGAGAGATTTCTAAAATAAGATCAGGCTCACCCTATGATCCACTCCCACTTATGATATTCAAAAAAGCCCCGGAGGTTCTGGGATCTAGATTAACTTCTATTTTTTTTTATAAATCTTTTTTATTAAAGATACATCGGTTTAAGAAAAGATTACAGTAGAATCAAAACATCCACGCACCGCAATGACATAGAAGGGATTATGGTACATCATTACATGAAAAGGGAATGTTTTGGGGAAAGTGGATCATAGTGTTCAATACAATAAGGAGGCAAACATATTTCTCCCCGGTAGGTATTCCAAGGGCCCCAAACACAGGACCACTTTTTACACCATCTTTTCCCTATACATACACCAATCAAGATCGTTTTCCCAAGCTTCTATTGTGGGTGGTTTAGCAGCGCCCCATAGCTGTGCAATATTCCTTTTCGCAAGCATGAACCCTAATGTGGCCCATTGTGTCTGGTAAGTGTTCAGGTCAGTATGTTCCCAAATGTTTAGTAGGCATCTTCGTGCCTCCATGTGGAGACCAACAGAGAGCACCGTGTTGATGATATTGTGTGCCCTGCTCAAGAAGGAGTTTATGGAAGCACACTCCCAGATTATGTGTATGAATATTCCCATGTGCCAATAACGCCTCCTGCATTCCCCACAGTCCACTCTCCTCATATGTATCAGACGGGGACCCATAATGTACACCCTGTGAAGGATTTTTAACTGCACTAATCTAAGTCGGCTGGGATTTCGACCACTGTAGGGAAGGATACTGCCTCTCGCCAGTCCTCATCATCCAGCTCGATCCTGTCCCTTATCCATTTCACCAGCAATGATTGGAGGGGTTCCCACATGTTGTTTATTAATTTCTTATATATTAGGGAAATAGTCTTTTTGGGTAGGTGACCATCCAATATTCTGTCTTCGAGCGATGAGGAGTTAGAAGTAGAACACTGTGGTTGATGAGAATGAAGTGAACGTAAAACCTGTGCATATCAAAAATATTCATTGTCTGCCAACTCGTACTCCCTCTGCAGCTCGACAAAGGACCTGACCTCACCCTTCCCCCAAATGTCTCCGATACGTGAAATTCCGATGAGGTCCCACCTATCAAACTCTTTTGACCTCCATAAACTGCCTAGTCTCTCAGAGTCCCAAAGTGGAGTTGCTAATGTCAACCAGTTACCCCACCCAAGCGAGTTAGTAGCGTTGTGCCAAATTTGGATGGAGTGTTTGGTGGGACCTGTTAGTGTGTATCGTTTAGGCCATGAGTATAGTGCCCTGCCATAGTTCCCCCCGGAGAGGAGCTATCTATCCATGGCATAGCCAGGGTCATCAGGGCTACCGTAGGTGCCATGATTGACGGCTGCTAGGTGAGCTGCCCAGTAGTTTTTTTATTGATAATAGGAAGGTGCATTAACCTTCCCATTGTATCAGTTTAGCGTCAGCTTATTAAGTGCAATACAAGGCCTTCCTTCCCACAGCAGGTCTCTCTGGACGCCCTCTACTTCCTTAAAGTATTGCGCAGGGACAAGGTCTAGGGTGTTCTGTAGGGCGTAAAGGAATCTGGGTAATGACATAATTTTAAACGGGGCTACCCTACCCAATAGAGAGAGGGGGAGTGATTTCCAATTTGAGATATCCCTTCTGAGGTGGGAAAAGATTTTGGGCATATCGGAGTGAGGGGTCAAGAGAGATAAAGATACCTAAATACTTGAAACCAACAGTGGTAATCTGTATTGGACAGTTCCTCTGTGGGATGAAATGGTACCCCCTGAGGACGTACAAAAGGGGTTTACCCCAGTTGACAGTAAAGCCAGAAAATCTGCTAAATATAGCCAGGATGTCTAGAACCACTATCAGGGATTTCCTAGGGGAGGCCAGGTAGAGTAATATATTGTCTGCATAGCGTGAGATGCGGTCTTCCCAATCAGGGAACCATCTCAACCCTCGTATCATTGGGTCTCTGCGGATCCAGGCCGCTAGTGGTTCTAGAGCGAGGGCAAAGAGGAGTTGCGAAAGCGGGCATCCCAGGTGGATTCCCTACTGAGTTGAAACTTGGCTGACAGTTTATTGTTGACCACTACCTGAGCCAAATGTTCACTCTACAAAAGGTGAATCCTCGATATATTTTGGGCCAAAACCCATCTTAGTCAACACTGCCCAAAGATAGGGCCATTTAATGGTATTGAACACCATGGTTGCATCTAAGGACATGATCCCAGCTGGCTCTTGGATTGTAGGCACTCTCCTCACCACTGCATGTACTCTGCGCAAGTTCAGGGCCATGTTTCTGTGAGGCATAAAGACGGATTGATCCGGGTGGACCAGAGTATTGACTACCTTAACCAGGCGAGTAGCTAAAAGTTTGGTCAAACTTTTGGGCTCAGCATTAAGGAGGGCAATGGGCCTGTACGAGGCACATTCAGCTTGGGTTTACCTTCTTTATGTATTGTGACTATGGTGGCAATCCTCTGCTACCTGGGCAACGTCCCACCCTCCCTGGATTCCTCAAACAGAGGACACAGACCCCTCATTGTTCAAAAAGAAGTTATCTATGGTTTTAATGAGGTCTTTGCGGATTTTCAGAGATACCATGGGCTAATGGGGGCTAGTCTTCCCACTACGTTCTGGTTGAGGACTATGTGGATCCATATTGGCGAATGATCAGATATGCCCCTTGCTAAGTGCCTAATTTTGTGTATGTAGGAGACTTGTGCTGCGTGGACTAGGCAGTAATCTAAGCGGGAGAGACTTTGGTGAGCCCTGGAGTGGAAGGTGTATTGTGCTTGATCTGGATGATATGATGGAAGAACTTAGATAATCAACTTCTCAAAGCTGAATTGTCCTCCACCCAACCAGAGGTTCCTTCTAAACCTAACACAGTGTCTACGATTTATGAAAAGTGGCTACACGAGGCTCTCAATAGGCTGGTACCTAATAAAACATATTCTATAAACCGGCAATCCACATCTGCCCCGTGGTTCTCTGAATCTCTCAGGGAACAAAAGAAACTATATGGAAATAGGGAAAGACAGTGGCGCAAATCGTACTCCAAGCAAGAGAAACTCCTCTTTAAAGAAGCTCTTGCAAAATGCCAAACTCTAATCGCACTGGAAATAACGAATAACTATGTCGCACAGATTGACGCTGCAAAAAATTCCAACAAGCAACTCTTTAAAGTAGTCACTGAACTATCTGGCTCTGCATCAACAGCTGCCCATTCACCCTGGCAGTCACTGTGCGACTCTCTTCCAAATTACTTTTTTGGAAAAATTAAACAGTATCTATTCAAAGTTCGCATCCCAGGCCAACTTCATAGACCTCCCTCCCACAGAAGAAGCCCCTGACTACACCCTGACACAATTCCACAACACAACTTCAGACCAGATTATTAATATAATTTCCTCTGGAAAATCAGGTCCAGCTAATGACCCTTGCCCGCCTGCTGTGCTTAATCAATTCCCTGGCTCCAATTTTGGCCAACATTTTCAATGCCATGTTCTCCTCAGGTATCTACCTCACTTCCTGGAAGCAAACCATCTTGAAACCTTTACTAAAAAAAATCTAACTTGGACCCGGAAAAGACTAATACCTATAGGCCCATAGCCAGCCTGCCATTTCCGGCAAAAATCGTAGAGAGGATAATAAATGCTCAACTCTCTAAATTCATAGAAGAACATCATCTTCTAGACGATACCCAATTTGGCTTCCGCAGAGGGCATGGAACTGAAACAGTGCTTATCAAGGCGACGGAAGACATTAGAATCATCCTGGACCAAGGCAGGACTGCAGTTTTCATCTTGTTAGACCTCTCAGTCGCTTTTGACATGGTCGATCACTCCATCTTGATCGACCGTGTTACTAAAATGGGCATTCAGCTTAAGGCACGAGACCTGCTGTCATCTTTTCCCACCTCACGCACCCAGTCGGTACATTTGGCCACTTTCCATTCTGCTCAATTGGCCATCCCGTGCGGTGTACCACAAGGCTCATCACTGAGTCTGACGCTTTTTAACATCTATGTGTCGGACTTAGCGAGAATCATCAAATCTCATGGGATGGGTCTTACATCTTATACTGACGATACTCTGTTGGTACTGGCAATAAACAACAACAGTGACAAAGTGGCAGCTGAATTCCATGAAGGCATGCTGGCAATCAGTAGCTGGATGGCCAGCAATTGCCTTAAGTTGAACTCTGACAAAACAGAGGTCTTGACAATTGGCAACCTAGCCCCCGCCTGGTCTCAGTCATGGTGGCCTCCTACTCTGGGCCCTCCCCCAATCCCAGTCACTAAGGTCAGGAACATGGGCTTCATATTTGACGACAGACTGACCTATGCACATCATGCCAACTCTGTGGTATGGGCTTAATTTTACAAACTACGTATGATAAAAAAAATCATGCCATTCCTCCCCTTGAACACCCGTAAAAGTTTGGTCAGTACTCTAGTCTTGTCCTCTATAGATTATTGGAACAGACTATTTGTAAATGCACAAAGCAAAGCCACGCAAAAGCTACAATCTGTTCAGAATGCCGCAGCCAGAATGTTATCCAGAACTCCTAAGTTTAAGCCAATCTCTCATATCCTCAGACGGTATCATTGGCTCTCTGTGAAAAATTGCATTACATTTAAGGCACTGTGCATTGCCTTTAAGGCCACGTACAATTCTGGGCTTCAATTTCTAATAAAGGAGCTAGCTATGATTAACCCCCAACTGAGCCCGTTGCTCTGCCACGGTGCTACTGATCAAGGTTACTCGTTCAAGACTGCCTCATGGGGCGATAAACGATTTATCGTCTCCACTGCAAAACTTTGGAACTCACTTCCATTGCAAATCAGATCATGCCAAACTTTGCTAGCCTTCAGAAAAATGTCCCAAACCTGGTTATTCAATCAATAACTCAGCTCACTAGCACATGCCGTTGTCCGTAGCGCCGAGACACCCCTGGGGTATTTGAGCGCTTTGCAAATCTCAAAAATAAATAAATACTTTCTCCACCCATCCACTAACCCCATGGCGTCGAGAAAGTCAGGTAGCCAGCCTGAAGAATATCCCACCACTTGCGGAGGATATTGGTCCAGTGAGCCTGAAATCACTGCATTAAAGTGACCCTCAAGGATTAATAGGCCATCTGGAATGGTGAGTAGGACAGAGTCCAGGTCTGTAAAGATGGTATTCTGCAGTCCTGGTGGTACGTATATAGACATAAGTGTAATGAGGCATCCCTCCCACATTCCCCACACCCCAATGTACCTGCCCGGATCATCCATCCATGTGGCGCTCACAGCAAAGGAAAATTCATTTCTTATCATGATACCCACGTCCCGCGAACTGAAAGTGAATCCCGCATGTGCCAGCATCTTGTACCCCCCATCTGTGCATCGCCTTACATGAATTTCTGATTAGGTTTGTTTCTTGTAATAGGACAATATCTGGGGCCTGCTATTTAATGTATTGGAGCACCACACTGTGTTTAATCTTGCCGCCAAGACCATTAACATTCCAATTCAATATCATAAGAGTTTTGTCTCCCTGTGTACCCATTGGTTAACACAAAGATATCAGCATCCCCTGACATATAATCAACTGCAGTTACCGATGTGAAAACCTTGACAACATATGAAAATAAACCAACAACCCCCCCACCCTGCTACCCTGCACTCTGGGCGTGGAACTGCCCATGTAAAACTCTGCAGAGTGCCTGTCACCCTGTATTCAAACTAAAAGTAGAAAGTGTAGGGACGTGACGTGCAGCCTCACTGTTTCCCGCGGCATAATGACTATAAAGTTCCCTAAGAGAGTCTCACAACATAGTTCTGGGTGACGGCCATTGGTAAGGGATAACCCCTTAAAGAATCGGCCACCGCACACCCCATTACCTGTCCCGGTCTACCACAGGGATGAGTCCTCTCAGTAGAGCCACTGTGTGTACCCCAGTCTCATCAGCCATGGGGCTGGGAGGCAGTGTCTTCTGCAGCAGAGTGATCATATGTGGCAATGGTCAGTGCGGAGTTCAAGCCAGTCTGCTACTTTCTCCGTGTGTTCAAAGAACAAGGTTCAACCCTCCGCTTCCACACAAAGGCGTGCTGGGAATAGCATGTAGTATTTAAGCCCCTTGTCTCTGAGCTTCTGTTTCACAGCGATGAAAGACCTTGTAAAGTCTGGAAAGAAAGAGATGTCTGCATTCTCATAGCAGAGGGCGTCCCCATCCTGGCATTTTGGAGAATTGCATCCCTATCCCTGATGTTTAACACGCTCGCCAGTATAGGGCGTGGGGGATCTCCAGCTTGGGGTGACCTCCGGGTACCCTGTGCGCCCTCTCGATAACGAATAACTTGCTGAGGCCCTTGGGCCGTAGGTGTTGCAGGATGAGGTCTTCAACAAAGAAGTTGGGAGACTGTCCCTCAGCTTTTTCCGGTACCCCTAATATACGTAGGTTATTACGACGTAGACGTCCTTCATAATCATCCAGTTTGAGTTCAGTAAATTTACAAAGAGAGCGTATGTCATGAATTTCATCTTAGGGCTGGGCAATGTCTCCAACCAGGCTAGAGCTAGTAATTTCCATCTATTTTACTTTTTCTTTAAGTGTGGTGAGGTCAGCTCGGATAAGGTTGACGTCAATAGCAATGGTGGCCATTTTATGTTCCAGAGAAGTCTTAACGCTGGAGATTGCGTCCATAACATCTTTAAGTGACAGCTCTTGATTTTCTCCTCCTGTATCACTAGTAGAGCTACCCCTTGATTGACAGCTCTGGAGAATGTCTTTAGGGAGTGTATAACGGTCAAGTTTATTTGATTGCACCATCTTGGGCACTTTAGCACCCCCTGGTTTACCCCTCTCAATTGCTGCCTCAAGCGGACCCCTTTATACGTTTGCCTCCAACTCAAGTAGCCACAATTCCCTCAAACCCCAGTTCCCAGCTCTCAGACACCAGAAGAACCAATGCAGGGAAGTGAGAAGGGGCGGCACCGCCACATTGCGGGCAACCGGCGATGAATCTGTTCCCTAGAAGCAATTCAGGCAATAGGACCCGGCCAAATATAATCCAGCAGAACCCGGCTCACTATCCCCCGGGGTGCGATTGCTGTGCATACATGAGCCTTTATTCACAAAGGTCGGGCACTGCGTGCATACGCCACGTCTGTGTCCTCTGGAAAATAGGAGAGGCGTGGACTCGCGCCTCCAACCGGTCACCCACGAGGTGGGCAGACCAGCATGAGAGTGATGGACACCGTGGGGGAGGGCCCCGCAACTCTGCTCACTGCCCCGGGGACCCCCTGCCGCCTCACCTCACCCCCGGTGCACTGTTCTGATCCTAGAGAGGCCGAGGCCGATCGCTCCTTCCTGTCAGGCCTGTGCGGGCTGCACCGGGCCTCCAGCGTTGTCCTCGGCTAGTCGCTGGCTGCTGCAAATCTTTAGGAGCTCTTCTGCGGGTCGAGTCTGTGATCTGGACAGTCCTGGCGGGCGCTCAGCTCCCTGTGCTCATGTGTAGCCGAGGCCGGCTCCGCAGGGCTCCACAGCGGGCAGATGTATAAATGAAGTCCCCGGCTTCGCCTTCTCAGTAGGCTGTCACTTTGCGGGACTTGCGATTACTCGTTTAGGGAGTCTTTAGCGCAGGGAGGCGGCGCAAGTCCTCTCGCTTGCCTTCCTATAAGTTTTCCAACCTCAGGGAACCAGATACATGTGGCGGATCAACGTGAGGAGGACAGATACTACAGAACTAAAGGTTTAGGCAGACATCTCGCTTCGGTTCTTGGCCATGCCCCCTAACTTCTATTTTTAACTCCATGTTTGCAGAAGGTGTTTTTCCTTCTATATGGAAGAAAGCCTCGATTTTACCTCTTTTAAGAAAAGCCAACCTTGATCCTCTGGATCCAGGTAACTATAGGCCCATCTCCCGCCTCCCAGTTCCAGCGAAACTGGCTGAAAAAGTCATGAATAACCAGCTCACTGTATACCTGCGTGCGAGAGTCGAAATGGATGTTCCTCTTTGATTCTATCACCAGTGGCCTCAATGAAAATGATAGCTCTTTCACCCAGTTGGCCACACTTACCTGAATGAGACCTATATAATCACAGCTTGTTCCACAATGTCGTTACAACTCTTGTGCCAATCATATGCTTAGGTTGATACCCAATGTGTCTACGTCATGATCATTAATTCACAAACATCTTTGGGCAATAATACATCCTTTAATTGCTTTATGATATGAATACTATGGGATTTATAATACTGCCGTAACATTCTTAATGTCACTATGACGTTTGATCTAGTATTGTTAAATTTGCCCCCTATTTGATGTAATTCATGCTCCCAAGAACCTTGGTCGTCATTTGAACCCAATGATGCACAATATGGACTCATGTGCAGCATTAATGAACATTTATTATGGGCTGTGCGATTATCTTGTATACTGTTGAAAATGGGTTCATTTTTGAATTGGTATGACCCTGTGTATTTTAATTTGTACTATTGCTATGGACAATGATGAAATACATACTTCCCTGTGATAACATGATACATTCTAATCTGTGCAATATACTCACTGAGCCCTCGCGACTCACTGAGTAGTTTTACCAGTATTCTGAGTCTTTTTTCCATCTTTACCCGGAGATCACGGTCACGTGATGCGATCTCCATGGTAACTCAGAAACCAAGGAAGCAGCGGGTCTTCATTGCTGACCGTGAGCTGCCTTACGAACGGATTCATTCCTGCTGAACTCTCCGGTAAGCTCAACGGGCATACTTCTCCCGCAAATAACATCCATGTTATGCGTGTACTATCCGTTTACAAACCCGTCTGTTTTACAGAGGGTATACGGATTTCCGCCGACTGTTATAGCAGCGACCTTCCTCCACTGATAAGACCGACCTACGGGCGGGATTCTCAATGCCAAGAAAACCAACCAAGTAAGCTGCATTATCTATGCCGCAATTTTAAATTTAATGCTTTTAATGAACATCAATTAATATCAGAGACAACACATGAGTAACACCATGTTGTTTCTACTCCTCTTTCAGGTGAAAAGGTTTTTAATACCTCCATTTCATCTGAGTTTTTACTCGCTCCATTCCCTCTTTTGTGATTATTTTGATCATAGGTTGGCTCTGTATTTTATAGACTATACCTTCCTCAACAGGTCTTGAAGTTCCACATTTGAGCATAATATCGCCCTCACCATCCTCCCCGGCGACAAGCAACCAATCGGTATGTCTTGTGCCATATCTATATGTGCTGATTAATTAGATTACATTTGATTCATTCACTATATGGTAATACCCGTTATTACTTATTCAAACAGGTATCTGCCCAGCCCACCCCGTCCTGATGAAGACCCCACTACAAGGAAATAATTGATACCTGTCACTATATAGGGGTCGAAACGTCGACAGCTTTGTGTACCTTTCAGCTCTACCCCATGATTTGAATATTTGCGTATTATGTGGAGCATGATATGTTTTGAAGTCTTTTACATTTAATGATGTATATGTCTATGTTTGACCTATAAAACACAGTATAGTGAGGCCGCTTGGCCAATTTTTTATATGTCACCATCCTTTACCTTCACTACCCCCCACTTTACCACCTCCTTCCCTCTCTTCAGGGGCACTGTAAATATTTTGGATTATCTAAGAAATGTTTTTGCTTATTTATACATGACAACATTGTGATTAAATAACAATGATTGCAAAGTCATTGGAAAAACTCTCTGAGTCATTCACTATTGTTACTCGATTGCTGGGACCCCTCCTTTTAGTACTCTGTATACCTACAAGAGCATAACCTTCTGGAAGAGGCACAATTTGGATTCAGATCAGAGCACAGCACCAAAACTGTGCTGATAAAAGCCACTGACAAAATAAGAACAGTCATGGACACAGGGGGGGGCAGCAGCCCTTGTGTTGCTTGACTTGTCGGCAGCCTTCAACACGGTAGATTACAAATCCTTGCAAAAAATGTGGAACTATTTTGGCATCTCTAAAAAGGCATTGGCACTTACATCCTCCTTTCTAGAGGATAGGACGCAATCAGTGACCTTACGGAACCTGGCCTCTCCATAATTCACACTTCCTTTTGGAGTTCCACAGGGATCTTCCTTAAGTCCCACACTTTTTAATGTTTATGTTTCAGAACTGGCATCCCTTATCAGATATTTTGGCATGGCTTAAATATTGTACGCAGATGATACCCAAATTATGGTATCCATTACCAAAAATACATCACCACCAGTAAACAGGTTTGGGACTGCATGATAGCAGTCAGCTCATAGATGAGCTTGCACTCTCGCAAGTTAAATTCCAGGGAAACTGAGGTGATGCTGTTCAGTAAATTCTCCCCTTCATGGTCCCAGATTTGGTGGCCAAATGACTTGGGAACAGCACCTATGCCGGTTCCCAAAGTAGAAAACCTGGGTGTGATTATAGACCAGAGACTGGACTTCGATGTCCAAGTCAATTCGGTGTCCTCATCAAGTTTCTTCTTGCTAAAACCCATTAGGAAAATCCTACCTCTGATTCCCACAGAAAGAAGGAAAACGGTAGTCAAATCCCTAGTCTTTTTCCAGACCAGATTATTGTAATGGTCTCTATCTCTGCATGCCGATGAAGCAACTTCAAAGGCCCCAGAGGATCTAAAATGCCGCTGCTAGTCTGCACTGACTGCCAACAAAAAATCGGATCAAGTTTAAAACCCTGTGTATTACATTCAAGGCACTCCGTGGGGCCATCCCTCAGTTCCTAAGACGTTCATTACACTAGTACTCCCCAAACAGATGTCTGAGATCACAAGGAGCAAAAGTGATACTTTCTCATGGAGTTTTTAAATCATGGGGTGGTAGAGGATTTGTGGTAGGATCCACCAGGCTTTGGAACTCCCTCCCGCTTAACATCAGAAATCTTCCCTCTCTGACTCTGTTCAGGAAGGCCATCAAGACCTGGCTGTTCACTGATTAATCCCTCTGCCCGCTTCTCAGTTTGCTAGTGCCAAGACACCATTGGTATTCGGGTGATGTATAAATTAATAACATAACATAACTAGTCCTTGTAAGATGTGGACATAAGCAGGATGTACACACTGAGAAAAAGTGTTGTCAAAATGTATCAAGTAAAATGTTTAGCACTAAGATTGTGGCCACATAATGATCTACATGGTCTGGTGGTAGAGTTAGCCACATGTCCCTAACATAATATTCAGCCATTGTCATTGGCAGTGGGATAAGCTGTGTTTACATGTTTACATGGCAAACTGTTAGAAGTGTTGCAATCTGCCTACAGTACATTTGATAATTGCGCTGTGCTGACATGACAAAATACTTGTAGACATACTTTTTGCCTTACTTTGCCTATATTCCGTGTGTAACTTCCATATGAGTTACACGTGACACTTAGAACTGCTGCATTTGCTATTGGACATCAGTGCATCTGTAATGTGATCCGTCTGAAATAGCCTATTCCATGACTTATCAAAATATGTTAACTGAAGCAGGTCACCTGCTGTTCCAAAAGTTCTGATTTAGGGATACGTTACTATATGCTGTGTGTAAAAGTTGCTGTGTTATTCAATTTCTTAATCGAACGTCTATTCTCCATTGGATCATATGAGGTAAGTGTGGTATGCTATAGGGGCATCAGGAGTATGAAAAAAACATCAGCTGGTACATAGATGTGGTTAAGATGTTGAGAAAGAGAAACATGCTGTTGCATCAAACTATGTTCCTAAAACCATTATGTGAGAGCACCAAAAGGTCTTGTAGCATTCAGTTATGTGCTATTGACATAATGTTGTCATTCAAGTACAAATTATGATGTTAGCCAATGTGGGTGGAGTTGCTATTACACCGATGTACCAATGACATATCAAATCTCAACTAATTTATTTTCAAATCTGTTTTTTATCCTCAGACCAAGGCAGTGAAGGAGACAGTGCCATGAATGTTGGGGAAGCAGCTGACCACAGTGGTTCTTAAGCTGCCCGTGAGCAAGAGGGAAACAGTGGCACAGAGGGTGATGGCAGCGCCACTGATGAGCTGACCGACGTGAAGGCTGGAACATGTTTGTCAGAGTCCAGTTCCAGTGAGCCCTCCCAGGTGGTGGTGTATCCCCCTGGACCTGGGTCCACTACATCTGAATCCACCACCCCCCTACCATCTCCACCTTCGCAGCTGCTCCCCATTACACTGTTCATGGCTGCTCCCTTAATAGGGGAGGAGTCTTCTTTGCACCAGGCACCTCACCTCCTTCCTCTATCTCCCTTGCTGCTGCCATGAGTGTGGAGGCCATTGACCTACTGAGGCAGTTCTCTCTGGGTCAGACAGCAGTGCTGAATGTCCTCCAGGTGCATACCAATCAGCAAACCCAAATAATATCTTTCCTGGAGGCGATTCGCTCTGACATGTCTTCCCTAGAGAGATTCAATCAGGCTCTAGCCTCCACACTGATGGCAGCATTATCCCAAATCCAGCGTTCCACCCCCCTCCTGCCTCTCCCCCATCCACAGTCCCTATTCCCATACCTGACCAAAGTAAACGCAAACCTGAGCATGCACCCAAATCAACATCCACATGCAGCACACAAACACAAGGCCAAAGACAGACACACACACCCCCAGCATGCACAAGACACCCTGACTTCCACATTCACTGACATGCAGGCAGACACAACACCTGCTGCACCACATGGCTCACATTCAGACAAACAGGCAGACAGAACACCATAACACACAGCCATAACAGACACCAAACCAGCACACACACTTTGCATATGTCGCAATCCTCTGCATCCACAACCCTCACCCATGCCTCTCCACCTTCTCAATCGGCACCAAAACTCCACCTCTATGCCCTTGACTTCTTCACTTCCCAAACTGACCAACCTCCTACCAAACCTAAATTGAAGACCCTTGTGCCCTTGCCATACCCTTCCACAACCACCCCCAAAACACCTAGCCAGCCACCTACTGAGACCTAAAACCAACAGCAAGGAAGCCGGAAAAGGAAAGTTCGCCATTCTGCCACCTCCCCATCCCCTCCTAAACCCAGAAGATCTTCTTCCCCTTCCAACCCCAGTAAAAAGAAAAGTAAAGGCAAGAATGTTCCCCCCTCCCTATTCCCTTCACCAACCTTCAGGGATACAAAATACCAAAAATGGTGAAACCCAGCCCACCCCCACATCGGGCCCTCCCACTGGCCTACCCTACCCCGCAATCCTGAGCCCGACCCTCCCAAGGACCAACCCATCCCCCCTAGTTATTTTAATTTTGGTGTCTGGCATGCGCCTTAAATGCCTATTCTGGGGTAAGTATCCCTCAGCAGCATTACTGAATACAAGTTTGGGTGGGCCACACTTTGCTGTCCCACAACATCGACATTTGGACTGGCATTGGCCTTTGATTTTATCATTGAACTATGGAGGCTGAATACAGCATATTTTTGTTGGTTTTGTTATTCCTGTGTCCAAATATATCTCTGTGAAGTGTGAGTACAGTTCTGTTGATATGACAATGATAGCATATGGCTCCTACAGTAGGTAAGTCTATTGGGATGTTGTGTGGATTTGTGTACCTACATTGGCTGAGTGTGGGGTGTGGAATGAAGGGCCAAACCTTTCATTCAACATTGTATGCATTCATAGTTTAGTTAGATTTCTAAATCAATTGTGCAAGTGTGTAAATGGACAAAACTCTATGAGATATATGCTGTATATAATTTGATGTGTATAAAGTGAATCTTCTTGTCAATACACTTGGAGGCATTGTGACTCTATATACATGATAGTTACATTGGCCACACATGTACACAGAGCAATGTGTAAAATTTAAAAGGTGACTTAATAGATATGGGCAAATTGCTGTTCCTTCGGTGGGCTTGTTAACTACTTCCAGTGACAAATTTGCCACTTGTGGATGCAACTTTGTGCCAATACCCATTAGTCTCTGTTGAGACTAATTCTCAATGTCCTGTCTATATTGAGAGTGGGAGGTAGGTACAAATCAGACTGTGTCTTGGCCCTGTTTCCTTCCAGGACTCCCTTTAAAGTAGAGATCCATTGTATGCAAGGTGTCTATGCTGTCTATGCACTGAAGCCGCCTATGTAGTGGAATTTGCATGGTTGTAATGCCATTCACTTTAGTTGCCTATTTCATGTGGATGGTGTATGTCGGTCAATGACAATGCTTAGTAAGTTAGCTGGTGTTTCTGTACTTACTAATTCAATACTAATGTATGTGTTATTTGCAAGAGGATATTGCTAATGGTATAGGAATGGGTGTCACAGGAGTTGATAGCCAGGCATAATATGGTGTGATTGTTGAGTTGTGCACTGCATTGCAGATAAATGTACATCAGATTCTGGGCTTAATGCAAAGTTATAGTATGTGAATATGTGCATATACATTATTAAGAAACTAAACATAGGCCACTGACATAATGTGCCTTTATATTCTGTCATGGTGCAGACATGGCCCCACATTTGATCTTCCACCCAGAGATATCATGCACCACACTTGGCCATGGGTAGCTGCATGATAAGGGATGTATGTTCTATCATAGTGCATGTTTGTTAAGTGTGGGTCAGGGTTGTCAAGGAGTGTTTGGTTGTGTGTCAAGTGATGTTGAGTGTGTGTAAATGTCCAGGTATTATGTGTCTCATGCAAATAGTGGAACAGCCACAGGTGTTAGGACTTCTGTGTTGTGGGAGAGTGTATCAGTTTAGAGATCTTTGCATCGTGATTGCTTTATCTTGTTTGTCACAACATAAGTTTGAGTAACTTAGTTTAACAAGGACATTATGGTGGGGACAAATAGGGTTATGTATTATCTCTATGTGACCAGCTTCGTCAGCCAATTGAGACACATGAGCGTGCTTTTCATGTATTGCTAGACATGTGATATGTCAATACTTCAGGCATATGACTGGATCTAGATAAGTGAACTCACAACTTACATTGTACCTATGATGCACCTAAGATGCAAGTGTGTTGCACTTTGGCAAAGGCTGTTATTATCAATTCACTTTGGTGATACATAGGTGACTTCAAAGCATAGGGATTTGTAGTTGCCCCAATGAAGACAGTAGGAGATTGTACTTTTAGTGTTGCAGATATCTAAGCTAATAGTTCTGGGGCACTTGTAGGTGATACAGCTGCAAAGTCTGCTTTCTGTTTCTCTGTTTCTTCAAGATGTTGCTGCACTCAATGGAGTTTGTATGGTAGCTTTCTGTGCATAAAATTACCATTCTGGTAATTCTAGGCAAATATTTAAAGATTGATCTACATTTGTCAGTGCTTGCTCCTCCAATGCACCTTCAAGCCCCCCTAATGTTGTACATCTGTTTGTATACCTTTTCAGTGTGAGACTCCACTGCAACACCCTCCTTCACAGCGCAGTTTAGGAGATCAGCTGAACACTCAGTCATTGCTCCCAACAGTGGTGATGAGACTGTTGGGTTTAGGCATGATGTAGTGTGCCAGTGTTTGTGTTTCTGTGGGACATTCCTTTAGGTGTGCATTAGTGTTATATTGCCATCACATATGGCACATAGAGCAGTGCTGAGCTCACCATACATATTTCTGTATATATCTATGTGCCTAGGCCCATTTGTATTCTTATCTTTATGTTGAGTCTTTCTATGTATTTCCAGGTAACACTGTGGATACACAATGCTTACATTCCCTCATTTCCCCTGTAAAACATATTACAGGACATTTGCACATTACTGTGTCTTGCTACGCCTTTCAGTTAATACAGAATCTTCCACACGGTGGCTCAAACCCACAGGGCGAAGCAGGAGACATAACACAAAACAAACAACACCTTTAGAAAAGGGTTATATTTTACAGAATGCAAAGACTCTCTTTTTAGAATAAGGAATGGGGTATCATTCCATACAATGCTCACTATTCGAAAGGCTTTCACAGATGCCAAATGCACAACATTCAAATATATTTAGAGATATATATTTATATGCATGCAATAAAAACACACTTGGTAAATGCAACAGTTAAATGCTTGAATAATACCATGAATAAACAAGCAACAAATAATAGGAGCTAAGACTCAAGCATAAATAATATGCTGGACGCCCTGCAAGAGATCAGAAAGATATATACACTCTAGACACATCACATTTTTACTTTGGATGTGCACCTCACTCAGTTACACATCACAAAGAAAACACGTCAAATGATCAATGCCACTGGCCACACATCACAATGGCAATAATCAAAACTCAACACTTGAAATGATCAAAGCTACTGGCCACACATCACAATAGCAATAATCAAATTCTGATAACAAAAGTAGGTATGGGTCTAATCAGTCAGACTAAGCGTAATAAAGTTAAACAACAAAAAGAAATGCCAATACTGGTACCTTATTCCAAACCAAAGTCTATCAAAAATGCATAGACCACCATACAATGCATCCGGGTGCTATTTAATAGCTGTTTATTTCAAAAATACTTATTTTGTAAATCATTTGAAATTCAAACACAGTTATAACAAAATTATGTACAAACAATGAGGATGGACACAAAAGAAAGTGAACGAGAATCACACATATACCTTCATTCATCCCAACTCAATCAATCATGATTGAGTTGTGATGAATGAAGGTATATGTGAGATTCTCGTTCACTTTCTTTTGTGTCCATCCTCATTGTTTGTTCATAATTTTGTTATAACTGTGTTTGAATTTCAAATGATTTACAATTTTTTTTTTTAAATAAACAGCTATTAAATAGCACCCGGATGCATTATAAGGTGGTCTATGCATTTTTGATAGACTTTGGTTTGGAATAAGGTATCAGTATTAATAATCAAATTCAGCATTTAACCTGGTGCAAACACTGCATCTTAGCACACTCCTGACTGGGGGATTAAACAGCTGGTGATAAGAGCGTCAGCAACCAGGGTTCCGCTGTACCAAAGTAGACGCATTCGGATTCTTGAATCCCGGTTTCTAAGTAAACAACCCTCAGCTTTATAATCTCAAAAACACACTAGAAGGTCCAAGAATCTCCTCATGCACAAAGGGAATCTTACCAGGACTGGCCAGCTTCCAAGCAAGCATTCTATGGCAGGAAGGAGTTCCCACATTCCCTCTACAGTCTCGCATGTTCCAGCCTTTATCTTGACGAAGCTCACGAAAGCCTTGCAGGGTACATTAAACAATCTCTCACAAACACAAACCTTGAACGTGATTAACCCAAACAACTTGCAAGCGTGGCTGTGCACGCATATAAGCTCAAGCCAGGCAGAGTCAGAAATCAGGATGACATGAGGCCATATCAAAGCCAATAGTAAGAACTTCATAATACCTCCAATGTACAGCACATTGCACATTTGTGAACGACTGCTTATAGCATCACATACTTCATCGTTCAATGTACATCACAATGCGCGTTTGTGCATCACGCCTTATAGCATCACATACTTTATCTCTCATTGTACAACACAGTGCACATTTGTGCACCACTGCTCATACCACTGCACTTCGAGACCAAAAAAAACATTCCACACCTCACTCTCTCTCTCATGCTTTCAAATGCACATCCCACATGTTCTGTTCTTGACAAGGCTGTCCTACTCCCTGACAGCTTCCACTGAAAGACTGTAAGATTACAAGAAAGAAACCACTAAGAGAAACAAGGCATATGCCGGACGTTGTACATTCAGGCTAGGATAAAATGACACACCAAAGTCAATTCAAGTAATGGTATTCAAAGGTCATCACAGGCCGTCAGACCACAAGAGTGCCTTTAGCACTACATACTGCACCTTCGCTTTGTTGTCTCTTCAATGTGTAGGGCAGAGGTCTTCAAACTGGGGGGGTTGGCAGGTGATATCGGGGGGGGGGTGCCAGTCTCTGGCCAAGAGAAGCATCATGTTTTGTTTTAAGTGTTAGAAGCATGAGCGGCAGTAAGCCACATTGTAATGGACTGTCACTTACAGCTTTTGATCATTATTTCCTCACTGAGAGTATGTGTAAAAAGGGATAACAGAGCTTAATGCAATGGTTAGATGTGTTTAGACATATTTAAACATTGCCAATTTAGCAGAATCATTGTGAAGGTTTATTTGTATACCAGGGGGAGCACAGCTTTAATGAGTTTAAAGCCCACTGGTGTAGGAGTAGATGTATCACTTATCCATGGCCACGTCCGGGATGGTTCTGAGTTTGGGGGTCACTGAGTAGGTACAGAAGTGGCATGATATGCACAACGGGCTCCATAACTGCACAGGAAATGTGGAAGTGTGTAGTGGTAAGTTTTGGTCTTGTCAACCTCCCATTCTGCCTGCTCTGATGAGGTGGTTGGACTGAC
This sequence comes from Lissotriton vulgaris, assembly GCF_964263255.1. NCBI lineage: Eukaryota > Metazoa > Chordata > Amphibia > Caudata > Salamandridae > Lissotriton > Lissotriton vulgaris. The sequence goes on from NC_141697.1 coordinate 366,971,568, forward strand.
ACATATGACGCATTAGAAATACGCATCATAATAGGGTAGGTGGTTCCAGTGCCGGACCACGCTCGGACCTGCTACATTTGACCTTTCCAAAACCGTTGTGATTAGAATTTCCAGTCAAAGTCAGAAGAACCACATTGTTCGGTAAGCCATGTATTGTAATGCATCATAATGCTGCACTCATACAACCGCTTCTGATGCGAGATCGGGTAGACAGACAAGCCTGCGGAGGCTTACCTACCAACATCGTAATAAGTCCCTTAATTTTCAAACTGTTTTAAATATAATACAATTATTATATATTTTTCAATACAATAACATTAATTTTTAATGTTTTCCTCATTTGAATAATTATCATTTTTATGTTTCTTTTCTTAAATTAATACAATTATTATATATTGACACAATTTCATAACTAATAAGTGATCTTACTAAAAACACAAATAAAAAAATTATAAAGATATGTAATCAAACACACTAAAATAAATTACACCTAAATAGCACTTACAACCAATATTACATACAACAATATTTTCTGCATCAATATTTTTTACTGTGAAATAAAAAACACTAAAAACTATATTTTTACTTTCAATGTTCTTGTCGACAATATTTCTGACATGCTGATATTCTTGACACAATATTCTTGTATCACAATATTTTTTCAGATATTTTATTCAAACACCTTAGAGTGAGGTAGAGCGTTATAGAGCAGAGTGGAGTAGAGTGGAGTAGCATAAATTGCAGTGGGGTAGAGCAGAGTGGGACAGAGTGAAGTGGTTTAGAGTCAAGCAGAGTGTCATAGACTGAAATGGAGTAGAACATTATAGAGTAAAGTGTTGTATAGTGAAGCAGAGTGGAGCTGAGTAGAATGGAGTGTCATAGAGTGGAGTGGCATAAAGTGGTGTAGAGTGGAGTGGTGTAGAGTGGAGTGACATAGAGAGGTGTAGAATGCAGTAGAGAGGAGTAGGGTGGAGTGGCATAAAGTGTTGTAGAGTGGAGTGGTGAAGATTGGAGTAGAATGACGAAGAGTGTCACAGAGTGGAGTGGAATAGAGTGGATTAGAGTGGCATCGAGTAGAGTGGCATTAAATGGAGCAGAATGCCATGGAGTGACAAAGCCTGGAGCTTAGTAGGGTGGAGTCTAGTGTCATAGAGTGAAGTGTCATAAAGTGGGGAAGAGTGTAGTAGAATAGAGTGTCGATTGGAGTGGAGTGTTGTAGAGTGGAGTATCGAAGAGCGGAGTAGAGTGATGGCGAGGGGAGTAGAGTGTCATAAATTGTAATGGGATAGATTTGAGTGGCATAGAGTGGATAAACATATAGTGTAGTAAACTGATGTAGAGTGGCAAAGAGCGCAGTGGAATAAAGTAGAGTAGAGTGTCAAGAGTGGAGTGGCATAGAATGAAGTGGCGTAGAATGGAGTTGCATAGAGTGCTGCAGGGTGGAGTGGCATAGAGTGCTGTAGAGTGAAGTATCTTAGAGTGTTATAGAGTGGAGTGGCATACAGTGGCATACAGTGGAATGCTGAAGAAAGAAGTGCTGTGGAGTGGCATAAGGTTCACTAAGGGCTGATTACGAGTTTGACTGTGTGGCAGCGGAACCGCAACATCGCTGCATCACCAAACCCACGTTTGGGGGGCAATTCCTTTGGCGCACCTATGATCGTGCATATAAAATAGGCACCACAATGGGAATGTCGAAAGAGTTCCAGCAGGGCATGGACTGAAAAGTCCATGCCATGCTGGAACTTCTGTGCATGCACACAAGGGGGTTTCCTCTCTGCCAGGGTTTTCATGGAGGAGAAATCGCCATAAAAACCCTGGTGGAGAAGAAACTCATAATATGCTTGGCAGGACCACGATGGCCCCACCAAGCATAGTAATGCACCTGGACTGCCGCGCCACCGCCGGAGAACAGCGGTTACCTGGTGAGTCGGCGGTCCACTAGGGTCGTAATGTAGCGCCGCCACCCACCATGAGTCTGGCAGTCCTCGAACCGCCAGTCTCGTAATCAGGCCCTATGTGTCATAGAGTGTCATAGAGTTGAGAAGAGTGGAGTGGAATGTTATACATTGGAGTGGCATAGAGTGGAGTGGCGTAGAGTGGAGTAAAGATGCTTGAAGTGTGTAGAGGGGAAAAGCATAAAATGGTGTAGGGTGGCATAGTGTACAGGGTCAAAGTGGGGTGACATAGAGTGGAGTGGAAGTTTGTGGAGTAGAAGGTTGTAGAGTGCAGCGGCATAAAGTGCTGTAGAGTGAAGTGTCGTATAGTGTAGTAGAGTGGGGCTGAGTAGAATTAAGGGACGTAGAGTGGTGTGACATTTAGTGGTATAGAGTAGAGTAGAGTGGAGTGGCATAAAGTGTCAGAGTCGAGTGACACAGAGTTGTGTGGAGTGCAGTAGGTTGTCTCAGAGTGGAGTGACATAGAGTGGAGTGGCATAAAGTGCAGAACAGTGTAGTAAAATAGAATGTTGAGTGGAGCAGAGTGGAGGAGAGTGGAGGAGAGTGTTGAAGAGTGGAGGATAATGTCATAGACTGGAGTGGTCTAGAGTGGAGTAAACGGGTCTAGAGTGGAGTAAAGTGCGAACTGGCATACAGTGAAGTAGGGCGTCATAGAGTGGAATAACATAGAGTATACTGGGGTAGAGTGGTATACAGTGGAGTAGTGTAGAGCGATGTAGAGTGGTGCAGAGCAGAGTGGTGCAGAGTGGTCTAGAACAGAATAGAGTGCCCTACAGTGGAGTGGAGTGTTGTACAGTTGTGTACAGTGAACTGGCGTAGAGTTGAGTGGAATAGTGTGGTGTAGAGTGTTGTACAGTGGAGTGTTGTGGAGTGGGTGGGTAGAGTAGAGTGGAGTAGCATTGAGTGGAATACAGTGGCGTTGACTGGAGGAAAGTGACATAGAGTGAAGTGACATAGAGTGAAGTATAGTGTCGTGGATTGAGGTATAGTAGAGTGGGATAGAGTGGAGTACCATCGAGTGGAGAAAAGTGACATGAAGTGGCAAATGGTGGAGTGGTGTCAAGTGAGTTGGAGTGTCATAGAGTAGAGTGTCTTAGAGTGCAGGGTTGTGGAGCAGAGTGGAGTGGCATACAGTAGAGTACAGTGTCATAGAATGGAGTGTCGTAGCATGGACTAGTGTATAGTGGAATAGAGTGACATAGAGTTGAGTGATATAGATTGTAGTAGCACGGAGTGGTGAGGAGTGGCTTTGAGTTGAGTTTAGTGTCATACAGTGGCACAGAGTGGTATAGACTTGTATTTAATGGAGTGGTGTAGAGTGGAATAGAGTTGCATAGGGGAGAGGTGAAAAGTGGAATAGTGTCTTAGAGTGGAGTGGTGTAACATGGTGTGGAGTGGAGTAGTGTAGAGTGTAGTAGAATGTCCTATAGTGGAGTGATGTAGATTGGAGTAGAGTATTGTAGAGTGGAGTGGTGTAGAATGTCATACAATGTTGAAGACTGTAGGGGGGTAGTGTATTAGAGAGTGGAATGGTGAAGAGTGAAGTGGCATAGAGTGCAGGAGAGTATCATAGGGTTGAGTGTTGAAGAATAGAGTGGCATTGAATGGAGTAAGGTGAGTGTCTTAGAGTGGCGTGGTGTAAAGTGAAGTAGAGTAGAGTGGAGTGCTTTAGAGTGGAGTAGAATGTCAGAGTAGAGTGGCATACAGTGGCACAGAATGGCATAGAGTTGTATAGAGTGGAGTGTCTTAGAGTGTCATAGAATTGCATAGAGTTGAGTGGCACAGAGTGGAGTAGTGTTGGTGAATATCCTACAGTGCCATAGAGCAGTTTAGAGTGGTGTCGAGTGGAGTAGCATAGAGTGGCCTAGAATGTATTTTAGTAAAGTGTTGTGGAGTAGAGCAGAGTGTTGTAGAGTGGAGTGGTGTAGAGTGGAGTAGAGTGTTGCAGAGTGGAGTGAAGTTGAGTGTTGGAGACTGGTATGGTGAAGAGTGGAGTGGCGTAGAGTAGAGAAGAGTGTCATAGAGTTGAGCATTGCAGAGTGGAGTGGCACAGAAGGGAGTAGAGTGGAATGCCATAGAGTGTAGTGGTGTAAGGTGACGTGTAGTGTAGTAGTGTAGAGTGCTGGGGAATGTTGGAGAGTGAAGTGGCATAGAGTGGCAGAGAGTAGATTAGAGTGGTGCACAGTGAGTAGAGTGTAGTAGAGTGGTAGAGTGGGGAGCTGCATCAAGTGGAGTAACATGGCCCTAAGTGGAGTGGCATATTGTGAAGGGACATAAAGTGTAGCAGCATAGTAGAGGTGGGAAGATAAGCATAAAATAGAGTATAGTGTCATATAGTGTAGTGATGTAGAGTGGAGTATAGTCTCGTAGAGTGGAATGGTGTAGAGTGGAGTGGGATGGAATTGCATAGAGTGGAGTATGCATGTTTTTTTAGAAACTGCCATTACAGCCAACACATTTTCAAATGAAAATCCCATTACATTTGCACAAACATACAGTCTGAGAAAACTATACAGCACACACACATTGATGTGTGGAAGTCAGCATCAGATTTTATATTGACTTGTTTTGATCATGTTAAAATATTTGTTTCCACCTCACTTCAATATTGCAAATTTTTTTGCTTCATTTGTGCTTTCCTAATACTAAAATATTCTGAAATACTTGTACATTTAATTTACTTGCATTTATAATTTGTTTTATCCTAGAGAAAAATTATTTCCTACAGGCTTTCTTTTCACACCCCCAGTACCAAGCAAGATTGTCACATAAATTCAGTCAGAGAAAGAACCTCCCACAGAAGTCAGACCCTAGCACTTAACCTCTATATTGGAATGAACAGCAAATGTGGCAAAATAAAAACCACATGTATAGGCCTGTTTGCTGCTGATTCAAAATAAACAAGCTCATGGACAGAACATTGTTCATCACAGGCAGGCATGCAGGATAGATGAACTGGTAGTCGCAAAGATAAGTGGAATCAGACAAGCAGAAAGATAAGAGGGAAGGAACCTTTTCAAAGAAATGCAAAACATTTACTTCTGTGAATTAGCATACAAAGGGAGATAACTGAAAGCACGTATACTCTTGTGGAGTGCCTCGTGAAAAAGAAAAAGAAGAGTTCCCAAAATATAAGCACTTGTGGAAGGAAACAAGAAGCTAGTCAGTGAGCTGGTAAACAGGCTATGCTCCACGGGAGGTACAAAGGCATGCTGGACAGCCTAAAACAAATTAAGCCAGCAAATAGAAAGCAAGCAAATGTGAGTAAAAAACACAATGCCACCGGTAAACAATGGGTGGAATGCATTCCTAGGGAAGCTTTCAGCATGTCACCAAAATGGTTTTGCAACCAGACATCTGTACTGTCTGGTAGGCTTTTATATAAAACACCATAGCCACAGCTAGGTCAATTATTTCTGAAAAAAATAAACATGAATACAATACAGGTATTCTGGAGCAGAACTTTACAGACAATTGCATTGAGAGCAAGAATGGCACCACTAACAGGGAAGTTCATGAAAAGGAAGATAACTCTTTGTCTTTAAAATGCAAATGGCTAATTATGACAAGCATTGGCATAGCCAACAGGTCTCACCTTTGGGACCTTATAAGTGTTTAGCCAGAGATATTGACTTTGCTTATGTCTTTAAGTTAAGTACACAGACACCTCTGCTCTTGGAAAAGTGTGTTTCATCCTATGGAAAGCTCTGATGTCTCATACTAGAGCAGAACCTGTGAAATATGTGTGTAACGTTTAGCCTGGCAGTCTGACCTCATTACCTGTGGAATATGGGTAACCTGAGAGATAGCTCTGCTGCCTGTGACTTGCACATATGAAATATGTGTAACTTGTGAGAATAGCACTGCCGTCCTTAGAAGAGCTGAGCATGTGAGCGCTCACCTTACAACACATTTTCCCAACAGAAAGGAAATAGGCTGCAATTAAAAATTTTCTAGCTGAAGTGAAGGCGACAACAATGGTAAAGTGAAACACTGCTAGTGGCAGATACAAAACTACTGTTGTAATGAGAGAAGGAAGGTAAAAGTGGAGACCATACAGTGTCTGTGACTAAAGAGCTGACAGGAAAAATGCAGCTGTGGGCGCTAATTGGCTCTCCCAGGCTCGGTGTGTGATTGGTTCTCACTCCTTTGCCCCCATACGAGCGGAGCTCTCTGAAATAACTAGCCACACATTGTGTAGACTTTTCAAGTATTGTATTGTTAGAAATCTGTTGAAATATTTGCGCCACATTAAGAGTGAAAATCATGGGATTTGCTTAGGTTAGCATAAACGCACTCTTGGCAGTAGGCATCATGGAGAAACTGTAAGCCATATGATTCCTCTGGCCATGGTTGCCAGCTGACTGCTGAGAATCCTTAAGCGACTTTTCAATGAACTCAGCCAATGAAAGTTTAGCGCTGCAGGCCTTGTTTTCCTGCGCAAACCATGAAAGGTAACGGGTTTTCTCACGAAAGGACAACTTGCCATGGCAATCTGCACCAGGCGCTGTCCCTAGACTAGATAGATACCGATATGAACCCAGCAAGAATCGCTCTCTTTCGCCGGTCATACACAGAAAACACTCATAATAATACAAGACCCACTGCAGTTTCCTTTATCTGGCCAACCATGCAGCAACATTTCTGTCTGCACTTGTGTTGTCTGAAATCGAGGTCAGACCGCGAAGTACAAACAGAACTACTCCTGGAACAATTTCAGCTTCTGAACAGGCACCCCCATGCCTAGGAGAGGGGTGCTCTTAGTTGCGCCTCATAGCATGGCACCTACCGATTGCAGGGCTGAACACAAGCCGCCCCTCTCCTAAATACCGGGGCAGCCCCTCCCAATGCCAACATACATGTTCTGACTGTCTTCCACTACCCCCTGCACTTCTCACAAGCAGGTTGCAACTTTGCTTGCAGTAACTTAAAAGCTTGCGTCTTGATCAATATTTTAATCAAAAATTTAGAACACGAGCCGCCTCTCGCCTGAATACAGGTGGGGCCCCCACAACGTAACCAAAAGCCACCATTACCGCTGCCTATAGCACCCGATCTAAAAGTGCAGCCCGTGCAGACCGAACTCCATAATTGTAAGGGCCCCAAAGTGCGTCCCCCACATATGGCAACAGGACACCTTGCCACTCAATATCTTACCGATGGCCTAAATACACGATAACACTCAATACTGATAAACCTCAATACCTTACCAGTAACCTAAATACTAAAACGCAATATTATGAAGGTGACGCACTATGCCCAGGCCTGTTCGATGGAGAGTCAGCACCAGTGGAGCAGCTCTATCCTCGGTGAAGTTGCACCAGGAAAGAGGGTGCCTGTCTCGAGACGGCTGCAGCGGTGTCCGGGGAGAGCGAGAGACCGCGAGTGGTGCACTCACGCTCCTGTTTCTCCTAACCCCAAGCACCCAATCGCCTTCCTTCTGCCCAACAAAAAGCAACCTGGCCAGCAGTCGATAAGAACAAACAAGCGCAGGCACGCTAATTAAAACAAGCGTGTGCACCTCACGCTCAAAGTAAATAAAAAAAACAAGTTTGACGAGAGGCATCAGGGGGAGAGGAGAGAGGAGGGGCCCTGCCCCTGTTTCCCTTACGGGAGCGAGCAGGAACCATCTGTTGATTACAAACAGATTGTTTGAAATCTCACTCCTGCAAGGGAATCGCCAAACATGCACGTGTTTCCATTCAAAGCAATGCAATGCGTTCACATTTTTGACTGCAAAACTGAATCGATTTCTAAAGGTCTTTTTCCTATGCAGCGTATGCGTGCTGCGTAGGCGAGCCCTAAAAAGGGTGTAGATCACATGCTAGTGCATAAATGAACCCGGAGAATAATGGAAACTTCATTCAAAAAATGTACTCAACAAGAACATTAAATCATGAGTGTCCTAATCACTAAATGTTGAGATGCAGTCTGTTATTCAATTTAACACCCTTTTATTAAGGTATGGTCTTTCTGGCCTGCCTTCTACCCAGAACATCAGTACTTTCAAAATCATCATGCCGAGTACAGTTACTACTGTTTTTTTTCATTTAGAGACTCTTCCCATGCTCCAAAACCTCCCATCTTGAGTTTTGACCACATTACAGAATAGCTTCACAACCCTCCAGTTTTTTGTCCTCAATTGCCATATTTGTTTCCATATTAAACCTCCTAATTTCCACTCTGTCTTGGTAATCTACCCTCCAAGGAAACCTTTAAGATGACAGCATTTTGGAGAGGGGGTGTTGACTACCATGTTCTCTCCCCAGATGGCTATAATCATTTGATCGAGTCGACATTGTACCAACTCCAACTCTTTGTAATTAAACTCATGAATTATCTTCCATTGTTCCTTTCCAACCAGATAGTCAAGGGATCCCATAACGTAGTCACTTTTTTGGAAGAGGGACGATTCAAATCCATCCTATGAACATACATCACTGAATTGAGCCATTCTGATTTTTTGAGAGGGGTGTTGGATGAATCCAATATTAATAAATCAGCCTTCTTCCCAATAAGTTTAATAAAATGTTAATTTGTTGTCATAATCCAAATGATCTCCAACTTCAGCTGGCCAACCAAAAATAATCAATTCAAGGCTTGGCTCAATTTGAGTATGTAAGACGTCATTCACAATCTTACATACATCCTTTCAGAAGTCCTGAATATTGGGGCAGGATACAAACATATGGACATCATCAGCCTTCTTTAAGCCACATTTCTTGCAGTATACCTCATTAGACCACTTCAATTTCGCTAGCCTTTTTGGTGATTAATAGGTTCTGTGAAGGGAAAAAGATGGTTCCTTCTTAGATATGCTGCTTTGACCACACTTAAAATAACCAAAAAGATACTTTCCAAAATAGGTTCAGACTTATATACAACTAGCAGCCCGCCCCAGCGTTGCCTGGGGCAGAAGGGGGCTGGGGGCAGCATTCCAGGCTTGCGTGCACCTTACCTCAGCGCTTGCTCCCAGTCGCAAAAACATAGGCCCCCACTCCAGTCCGCCTCACTTCACCGCCCCCCACGACTCTCACTTAAATGTCTGCACCCTCCAGTCCGCCTCACTTCACCGCCCCCCACTACACCAAGCCAGTCTACACGCCCTGCTGCAGTCCGATATCCCGCTCCATTCCGCCTTACTTACCGCTCCTCCACGCGTACTTCACCACTCCTTCCCGCGTTTGACACACCTCATGGCGCTGCAGTCTTGCTACGTTCTCCGCTCCTCCATGCGCTGTTGTCCTCCATTCCGCTCCAGTCCGCCTTACTTCACCGCTCTTCCCCGCGGTTCACGTACCTTATTCCCTCTAGTCTGGCTAAGTTTTCCGCTCCTCCCCGCGCTGTTGTCCGCTCCTCCTCGCGTTCCTGTCCTCCGATGATGTCAGCACACACGTTGTTAGCATACACAGCCAGCGCTACTTCTTAGGGACTACTTTTTTTATTGATTATTTTTTAAATAACGTTTATTTTTATTTTTTTTATAGCCTATGTCCATCTACTGGACCCTCCCTTTCCAACGCTGTATTGGGTGTTGCGATTGGTGGTGTACTTTTCGAGTTTTCCTGGCTCAAAGGACACAGTTGTCTTTTTATAATAGTAGTATAGATATTATTCCTCCCCATTGATTGTTGAGCGTACTCTGCCTTTTCTCTGAGATATCCATAATTAGCTCATATCAGGTTGCCATTGCCTTCTTCCGCTTTGGGTTATTCATCAAGTGTTCCTTCAACTCATTAGTACACACAGATAGGGCCCAGCTCTGTCGTTGGAGGAATTTAATCTTGGACACTGTATTGTTGGATACTTGTTGGGACTGTTCCCTAGAGCAGAGCTGCCCCTTTTGAAGGATGTGGCCCCATTCAGTAATACCTGCTTCCCTTAAATTCACTGCCAGCCTGAGAGAGTCCCATATTGGTGCATACCTGCTATAATATGACAGGTTTGTTGTGGGCCTAATCAGGGCCTACAATTGAGACGCCACCTGCAACACCTGTAGTCATATTTGTTTGAAGTAATTCTTATCCCTTAATTTGTCCATACATTTGGACCCATCGTTTTCCACTTCATTTAGCAGGGCCTCCCTAAGCTGGTCTCTCCCTGACCCACCCTTTCCAGATAGAAAAAACGTAACTTTTTTAAACTGAAAAGCCTGTGCATATAATTGAAAATTTGCAGAGAGGCAAGATGGCGCCCATGCAGGACGCGTGAGTTTTACCTCTCCTGCGGGATCCTGCTGAGCCTAAATTCGGAGAGTGAGCATGGGGCCCAGTGAGCGTGAAGAGTTCAAGGAAAGAGAGCTGGATATGCTGACTTGAAAGCGGACAGATAGCGGGAAGAAAGCGTGTGTTTTCAGCCATTAATTGAGCGGAGCGGAGCGGTGCGGACCCGTGGCAAAGAGCGTCCCCGTTGATTCCTAAGGCGGGAGGTGTGTAACAGCTGTGGAGGACGCTGATACATTGTATCATTGTATTGTGGTGCAGCGCAGTAACTTTGACCAGGCGCAGCTGCAGACCCTTTCCTGTGGTGTGCTGTGCGAGGAGCGGCCCGAGGAGCAAGGAGGAAAGAGTAAGGAGGACGCCAGCAGTAGGTGTTTTTGACGAGCAGAGTGAGTGCTCAGCGGTCCTCAGCTGTGCTCAGCGGTGGCGTGAGGAGAGAGGAGCAAGAAGGAAGGAGTAAGGAGGATGCCAGGAGGACGCCAGGAGTAGCTTCTCTTTTTTGATGAGCAGAGTGAGCGCACAGCGGTCCCCAGCGGTGTTTAGTGGTGATTAGTTTGCAAGTTTGTAAGATGCCGCCGAAGGGCTCATGGAGCAAGAAGGGAATGGAAGAAGGCGCCACGGAAGCCCCAGCAGAGGCTGCTGATAAGGGAAGGGGGAAGCAGGTGGCTGAAGATAATGCTGCTATTAACACAGCTAATAAGGCACAAAAAAAGGACGACAGCACTCAAAATCTGGAAACTGGCCATGCAGAGAAGGGGAAAGGCATTCAAACTGAAGGCGGTAAGAACATTCCAGTGCTTTTTACTGCTACAGCAGAGAGGCAGAAAGAAAGGGAGAAGAGGAGGAATAAAGAGGGAGAGGTTTCAGCATTGCGAGAGGGGGTTGATCTTTCTGTACCAGGTACTGATAGCTTGGGGTTGCAAAGTGAGGCAAGCATTGGCGATGTTGGGGGTGTTGGAGGCTTCAAAGCTGGTATTGAGCAGTGTGGGGATTTTTACTCACTTTCAGAACACTCCGGCTCCTCTTGCGAAGATTTGGCTGAGCAGTACTCGGCACTGCTTTCAATGGTGGACTGTAGCCATGGTGGAAGCTCAATGACTGAGGATCCTGAAGTATTGGTGGAAGGACAGCTACAAACAGTTAGGAAATTGGATTTAGGTTTGAAGCCGGGAGTACATGATAATGACAATGTGGCTGAAAAGAACCCACTGGATGAGTCCGAGGGCGTAGAGGTGTCCTTGTCATTAATATATAAAACCATCATGCAACACCGAGAGGAAACTAAGGAAGAGAGTGTAAGGGTACAGAACATTTGCCGTAAATTACAAAACTCAGTGAGACGGCTGGTGAAATCACATGGAGACTTAGTGTTTAGAGTTAACGAAGTTGAAACCAGGGTTTCAAACTTGGAAGATGACTTTGCACTGCAGAAGGCAGCAGTGGAGCAGAGCCTTTCGATAAAAGAAGATATGATTTGGAAACTTGCTGACATCGAGAATCGTGCTAGAGGCTGCTTCTAATTCCGGAGGGAAAAGAGGGGCAAGATCCAAGGGGTTTTGTGGTAGGCTTGTTTAAGGCGGCTTTTCCTGGTTTAACACAGATTCACCTTTAGCATTTGGTTAAAGCCTGGACAGGTTCAGGAAAGCAGACCCAGGGCAATATTAATTGCATTTAATAGCTTTCTGGCCCGTGATGAGGTTTTCAAATTAATCAGACCAGACAAAAAGGGCAAGGCCGGGGAGGTTGAATTTTTTGTCCGCCCGGACTTGTGCCAGAAGTCAGAAGAACTGCGATGGCAATTTCAGCAATTAATTCCTGAGTGCCAGTCGAAGGGGGCATCAGCTTTTTTAATGTTCCCGGCTAAATTGAAAATAGTGACTAAAGATCAAACCAGGTTTTTTACAAATATTGCTTCAGCTACTGTATTCGTACGATTAATATAGCTCCTGGAGCTTGACAGTCAGTGAGAGCATACAAATGAAACCTGAAAGCATAACAATAGTTAGGATAATGTAAGTTAGTTTTTTTTGTATATTCTTTCACTCGGGGTATAAGTAAGGCTCACAGCCCCCTATGTGTTCTTTTCTCTTAATTTATATTCTAAAGTATTCTTTATGTTGGGTTAGTGCGGCTTGACAGGTGAATGCAAGAGGTTTAGGTAAAGCTTGCATCTAAAGGACCAGCGGTCATAAAGCCACAGTGATGGGTGGGTGGGGGTTTGTGGAGGGTAAGTGGAAGGGGTTCATGGGGGGGGTAGGGGTAGTTGGGACAGGGGGAGGTGGGTAGCACTTGGGGGGTGTAAAAAAAGGGGGGAAAGCATTTCACAGCATTCACTAGAATTACATGCTTATTGCAAAGGGCAGTCCGGCCGTTGGCTGATAATAATCAGCAGATCTGATTTTGAAAGGATAAGCGTTTCTGAGTTTTGGCTTTTTGATTTAAAATGTCTATAACAGGAGTCAGAATTTGCTCAATGAATGTGTCTGGGCTGAATAATGTGTTAAAGCGACAAAAGGTAGCAGCTGAATTAAGACATATTCGCCCAGACTTAGGGGGTCATTATGATGGCGGATTCCCCGCATACTCCGGGCCGGCGGAAGCCACCGCCGGCCCGGAGTATGCGGGGAATCCGCCGAGGAGACCTGAAAGACCCACCGCCAAATTAGGATGGCTGGTGGGTCTCACAATCTGTCCTCCACTTTTCCGCCGCGGTCGGAAGGCGACCACGGCGGAAAAGCACTAACATGGCTGGCGGTGTCTATCAGACACCGCCAGCCATATTAGGATGTGGGGAAAGTAATGCTTTTCCGCGGCGGCTTTTCCGCCGTGGAAAAGCATACGGACATTCACTTTGGGGGCCCGTTGTGGGCCCCCTGGGTGAAGGTTGCGTGGGGGGTGCACATGGGGGGTACCTATGGTACCCCCCTGCCTTTGCGTGCACGAAGCGGCAGGCACCGCGCGGTGCCTGCCGCTTTGTGCATGCAAATGAACTGCTTTCATTTTTTACATTGCAGCGGGTGCTGCTTCAAGCAGCACCCGCCGCAATGTAAAACATACAGGATGTGACCGCCAGGGTGGTGGTCACATCCTAATTGCCATGGAGGGACCGCCGCTGCCCATGCGGACGGTCCCTCCTACTCAGGGGTGGCGGACGGACGCAAGTCCGTCCGCCATCCTAATCGACCCCTTAGTGTGTATACAGGAAACCCATATCCCGTGGTTTAAGAGGGGGGTATTAAAGGAACTGGGATATTCGTTAATTGTCGCAACAGGCCAATCTAGTAGGATAAAGGAGGTAGCCATCCTTGCTAGATGAAATTATATCAATGTAGATAGGAAAACTAATGGATGAGAACAGGCGGTGGGCTATAGCAGAGTGTAATTTTGAGGGGCGAAATGTAACGCTTTGTACGGTATACGGAGCCAATGTGGATGACGCGGGGGTTTTAAATGAAATAAATTCTGAATTGGCTACTTGGACGCAACCGGTGATGGTATGTGGAGATATCAATATAAATCTGACGAATGAAGCACTTCAGGATGGTTTTGAAAAATATAGGGGGCGGAAACCTAAAGTTTTTAAGGCACTTTTTAATTTAGTTAGGGACCAAGGATTAGTGGATGTGTGGGGTAGTTTGAGGGGTCAAGACAGTGGTTTTACTTTATATTCCTACCCCCACAAAAAGCTGGTAAGACTTGAATATTTCTTTGCACCTGCTTCTTTATTGGGTGGGGCCACAATACGTGTCTATCCAAGGATCACATCGGATCATGTTCCAATCGTGCTTGAATTAGTGAGTTGCCTTAAGAGACCTAAATGTTTAAATTTCACATATGATCGGAAATTAGGTTTAAATATGGAATTTAGGGAGTGTATGGATAGGTGGATTCTGATTTTTTGGGGGAATAATGATGGGACGGCCACTGTTAGTATAGTTTGGGACACTTTTAAAGCGTGTTTTCGAGGTGAAGGTATTAGTTTTAGCTCAGGGCAGCAAAAGAAGCTTAAAAAAGAATTGGCAATGTTTTATGACTGCCTGATTGAGGCTGAAACTTCATTAACTAAGGGGATTGCCATTTGCATGAACGATCTAGCAGAGTTAGAGAATGAGGTGGCAAAGGAGAGGGCTAATGTGCTTGGGTTTTAGAGCGCAGAGAATGCCAGAAGGTACTTAATATCTAGGATGGAAAGCCATGAGTTTGGGGAAACAATCGGGAACCGGCTTGTGGTACGATTACGGATTAAGGAGTCGGCTAGAAATATCCAGGCATTGAGAGATGTGAACGGGTAATCGCATTCTGAACCTAATCGGATTCTTAAGATCTTTCAGCAGTCTTACTCTGAGTTATATACGCAGCAGAGTGGGGTAGAGGCGGAAGGGGACTAGACAGGAATGCTGGAAGAGGGGCTGAAATTATTAGACTCCTCAAAACTAGAATTGGAATCCCCGATTACTATGCTGGAATTGGAAAGTGCAGTGAAAAGCTTAGCTTTAGGTAAGGCAGTAGGTCCCGATAAAATCCCTGGGGAGATTTATAGGCAGTTTTTTAATATTATCAAGGATGAGCTGCTTAAAGTTATCCAGATGGTGCAGGTGGGCTATCCTCCTAGATCTTGGTCGGATGCCACAATAGCGGTATTTTGTAAGAAAGGCAAGGCCCCAGACTTGGTTGGATCTTATCGCCCAATATCATTATTAAACGCTGATAATAAAATTTACTTCAAGATTCTGGCCAACCGACTGTCTAAAGTTATAACGCCCCTAGTGTCCCAACATCAACACGGTTTTATACCGAAAAGAGGCACGGGTGATCATGTAAATAAAGTGATAACTTTATTTGATATTGCAGGTGTAGAGAAAAGGGAGTTAGCGCTCATTTTACTCGACGCTGAGAAAGCGTTCAATCGAGTTCATTGGGGCTATATGTGGAGGCTCATGGATAAAATGGGTTTTGGCCAGAAATGTATTGCTGCTTTACAGCCGCTTTATGTAGCCCCCAAGGCTAAGATGTCTGCTCTGGGATTGCTTTCTGATTCTTTGAGTATAACTCGGGGAACCCGGCAGGGCTGCCCCTGTTCCCCTCTTTTGTTTGCCCTGTATATTAACCCTTTTATCGGACAACTGTCTTGGAGCGCATTTATTCCACCATATCGATTTTTTGATTATTGCTTTTCTGTGTTCGCATATGTGGACGACATTGCTGTAGCTACAGTGAATCCTGCACTTGTTATTGAAGAAATTGAGCGACTAGCTAAAGAGTTTGGTAGCGTAATGGGCTAATAACTTAATGAATCAAAGACGCAGATTTTGTGTTCGGATATCTTAGTATGGCACGACGATAGGGTTGGAAAAGAAGTTACGTATTTAGGGATCCAAATTAGAGCAAATATGACTGAATTGGTGGATGTTAATTGGAACGCGTTGATTTTCAAAATCAAGACTTCATTAGATAGGTGGGAAAGATTATATTTTTCTATTATTGGCCGGTGTAATATTGTTAAAATGAATGTATTACCAAAGGCTGTTTACTTATTCTGGTCAATACCTCTGGATATAGCTAAAAAAAGGTTACAGCATTTACAATCATGTGTGATAAATTCATCTGGATCCCAGAAAGACCTAGACAGGCAATGAAATTCATGACTCTGCCTCTGGATAGGGGGGTCATGTCGGTGCCTGATTTTTTTTTTATTATGTCACCTGCTTTTTGTTAAAAATGAGGGTAATGATCACGGGGGAAATGGCTGCTAATACGGCTATTACTCCTACTATTTTTGAAATGCTACTAGGCCCAATTGCGAAGCAATGTTTATTTAGCGAGCTGGATGGTAGCTATTATAAACGCATGTGTTTTAAAGTATTTATCAGCGCATTTAAAGTTTGGAAATAGATCTTCAAAACAACTGCAATGGGGAAAATTTCTTACTGTACTCCCTTCAAAGCCTACAGGCTTTTACCAGGTATATTCTCAGACGATATGTCACTAAAGTGGCAGAGGAAAGGGTTTGGATCTTTGGGGGATTTGTACATGGATAATGGGAGCTTTAAATCATTTGACGAAGTAATGGCTAAGCTTGCTTTTCCTAGAACCTATTTTTTCAAATTTCTTCAAATTCGTGATTTTTTTAGCTCGCCTTAATGTGGTTATGCAAACAAACACGGTGGTTGAAGGGGTTAGAAGACAGGTTAAAATCAAAGTATTATATCGAAGATTGCTTTTGGGCAGACCAGATGACCTTGATAATGTCCGGTTGAAGTGGGTTACTGCTCTAAGGGACTCTGAAATTGAAGTAGAGGATATGCTTATGTTGACGAGAGAATCATTAATGACTGCAAATCTAAAAGTCTAATTCTTTAAGACTTTATTTGATTTATATTATACCCCGGCACGAATGGTAAAATGAGGGGGTGGTTCTGTGGGCAAATATTTTCGTTGTAGGGAGGATGACGCGGATAGTTTACATATTCTTTTTGGTTGTGTTAAACTCCAAAGTTTTATTGTGGATATTGAAAAGTTTTTGTCATTGGTTATTAAAACGCCTTTAGTTATTACACCAGCCATAATGTTATTGGGGAAAATTCCTACAAATAGGTTGCTGGATCTATTGTATCAACTTCGTTATTTAGTTTTTTTTTCAATGACGGTAGCCCGGCTGTTTATAGCAACTGAGTGGTTACAGGAAAATCCACCTGCTTTTCAACTATAGCGAGCTAAAATGTATAGTTTATATACATTGGAATGGGGGCTTTTCTGAGTTAAGGGCTCTAGGAGGAGACAACTGGACTTGAAAATATGGGGTGCCTTCCGTAATTATTATGAGGATTGATATTTGTTGATATGAATGAATTATGCAGAAAACGATTGAAAGGCTGTATTCTTCTGTATTTTTTCTCTCCCCTTTCTTGCTTAAGTATCGTTCTTGTTATTTATTATGATGATCTGTCCTGATGATTAGTTTATTTTGCTGTATTCCTTTATGTCTATGAACTGTAATGGATTTCTTTATGGTGTATGTGTTTTCTCTGTGAAAATATAAATAAAATAAAAAATAATAATAATTAGAAAATGTGGCAATGCAATACCCCCTTCATCTTGCTTCTTCGGCAACTTCCTTCTTGCGATTCTTGTGCCCTTAGATGCCCATGTAAATGAGTTTAATCAACCATAATGCTTTAGCAAGCATGTGCTCTTAAATTGGAGGGGTATCATGTTTAAAGGAAAAGTGAATTTTGGGAATATTGTTCTTTTTATTAGATCAGTCCTCCCAAGTATTGTTAGTGGAAGATGGGACAAACTTAGGAATAGCCTGTTCATTTCTAGCATCAATTTGTTAAAGTTTAATACTGCCAGATTTCTAAAGAGTGAACTATCTTTGTGCCCTAGTATTTTAGTTCCCTTTTTATCAGCCTATGGTTCTCATCTATATTCCACACCATAACCTCTGTCTTGGAGGATTAGCCTCATACCCAGCCAATTCTGACACCAGGAGGTCTAGGTTTTCCAAAGTAGGAGCCAGATCTTGTCTGTCTACCATTAAATCATTCTACTAGCCAAAATGCTGGCATAGACTTTATTGTCACAATGCTAGATTGAAATTGGTCTATAAGATTAACAAGAACTTGGGTCTTTTCCTGGTTTTAGAATTAAGGTGACTACTGCTTCCTCTCGGGACTTCTTCCCAAATCTCTGTGAAAAGCTGAGTCAATACTGTGCATAATATGTCACTTAATTTTAAATAAAATTAATTGGGAAGCCCATCAGGTCCGGTTGCTGAAGCTTTTTTACATTTTTTAATCAACGACAATACCTCATTCTGGGTTATCTCTTTATCGAATGTTTCTTTTTCTTTGATTGAAAGTTTCCCCATGATCTGCCCATCCAACCAACTATTAACCTGATCCTATGACAGTCACAAACCCTGTGTATACAGGGTTTTAAAAAAAATTAAACGAAGGCTTGCTCTTCTTCCTGATATTCGCTTAAACTGCTGGCCGTTCTCCTGTACTCTATCTCATGTATCTCATTTCTTGTCAATTCTGCCATAGTCTTCTACGCCAGGAGTTTCCCCACATTCTCACTATATACTTAAAGTGTGCTAATTTTCTGGCTTCCCAGCGGGCCCAAACCCTCCTTTCCAGGATAGTGATAACACTTAGTTTCCTGTCTTGGATTACTTTTTGTCACCTCTCAGTGGAGTCTTCCCCATCCATTAGCTCTCTGCACTTTTTTTCTACTACCACTATCTCCTGCTCCAGATATTCAACCATCTTTGTATATTGCTTTACCATTGTGTGCAGATGAACTTTTCATAACCCCCCTTTTGTAAGCTTTGCACGTGTCCCAGGCTATATGTTTGGCTGCTGATGTACTATTAATCTCTAAAATGTCAACTGTCTTTACTCCTAAAATCTCTATTAAGGCCTGATCCTTCAATAACAAGTGATCCAATGTACATCATCTCACCTTTCTCCCTAATTATATTTTAAACTCTAATACCATTGCTGCATGATCAGATAGATGAGTGGCTAAATACATTACTTCTTTGACATCCGCGCATAGAGATTTCGTTAACAAGATCCTGCAATGGTGATTATATTTTATGTTGGGAAACGTTTACCCCTGTTCACCAGCATGCTTCTCTCTCCCGATATCACATATGCCAAATTGTTCATCAGGTATCTCATGTATGCATGGATTTTAGAGAAGAATATTGATCTGCTATTGTTAGATCTCTCAAAATGGTAATCCATCACTACATCAAAATCTCCAGACAAAATGATTGGGTGATAAGAGCTGATCAACTCTGACCTTTGTAAGGGTTCTATGTCATCTATGTTCAGTCTATAATATCACACAATGTATAAATCCTATCATGTATTTTCGGGATCGCAGTGGGCCATCTACCCCATTTGTCCACTTTCCAATCTAACATGGAAACCTCTGTTCGCTTTTTAGTTCAGATGATCAGCCCTTTCATATGACATGTTTGTTCTGAACACACTAATTGCTGTACCCACTTCTGATTTTTGAAGATATCTAAATATTCAGCTTTAGACAAATGTAACTCCTAAAGTATCAATATTTTACCTAGAGCATCCCTCAGATATTGAAACATTTTGGCTCTCCTACTTCTTACCTGCAACCCATTAATGTTCCAGGACAGGATTTGGATTCCTTTACTGCCTGTCTGCATCTTACCATCTGTATTAATTATTTCCTTGGAGGACTATCATGGCAAAAAGATTTTTTTTAGGGTTTTCCCTCTATGATTCCCCATCTCATGCTCCCCAATCCTCCCCCTTCTCTCCTCCACTTCCCTGGAGAACCCTATCTCAACGCACCTTGTCTATCCTAGCCATTTTTGGCCTTGCCAGGAATCAAGGAAATCCAATTAATACCCCTAAAAGATTATGAAGAAGTACTAATAAGGATCCTCAGGGTTTTTTTTGTATTTTGACCATTTGTCAGAGGTAGTGAGGACTTTGACTTTCACCCATTAACCTACGCTATCCTCCATACACTTGGTTTTGTTTTGTCAAGTAATACTACTCTTTTCTTTTCTTCTGCAAACACAATTCCTTACCTCTCTGAGAACCATCAAAATCTACTCTCACTCACTCCTTATGCAATTTCATCTATCCAGGAGCTAGTCTAGAGTTA
Source organism: Lissotriton vulgaris (assembly GCF_964263255.1). Lineage (NCBI taxonomy): Eukaryota > Metazoa > Chordata > Amphibia > Caudata > Salamandridae > Lissotriton > Lissotriton vulgaris. The sequence goes on from NC_141697.1 coordinate 366,991,408, forward strand.
GGCTTTCTTCTTCAAAATCAATCAAAGGGGCATTTGCTCGTAACATGATGTAGAGATGATCTGTAAGTGGCAAGTCACCTCTTCACCTGTTCCTCCCAAGGCAAGCCATTATCCTTAGCTAGTTGAACGTACTGAATGAGAGTGTTGTTGAACCTCTCTAAAACACTGTTAGATTCAGGGTGATATAGACCATTTTTATGATGTTTAATCCCAAACTTTGTGAGAAAGAATTGCATCTTGTTCAAGCAGACTTGGACATTATTGTCAGTTAAAATGGAGCCTGGAACCTTCTACTTCAGCAACACCTCTTCTATATATTTCACAGCAATGTGGGTGCTATTGTTGCTAACACACTTAGCCTCAAACCACCATGAAAACAAATCCGTCAGCACAAGAATATATGAAGTACTGTTCTCACACATCAATGTCCTGCAATGTCCATTGCTATCTCTTCCCAGAGCCCAATGGGATGTGTGAGACAGTATATTGAAGGTTTCTTTGCATACAGGACTTTATCACTTCTACAACGTTCCAGGCTAACTCTGACCAATCTTTCCATTTACAGGTTAAGACCTGGCCACCAAAAGTCTTGCTTCACTCTTTCTTTGGTTTTACTGATACCAATGTGCCCCTCAAATCCATATTCAATCAACTGCTCCCTCAGAGCCACCTGGCAAATCAAGCTTGTATTCCAGAACAAACAGCCATCAACTGCCACCAATTCTTCTCTCACAATACAGAACGGTCTTGTTTGTTCCCAAATGTCTTTATCGCCATTCTACACTTCCTGGAGCAACAACTTAACTCGTATCAAAACGAAACCACTTCCAATGCCTTTCTCCACTCGTCTTCTGTCATTCCTTCACAAAGGATCACACAGTCCTTCCCTGAGGACAAGTCCTCATCCTCTGAAATTTCCCCTTCACCTTTTTTCTCACTGACTCCATTCACAAACCATGGACAACCAATCTGATGATATATTCTTCTTTCAAGCAATATTTTCCACATCAAAATGCTCCTGCAATTGTTTACCCTTCTCCTTATCCTACTAGACACTGCCTCTAAAAATATTTTTAATAAATATGTCCTTGAACGGTTTATTAGCAGTGTGAGTAATAAATACTGTGCGCCACAGAAAATTCCTGAAATTGCTCACAGCCCAACGTATGGCCAAAGCCTTTTCTTGATCACAGAAAAGTTTAATTCTGAAACTTGCAGTGATCTGGATGTAAAAACGATTGTTTCTTCAGCTGCTTCTCCCATCTGCCCGAGGACAGCTGCTATTCCTTTGAGCTACCATCCATCACCATATCTGCTCTCATACAGGCAAAAACACTACAAAACCTGGTATCTCCATAAGACATTTTTTTCTCATCAGAAAACTCTTTTGTCGCACAACTCATGCTGAGCAAACACAACATTGTTTTTCCACATTCTCCTCGTGTTAAATGTCATTTTAGCAGTATTCTTAATACACTTGCTGTAAAATTCAATCACTCCCTGGAAAGAGCATAGTTCATCCTTGGTTTTTTGAGCTCTCAGTTTTACAGTGGTGTCAAGAAGTTATCATTGTGGGTCAACTCATTTAAAGTGTAACCATATGTCCCAGGTAAATAAACTCCTCACAACCAAACCAATATGCCAGTAATATCAAAGACAAGAATATTATGAACTTAAGTTCCTATGGGAAAGGAAAGTTTTTCCTGTGCTTAACTCCACATATATGTAACTAGACATTATGTCTATATATATATCTTCAAGGTGTGTGCATGTGGAGTTAAGAAAACTAAAGCTATACTTACCTATTTGCACTTGAATTTTCAATATTCTTGTCCTCGATATTTTTCTACAATATTTTGACCATATTTTATTTTTGCCCTCAATATTGTATCAGACAAACATAAAGGAAGTAGGTTCTTCTGACTCCTGATTTAACCAGATCTGATGTTATGGCGATGCCAAGTCCTATGTAGTAAACATCTTGGCACCAGCTTGCACCACCATTATATCAGCAGTATTCGGTATTGAAAAACTTTTTAACTTAGTTAAGAGCACAAAGGTCTACACACAAACGAACGCTCCAGTTGGCCCTCACATTCTGTCACCTCCACTGCCTCTATCAGACTAATCACCCGTAATTTCTCCAATTCACACAATAGTCCTCAGAAAACGTCATCACTTAAATTGCAAAATTTGCAACTTGTGGCCAATTTTCTATGGACATGACATACTCCTTTGCCGTCTCCTTCTGTCTCTATGTTCTCTTTCTGAAATTATACCATTCTAAAAATTATGCTTACTGTAGGTAGTAAATGAACAACAACTTTCTTAAGGCAAATTTCATAAACACTCAAACCCCATGCTTGTTCCTGCCCACCTGAGGTAAGTGCTCCAAGACGTCTTGTCCCTCCACCCTTGAACTATATGCTAGTAAGGAAACTTTTTTTTAACTCCACTGTTTGAGCCATTGACAGTGGAATAGTTTTGGAAGACTTATTTCCATTTTTACAACCTGGGTGAGAGAGAAAAAATTGAGACAGGGTGCATTTTGCATGTTGTTTAGTCAGTTGGATAACTATCTTTCATTTTTCTATACTGAAGAAAACAAGTTTTCTACCAACAGTCTTCCAAAAGTACTCATCTGAAACAATTATTACTGCACCAACACAATGTTCTTATTAATTCCATTTCATTTTAAAATATGTTTTTAATATCCTCGCAGTAGTATTCGTTGATGTAATGTAACATTTCATTCTTTGCATGCTCCTTCATCTGTTGCTTATTAGGTTTTAAGATATGGGGACAGTAAAGGCAAGCATGATTCGGACATTTCATCAGGGCTCTGCCCTACCATTTCCATTAAAGCTTGTTAACTAGTCACAGTGTGGATCCTCATAAAAGTAGTTTGTGAGCCTCTCAAATGTTAACATCATAGGTTTATCACACCCCCAATATTGATCTGTGGGATGGAGTATGCAGCTCCATCCTCCCTTTCCTGTCTGTACTGGGGAGCTAGGAGGGACTCATCGAGAAGTTGTGGAACTCATGAGGTCAGGAACCAGAGTCACTGCTGTTACATCCTGGTATGTTCTATGTTATGTTCTATGGTCATGTCTCTTTAATTTCTTAGAATGTTAGAAGGCTAGCTAGGAGAACGTTTGGGCCAAGCAGCGAGCAGTGAGCAGCCTTGAAGAGCAGTTGCCTATAACTGTTTCTCGGGGGTTTTCACTTGGAATAAACTTACAATTAAATCATCTTAATCGTGTGATTCCACTTTGTAAAAGTGGCGACGAGGGAGAACCCACCTGATTAACCCCCGAGACTGCAAAAAAAAGGAAAATAAGAAACCGCAACGAGTACAAATTAAAAAAAAAAGGTAAAGAAGACACGATGTATCGTCCAAACATGAAGATCCCATTACCAACAAGAATGCAGTGTTCGCTGGGGGTATTGGAAACAGAATGCAGTGATCGCTAGAGGCATTGAGAAGTTGCCGAAGTGCGATTTGTTTGTCCGAAATTTTCGTGAGTAGCAACTGTATCAAGCTGTGGTTTGAAATTACCGAAAGCATTGTGGAGCTGCTTTAGTGCGATTTTATTATCAAATTGCATTGACAATATTTTTGATAGATGACAGAAATGTACTGAACCTGCATCTTTTAAACGTGGCATCTTCGTGCAGCAGAACTTTCAATCGCGCACGCTCATCCGAACACAGTAGAGATCGCGTCATCTTTTGGAGGAGCGCCTTGAATACCGCAGAGCATTCTGGGCGCGTCGTCTTCTGCTCAAGGCATCTTGGATATCCCACTGCATTCTGGGGCGTGTATCTAGGCAACACGGAACACGAACATTCACGCATCGTTTTTCAAGCTGAATTTGTTACTTTACTATAAAACATCGCGTTTAATGGTTTCAATCTTCATTTTGGAAACTGATATTTTAGAGCTGGTATTTACTTAACTCTTTTAATTAATGAAAGAAAAGATACTATGACAACGGTGACTACTTTTCTTATGTTAGTTTGTTAATTTTACTTAACTCTTTATGTATACCTATTGTCTGGTAATTTTGTCATACCATTTAGTAGTTATATTTCTCTAACAATAATTTCTTCATTTTTAAGGTGAATTATGGAGACAATACTATTTTGGCTCCCCCAAAATTTTTACAAGACCCTGGTGTTCCCCTATGATATGGGAGGATTGGCAAGAATCCTTTGAAACATATTTGGAAGCCATTGGTGGGGAAATCTTTCTTCCATCACGTAAACTGGCATTGTTAAAACATAGTCTTTCTGTTGAAGGAAGAAAAGTGTTAAAGACTTTACCTATACATGCTTCCAGTGCAAATGGTACAACCTCAAAGGTTACTGAAGTTAGTGCTAAAGATGATAGTGATGAGGAGATCTTGTTTGATAGTTTAAAAATGTAACAATTTATATCTGATGAATTAGATATAGAAGAGAAGAGAATTTTGGAGAAAAAAAGCATTGATGTGGAGAGACACACATTCTTCTCAAGAGCTCAATTATCTGGTGAAACAGTTGAACAATATATAGCTGTGTTAAGAAGGTTGGCTGCCACATGTAAATTTAGAGAATTGCATGAAGACATTATAAGGGATCAATTTATCAATAGAACCAATAATGCAATAATCCAAGAGAAGTTGTTAGATTTAAAGGATCCATCTCTTCAAAAAACCATTAGTGTAGCTAGAAGAGTAGAAAACAATATGCGTTATGTCAAGGAATTAAGTGGTGAGCATAGTAAGGATCGTAATAATGTAAATGGGAATGATCGAAGTGATGTATGTGCTATTGTTAATAACAAAGCAAAATATTTTGACAACAAATACAGTTCTAAGCGAGATAGTGTCAAAAGTAAACCTCAAACTTTCCCTACTTACAACAAGAGTGGAATGCCACAAACCAAATCATTTCCCAACAAAACACATTGGGGCATATCTACAATAACTGGTGCATCCCTGCAAATCAGCAGGGATGCGACTGTTATTATGCGCCACAGGTCCGCCATTATGGATGCGCTGCATTTACAATGCGGCGCACCATGGGGCAAAAACGGCAGAGATGCGTGACGCATCCCTGCCGTAAAAGTGACGCATTGCCGGAGTTGCGTCGCAAGCACGACGCAGCTCCAGCAATGCTCTGGGGCCCTATCTAGTTAATGTTGCGTCAATCCTTACGCCTGCTTCAGGCAGGCGCAGGGTTTTGACGTAGCATGGGCCTGAAAGTGACTGAGTGAAATCTTGTAGATTTCACTCAGCCATTTTTAGGAGGCGTTCCTGCGCCGGAACGCCCTCCTCCCCCTGCACAGGAACGCCTACATGTGGCGCAGGGCATTACAACGTGACGCATCTCCCAGATGCGTCACGTTGTAAGTACCACCGCACCATGGAGCAGGATTTGCGCCGCCGCTGCGTCACAAAAGTGACGCAACGGTGGTGTAAATGAGGCGCGAGGGGCTTGTAAATCTGCCCCAAAGTTTTAGCAAACGTTTCTGTTTTAGGTGTGGGAACAGTAGACATGTCGCTGAAAATTCTTGGTGTCCTGCATCAAATGTCATGTGTTTCAAGTGTAACAAAACTGGACATTTTGCTAAAATGTGCAGATCTGACAATCCGGGTGCATGGAAAAATTCTGTTAATTTAGTTGATCAGTCTACTTATTTAAGTAGTGATAGTGAAGTTGAAGTTATGGCAACCTGGAATAATGAGTTGAATGAAATATCCGAAGAAACTCAACCACCGAAAAGTGAGATTTTTATGAACAATTGCTATGTGATCTTGTGGGCAGACTCCTGTTCACCATATACTATTATTGACAAGAACATGTGGGAGTTGTGTGACAAATGTGATCTTGTTTGTCCTGAAAAAACTCCTGTGGGTTATTTGGGCATCAGATTACCAGTAATCGGATGTTTTGTTAGTGATATTTTATTTAAAGGCAGGAGTACACAAGGAACTGTTAATGTTGTAGAAAAGGGACGAGCCTTGTTAGGATGGAAGGGACAGAAGAATTTTGGTATAATTCTAGATCCAAATCATCCTGACCAAGTTGTTTTAACTCAGAGTGATACGGAATCCAAATGGCATAACAATTCCTGACCAAGTTTCATTAACTCAAAGTGATGAGGGTTCAAGTGGCATAAAACTTTTCCAGAGTTATTTTGTACCAAATTGGGATGTCTTAAAAAATTTGAACATCGCATAATCCTCAAACCCGATTGTATACCTGTTGTTTACAAAGGGCCCGATGTAGGTAAATCTACATTTACCACTTCATAAATACCGAATCATACCGAATCGGTATTTATGAAGTGGTAAATTAGAGGGGGGGAGATGTAGGTATTTCAGATTTGGTAAATACCGAATCTGTAAGATTCGGTATTTACCGATTCTGTAAATACCGATTCGGTATCCCCCATTGCTTCCTATGGGCCTTGAAGCCCATAGGAATCAATGGGCATTACCGAATCGGTAATTACCGATTCAGTAATTACCGATTTGTGCAAGGGTGCAGGGGGTGTCACTTTGACACCCTCCAGCACCCCAAAAAAAGGCATGTGAGCCATGTGGCACACTGACATGCCCTAAGGGCATGTCTGTCTGTCACATGGCATAGGTGTGCATGCACACATGTGCATGCACACCTGGATTCGGTATTTTAACACCCAATTGGATTGGGTATTAAAATACCGAATCTGAAGGGCCTGTGGGACTGAAAGTAGTCCCACCTACATCCCAAATTTAAAAAATCGGTAAAATTACTGATTCTGTATTTTTGCGATTCGGTAATTTTACCGAATCGGTAAAATACCAAATCGGACAAAAAAAGGTCCCCTACATCTCAGTAGGCCAAATACCGGTCAGAAACGGCCGAAATCGGCCGTTTCCGACCGGTATTTGGTACCTACATCGGGCCCAAAGTGCGCAATGTTCCTTTGGTATTAAGATCACAATTAAAGGTAGAACTCGATAGGTTATGTCAACAAAACATTATTGAGCCTATAGAGGCATCGGATTGGCTTAGTCCACTGGTTTTAGCGTGAAAACCCAAAGGAAAATTACGCATGTGCGTTGATTTAAGGGATTTAAACAATAATATTTGGGTGGATCGTTACTTTCTACCCAAGTTCAATGAAATGGTGGCATCTGTAAAGGACGCTAAGTATTTTTCATCTATTGATCTATCGAATACATACCACCAGATAAAATTACACCCTGAATCTTGTCACTTAACATCTTTTATAACACCAGAGGGTGCTTTTCAATTTTTAGAATGCCTTTTGGTTTATCTTCGGCATCAGATGTCTTTCAAAGAGTTATGTGCAGAATCCTTGGTGGCATAGCCAATATGTTGGTGTTTCAAGACGATGTACTTGTGTTGGGGAAAAGTGAAACTGGCCATGACAATGTTTTAAATGAGGTCTTGTCAAAACTTCAATGTGCTGGTTTGACAGTTGCTGCTGAGAAGTGTAAGTTTGCCACAAATGAAATCGAATATCTTGGGCATACCTTGTCAGCGGATGGTGTTAGACCTAAGAAAAACCTGTTCGATGCAATCATGAATGCTCCATCACCTTCTGACAAAGAACAATTATGTTCTTTTTTGGGTTTAGCGGAGTATTACTCCAAATTTGTGTCCAATTTTGCCTCAAAAGTCTTTTGTTTAAGATTATTAATAAAAAAAGGAGCTACATTTTTGTGGAATGCTGAATGCCAATCTGTTTTTGAGAATATTAAGTTGGATATCATAAATGCTGTAGCTCTTAAACCTTTGATCCCAACAATAAATCGGTTATCGTAGTGGATGCAAGTGCGTATGGATTGGGGGCTGTGTTAATGCAAAGAAAAGACAAGTTTGAATGGGCAATAGCGTTTGCGTCTCAAACTTTGAAGGGTGCTGAACCATCATATTCTGTCATAGAAAAGGAGGCACTAGCTTGTTTTGGGGGAATAAATTATTTCAGGAATTATGTGTGGGGCACTAATTTTGAATTAAGAACTGCTCATAAACCCCTTGTAGACATATTTTCAACCAAAGGGGCAGGCAGGGCTACCCATAGAATTGCAAAATGGATTTACAAACTGCAGGAATATGACTTCCAAATGAAGTATGTACCCGCCATTAAGAATGTTAATGCTGATTGTTTATCTCGTTTTCCAAATAGCAATGGCGACATGGTAATGGATCAAGATGAGGATTGGTCGGTAGCTACGGTGGAGGAAGCTTGCAATGGTGCTATTGGGTTGGAAGAGTGGAAACTGGCTGTACAAAATGATTCTGTGTTAATACAAGCAATTTCGCGGTTAACTTCAGAGTGTAATCGTCGTTCATGGAGTGATTGTGAATTATCTGAATATAAAACTGTTTGGCCAGAACTTTCTTATGATCCTGTTGTCGGAGTAGATAGGAGAGCAGACAAACTTAATGTACCATCAGGTTTACGTAAAAGGTTATTAGATCTTATTCATGATGAGCATTCTGGTATGTCTGGTACGAAGAGAAGGTGTAGGTGTGATTTCTGGTGGCCTGGCATGGACAAGGATGTTGAAAGGTGTGTTAGGAACTGCTCAGCGTGCATGTGTAGTGACAAGTCACATTCTTCACAGGAATCCTTCATCAGTCCTATTCCAACTCCAGAAAGGCTTGGCAGAAATTGACTATGGATATTTGTGGTCCATTCAGCATTGGTAACATTGCTGGCAAATTTGCCATAGTGTTAATGGATTATCATAGTAAATGGCCTGAGGTGGCGTTTACCAGGGAGATCAAAGCTTCTAATATGATTAGTTTTTGTGAAGATTTGTTTCATAGAGAGGGTTTTCCTGAGATGATTACTACAGATAATGGTCCACAATTTGTTGCTGGTGAATTTCAGGATTACTTACAGTCATGTGGTGTAAAACATGTTACTACTGCAGTGTATTGTCCGAGGGAAAATGGTATGGTAGAAAGATTCAACCGAGTTTTGAAGGAGTGCATTCAGTTGGCAGTGGTAGAAGGCGTAGATTGTAAAATTGCTGTCAAGAAAATGATTTGAAGTTATCGCAACACACCACACTCTGCCACATTAGTGACTCCATTTAATCTTCTGAAGGGACGTTCTGCATGTAGCAAAATAACTCCGGCATGGATGCTAAAAACTTCTTCTAGACATGTTTCCAAAGAATGTCTCAGTGAAAGAGTGAATGCATATCAAGGGAAGTATGTCGACAGACACAACGACCATATTAAGAAACGTGTACAAGAGTTTTATGTTGGTGATTGGGTGAGATCTTCTCGGTTTGGTTTGTCAAAGGATGGCTCTTCTAAATGGTCTCAACCCAAAAAAAATTTGGAAGTAAGAGGGAATTGTGTGTTGTTAGATGATGGGCACAAATGGAACTTGAAAAAAGTGAGCCCAACATCTGGGTTCGAAGACCTGTCTTGTGTTGTGGCTAAACACAAAATATGATTAAGTGTAGCCAAAAAACAGAAAGAAAAAATGTCTTTCTTGAGTCCCCTCACGGTGACATGCTTCATCATTGGGGCCATCCCAGTTCTCTACGAAAAGGGGTGTGCTACGACTTGCGAACTACGTAGGAGCACTTTAGTTGTGAAGGACTATGTGTGGTGCAAAAAAAGTGTTGTGAGGTGGAGTGGGTGAGCAAATGAATTTTAAAAATACCGTGCTAGTGGGCCTCAATAATTTATTCTGCTACTAGGTTGGTATATTAAAAATGGGGTTTATACTGTGGACCAACCGACTATGAAGGTAGGTTCAGTATATGGTCAACATGTTTCACGCTACCCCTGGCGTTTCTTCAGGACCATACAGGGACCAGCCCTGTATATGCCACTCCTAGAAACCTAAATCAAGGTTAAGGATTGATTAATGTAAAGAAAGTATTTACAATGGTGAACGCTGCTCAATATAAAGACATGCGTGGTTCAAAATACATACACGGTAGCTTACTAACGTATGTATTGCTCATTGAAGAACATTTGTGGGTGATTAATAGCACTTCATGGTCTCTGAGGGGGGCGGTGTCACTTCGGTGGAAGAAATGTTCCTGATCAGCAACGCCGTACGGTATTACCTAGCTGTCGGACCGACGGGGCAACAGCAAGGTAATACCGTGCGGCGTATTTATCCGCTTGACATCCTTAAACGATCACACTAATGAGGATGACAGGGTATAAATACCACACAATAGACTCCCTCAATCATTCCAGCGGAGCAGTGTGTGGGGCAGTACGGAGGACAACTCGTCCCGAGTTCGTGAGTATAGAGTGACCAAAACAGATACATTACTTCTGTGAAAGTAAGTAAGAACTGTGTTTTAAAACCAAATTCATTTATCCATCTAGATTGCACAAAATAGCAATCAACCCCCAGACGTTCTAGAGTGCTCATGAAGCAAGCAAGCTTCTCCCAATAAGTATGACCAACACTTCTTCTTTTAAAAACAATATGTGTGTTTTCTATGTTGTATGTTGTGTCTGTTATTTTCCTCCACAGGGCCAATTTTTGGCAAATGGTCTGTTCCAGGTGACTGTGCCTGTCTGAGCCACCCAATTAGGGTAACCATCTCGATTTTCTTTTTTCTTTTTTCAGGTCATGCAACTGCATGTATCCTGAGCCAAAAAAACGCTGTAGGCACACTATAGCCTAGAAATACACTTAAAATAATTTTCACTTTTTGTTATTAACAAATAAAATAATTAGAGAAACGTGAGTAAGGTGGGGAAGTTGTGCCCCCGTCCTGAAGAAGGAGCACATGCTCTGAAACATGTTTACGCACACCTGAGGTACTGTCCATAAACACGACAGACAACCTCGCACTTCACTTCTTTTAGTAGTACCAGCCTGGGGTTGTGAATAAAATATTTTTCCCAATACACCCACGAGCCAGGTACTCTTCACTGAATCCCACCACTCACTTAAAATATCCCTTCGACCTACACCACACGCACCACACATAGTCATTTCTGTCAGTGCTCCTGCGTAGTCGTAGGTCGCAGCACGCCGCATCCCGCTAGAGGGGTGCGAAGACCCCTATGATGAAGCATGACACCAAGGGGCCTGTTGGTGTGTGAGGGGTAATTTAAAAAACACTGAGTGTTCCCGCAAGTAGACGAGCGCCATATCTTCAAAGATATGGCTGTCTCCTCCCCTTTTCCTTGGCCGGCGCAGAATCCAGCTGCTGTGCGCCATGCATACTCCTTAGCGCTAAGGTGTGTGTGTGAGTCTAGCATAGGTTTTGTACAGGAAGGATATCCTTCTTGTACAAAATACCAGGCCTAGACAATATGCAAAGCTTTTCCGACTTCTTATGCGAGCTGCACAGTACATCATGTATGCAAAGTCGGAAAAGGAAGGAGAAATGAAAGCATTTCTTCTTCCTTGCGCCTACTTTGAAAGGGCGCAGTTTTCTCATGCAAAACCCAATATACCTTATTTAGTAAATTGAGTTTAGCATGAAAAACCTTGGGTGGTTGCATGGGAATGCCCATGCTCCACCCTTGGCATGCCCCCGTGGTGCTAAGAAATGTAAATCTGCACAATACGCTGATTTACATTACTTTTCCGTTATTTCCAGGGCTAAACAAGTGTAACGCTGGAAAGTAAATTGAGAAAACGATTTTGCACCGATTCACACCACTAAGTGACGCAAACACGGCACAAAATCTTAGTAAATCTCCCTCTCGGTGTGTTTGGGTGTGCATGTGTGTGTGTGTGTGTGTGTGTGTGTGTGCGCTTGTGTCTCTTTATGTGTGCATGCCCACCTGTGTGTCTATCTTCCTGAGTGCATGTGGCTGTGTAATGGAAACAAAGAAGCTGGCATAGATATGATAGTTGTAAGGTCCTATTTTTGGGCTGGAATAAACAACAAGGAATGAGGGCTAGGTAGAGAGGGATAGGCAAACATTAGGATCTAGTAGTGGCGACTAATTAATGTGAGGTATAGATACCTTGGTTCATATTTGCAAGGATTGTTGCTAAGCTGTGTTACTCTGCTGAGCATCAATTATTTTTACCGCTGCTGTTCGCCAATTCCTAACAATGTGTTTGCGACGTATTTTCCATACAGCGCTACGTGGTGCTAGAAACACCTAGGGGACGGGAAAAATTACGCTAGCACTAGCTTCTAGGTGTGAGGAAATTATACATTAGCGTGAAAAAAGTGACAGCTGGCCAATTAGTGGCAAGAAAGATTGTGCTAGTCGGCCTAACGTCACTTTGCAGCATCAAGTGGTGAAAAAAAGTACAAATACACTGCTAAGGGGGAAAAATTACCTGAATGCAGAATGGAGCAGCCAGGACGAAGCTCAGCACAGGATAACAACCCCCTCCCCCAAACCCTCCCCAACAGCAAAGATGACCAGCCAGAGCCCAGGGGGAAGAGGAAATGCAGATTCAGTCAGGAGGAGAAAGAGATCCTGATTGCGGAGGTGACTGAGAATCAATACCAGCTCTTCGTCAGCTCCGAGGTTTCATTTGGAACCAAAAATACTATATGGCAGTCCCTAGTCAACAATGTGAACTCTATTGTACAGTCAAGAGAACAGTGAAGGACTGCAAGAAGCACTGGTATGATGCCAAGAAACAACTATGCAGAAACTGGTAAGCAATCGAGAGACAGCATTGCAGACCGGAGGTGGGAGTCCAGAGCTTCAGGAGGAGCTTGATCCCTTGGAGGAACAGGTGTTCGCACTCATCTGTGAGGAGTCCGTGGTTGGAGTAGAGGAACGGGACACTGCTAACTATGACCAACTACATCAACAGTAGGGTAAGTACCAACAAGGGACAATGGAGAGAAATATGTCATGTTGTACAGTCCAGGCACATATTCCTCAGCTCTCCCCCACACTGTGTGCATGTCAAAAAGGTAGCCACCCAGATACTCTGGGACTTATTCACAAGCCCTTTGCGCTGAAAGTACCTCACTTTTTCCTTATTAAAAGTGAAATACCAGCGGCACAAGGAGCTTATAAATAAGCCCTTCATGCATAGAAACAATGACAAATGAACAGACATGTGCCTTTAGCATTTGGCAGTGTTGCAAGTCTCGCAGTCACACACAAACACACATTGTAATAGCAGCCATGTGCATAGTTGTCAAGATATGGTGCTTTCCTGTACTAACTACGGGGCATATGTACCATAATCTAGCGAAGTGCAGTGTTACAACAAAATGTGTAACTCGGTGCTCCAACAGTATAAAAATCCAGGGATGCGCGGTGTGCACAAAAATACAAAGCACCCTGCATGTCCCTTATTGCTCTTGCTAAAAGAATTAACTTACACCAGTGCAGCCACCCTTATGCCAAGTTGCTTTGGTGTCTACGCAGTATGTTGATTTGCAGGAAGGGACACCTTCCTGCACATAAATAATCCTTACATGTGTTTTGCTGGTTCTATGTGTGCAGCAGAGTGTGGCACACATAGAAAGTGCAATAAATGAGGAGAAATTAATAATTGTTTGTTCACACTCCGCTATCCTAAGAACAGGGCCCTAATGTACAAGCCCCTTGCACTGCTAGCGCATCATTTTAATATGAGAAAAAGTTACATGCTGGCAGCGCAGGGGCTTGGAAATAATACCCTAGTGTTTAAATGTACTTAGTTGTTGTTGCTGCCCCAACCTTGAAATATAGGACATTTAAACAACTCAATGGCTGTTGTGGAGGAATGCTCACTGAAACACCCATTGCAGAACCCTTTCATGCTAAGTGAAGCGTGGGAACGGGCCTTATTTACAAGGTGACGTTAAGCAACATTAAGTGGCTTCACACTGCATTGCAAATAAGGAGAAGGGGATTTAGCCACTAGAACGTTTATAAAAGTGAGGTTCTGTGGCAATATCACCTTGTGTTTATGTTTCTGAGTTTGGGGGCCAATGCTACCTATGTACATACGTGGAACAGGGGCCCTAGGTAAAGTCAAACATGGCATGATGCAAATGCATACAGATTGTTTTTTGTCAACATGCATGCTTACACACATATTTGGAAGGGATATATACACTGGAGTATGTTTCATCCCTGTGCACACCCCTGTGCTGGTGTAAATAGGTCAGCTGTGCAGCAATGCAGCCATTCTTGAACCCTGCCTCAAAGTTGTCTGTGTTACTGCTTGCCTGTTCATCATTGCCAGGGCAGGCGGATAACACAAGAGAAGGGCATGCTCTTTCTTATTATAAGGCTGTCCTGTATGCGGAAATATGCTGGGTCGCAAAGATGTAGGGGCATATTACCAACAACTAGCGATAATTATATGCTATGTTGGCTTAGCAGCAATATTTTTATCGCCGAGCTGCGGCGATTTTTATCTCTTAGGAACCTTGCTAATATCAAGGTTTATCTCCTAAGCGAAAAAAATCGGCTGAAATGCATGAATATCGCTGAAAAGTCAGCGATATTCATGCATTACCGAGCTAATGCTCTTAGCCATGTTATCCACCTACCATTGGATAACATGGCTAAGAACTGCTCAGGGGCAGGTGTTAGCTTTTGGAGATAATCGCGCTTAGTGCGAATATCTCCAAAAGTTGGTAATAGGAGATAGCGATGTTAGCGACTGTTTCCAGTCGCTAACATCTTGGCACGCCCACTTTGCATGTCATTAGTGAAAAATTTCACTGACATGCAAAGCGGGGCCCAAAATGGTGGCTATCTCCTACTAGCTGTCGCTAACTGGTGTTAGCGACAGCTAGGTAATAGGGAGATAATTTTATCTCCGCTTTCTTGGCTTTTAAAGCCAAAAAAGCGGAGATAAACCCCCTTGATAATATGCCCAAAGTGCCTGCAGCGCCATGTCTAGTCCAAATCTTGCCAAAAGAACCCTCTGTAGTAACATCTCACCACCCCTTCCCCCAAAAAACATTATCTAGGGTGCTGCATAACATATGTCACCTCGTAACAGCTTGCAGTATCAGTCTGTTGGGGATATCCACACATGAAGCAAGTGTAATAGGTACAGGATAAGCCACTCACGATCTTGGTCACATAACTGTGTGGCAGTATGTTGGTTGTCTGGATTTTTCCCTTGAATGCACAGAGGGATCAATGCACACATACAAGTGTGTGGAAGAAATAAATAGGATGTCTCACACCCTGCAGATGACAGGTAATATTTATGGACAGTGTAAACTGCCATCCACAGCTAAGTGTAGCAGGTGTACCATGTGTCACAGGAGAATGGAATGTGTCATGCAATTTGAATGTCAAATGCTTAACAATATGTCAACATGTAACAGCCATCAACAATAGTGTGTTCCCTTTCCATTACAGAGCATTTCAGCACCCTGTCATAGATATCACTGATGATGGTGATGATGATGATGAAAACCTTCCACCATCGACCACAACACACTCCAGGAGCTCCTGGACTCCATAGGAACACAATCTCCAGAGCCAGGGAGGGTCAGCTGCATTGTGGCATCTCCACATACCCCACCAAATACCCAACAGGCACCACCTACCACCACAGCCACACTCCAGGACTCTGAGGACCAATGTGTCACCTGTCAACGACTTGTGTTAGGAGTCAAGTGGGAGTTGGTAGATCAGTGGCAGGTGGGGTTGGATATCCTGGCAGCCACAGTAGAGGGGGTCCGTGGGTGCCTCAGTCCCATTAGAGACACCTCGGTTGCCATCATAGGTACCTACTATCCGCTCCGTGGCCTGCAGCAGTTCCTAGCTGACATTGCTGGTGTCATGAGGCAGAAACATCAACAACTGCCCTGTCAAAGTGGCTCCAGATAGGTGATCAATGAGCTGCAGGCTATCCAAAATATCTTGGAGACCATGGAGCAGAAGCAGGACTCCCACATGACTGCTATGGCTGCCTACCACTGCGACATTGCTGATCTGTTGCAATACCAGAAGATCCTCCTCACTGCAGTTATGCCTCATGTGCTGGCACAGATGAATGCTGCTGCAGCCAAGGCATCCACATCTTCCACCCCAGATGTGTCTGTGTCTCCCTCGCCTGCTGCATGTGCAATACCACCCTCAAGGGAGACACCACACACATCAGAGGAGGAAGATGTGTATGGTACATCTTTCCAAAACAAAATTCTGTGGTAGCATTCATCTGTGTCAAATATCTTGTTTCTACTTAGCCCTATGCTCAACAATATGCCCGGAAACATCATCTATCACTGTCCTCATCATGACTTTGCCATGTAACTTAGACATTTGTGGACTGTCAATATGGCCCACCATCCCTAAAGACACTATGAGCATCCTTCTGACTGATAATTTCCTAATCCGCAACATGCCCCATAACATGTTTCCCACAGGGACTCTGTCTGAAAATCCACTGGCTTGAAAATCTTTTAGTTTTGGTATCCTGTGTACTGTTCCTGTGTGACCCAATTTGATTTGCACTTGTAAATAAATGCACATTTAATTGCCAGATGTTAGTTGTCTGTCACCATGAAAATGGGCACGTGTACAAAATGGCTACTCTGTGTAGCCACTAGTTCAAATACAAAATATCGTTGAAACGTTGGTGTCTGCGGACTCTGGGTCGTTGATAGGCAGTGGGATTTCAGAACATGTGTGAAGTACATAATGTCAGATAAACATTGCATGCTAAATGAAGTTGGCCACAATAATGTTTAATTGGTAACGTGGCCTCAATGTGTATGGAATAAAATAGTCTATCTACAAGTTTCATGTCCAAACATGGTAATCAGTGAAAGACCTCATTGGGGTGACAAGTAAATTTAGTGAGGATGCAACAAACAGAGAACCACACAACATAACAACATTACATACAGATGTCAGAGGGCGCACCATTCCTCTGAGACCTAATTCTTTTGTAACACACAATAATCTTGTATAGGGCAACTTATTTAGCACCCTATCCCCATGCAATGAGAAAAAGCACATATTGAATTCTACATTGTATGCATGTCTGATTATGTCAATCAATAAACTGTACAACAGTACACTGTCCCTAGATAATGAAGCCACTCACACATGTTGTACAACTATTCAAGCTCTGGAATAACAGATTAAAAGAAGATAAATCCTAGCTCAACATACCTCTGATTCACATTAAACATTACTGACACTACAATGTATAAAAAAGGTATAAGTTTATTTTAATATGAAACTAACTAAATCTAAGCCCAACTACCCTATGATAAAGTCCTAACCTAACCTATACTACAGTACATTATCCTTAATACTACCCTAACAAACATTATCTTAGTCTACACCAGGCTTCTTCAACTAGTTGCTCATGAGCTCCTGGTAGCTCTCCAGCTTCCTGTAAGTAGCTCTCCTGTGTGCAGCAAAGTATACTAAATTAGAATCTTTGCTTGGTTGTAATTATGTATGCTGAAATTGTGTATTCAAGACACAAATGTGTATATTTTCAAAACGCATAAGATGATGCTTGGAGAAAAAATGGCTGGATTTCTAAAATATATTTCAAGCTGATTTTAGAGTGACAAATCATATGGGGAGATTTATGACTACTGTTGGATCCGGCACTTTTGGCAGGTTCACCCCGAGACATTTTGCTTTTTCCTAGCCTGTTTCTGTGACCTGGTGTTGGTGATTTTAGGCCTCTGCCCACTTTTTCACTGTGGTACACTGTAAAGTGCTTGAGCTCTCTGTGAAGGTGTAGTGAGTGACCTGCCCTCCCACAGGAATGAATGGAGAATATGTATGCCCATGGTAGTTCCTGATGTGTAGGGAGTGCAGGGTCGAGTTTGGTATGTGCAAACTCGTGAGATTGAATGCTGCGTAATGATATATGCGGCATGAGTGTGTCTAGTGTAGAAGTGCCACTTCTAGAAGTTGGCATATTTGTGTAATTTGAGTCTGGCGTGTGATTGGCTGAGGCTGGCTGGTGAGCCTGGCTCCAAGAGTCTGGGAGGGTCTGCCCCGGTAATAAATGGAGTGTTTAGCATGCTGATGTGTGGGGAGCAGTGAGCCTGGGCCTGCTTGTGGATTGACCGTCTGGTTTGAGGGTCCTGAGTGAGGCTGGGTTTTCCCCACACAATGCTGGCTCCACCCCCTGGGGTGCGTCTGATGTCCCTAGCCTGGCTAATGAAAGGAATTCCCTATAACCAGTTCTAGCTGGCTCTCGCACTGCCTGCACCCTTTAGACAAAGAATTTTGGGTATAAAAAGGGTGCTGTGACACTCTAAAAATGTTCTTGCTTTTGGACTTGAATCCTGCCAGGGGCGTGCTGCTGCTTGGGCTCAGGGGAAGGCTTGCCTCCCTGAGCCCTGCCCAGCCCCTGGACACCTGATGGACTTTCCTGGATGCTGGAGGACTCTTCTTTGCAGGGAGCTGTTTTGCTCCACTTTTACTCCTCCAGGACTGCTGGGACCTTTTTGCTTCCTACTAGTGGCTGCCCAGGACCTTGTCCTTGAATCTTGAGCTACCTGTGACCCTTCTTGATGCAGGGATTACCTCTGAGGACTTGTGAGGCTGTCCGTGCCCCCAGTGCGATGTGAGTGCTTTAATGGGGCTCCGCAGCGTGGAGCTGCTACTTGTCCTGCTCTTTGTGCCTTGCAGGTGCCTACCCTGCTTCGTGCCCGATTCGCGCTAATTTTGTAAATTACGGGTGTCACTCCGTTTATTAAGTGATTTAGTGGGTGCCACCCCGTGGCTATACTTTATTTTGAATTCGAGGGTGCCACCCCTCATTATTGCTCTGTGACTTCACCGCCGCGGCCCTCGTGCCGCAGAAACCGGAAGTCAGGCAGCTTTTGGCCGGGACAGGGGCGGGGCCTGCAATCCGGCAGGAAGTCCCGCCCGCCGCCGCCGCCAGCCGGAGGAGTGAAGCTGCCTGAGAGAGGCGAGCAGGAGAGGAAGATGGCGCCTGCCGTGGTGGGGCTCCCGTGACCAACAGGGAGCCCCGCACCCAGAGAAGAGGCAGCTGGAGGTACCGGCGGGGCTCCATTCCCGAAGAGGAGCCCAGCGCTGGGAGAGAAGCCTCGCCGCCAATGCCGCTAGCCCGAGGAGAAGTGGAGTCCCCAGAGAGAGCGGCCCGGTGAGTAAAAAGGGCCGGGGGGGCTCCAGAGGGGCTGCTGCTGGTGCCGGGAGACTGCACCATGACGAGAATGGAAATAGGGCAGCCCCAGATGACAGTGGGCCGCCCCAACATTTCAACGGAGCCCAAGTGCTCCAACCCGGGCCCATATTTTTGTTGTAGAGCCATTGAGGCTCTGGGGAGCGTTTGGCCATTTCGAGCCCAGCGAGGCTCAGAGGGCTCCTGGGGACATTTGTCCGAGAGGCTCCGTGGGGGCGCAGGTCGGTGCCGGTGTAGGCACAGCGACCACGGGGGCATTGCGATTCAAAGAGCCTGTGTGGCTCCCCTGGTCCCCACCATTATTTGCAGAGCCTAGAGAGCTCTAATGTGCACAGTATGTAGGTGCAGAGCCTGTGTGGCTCCAACAGAAGATGCAGTTTTATTTCTAGGGCCAGTGAGGTCCCTGGCACAGTTTTGAGTCTCCAGCTGCCCAACAATTAGTGGGCAGCTGCACCGTTTAGGCGCAAGATGGAGAGTGAGTCCCTGAGAGGGACAGAGATGGCACAGAGGTGCCCGGCCAGTCACAGCTGGGCAGCACTTAGTGCCAGCTGCAGCGTTTAGGCCCTTGTGAGTGTTCCCAGGTGCCCAGCAAGTAGTGGGCACCTGCAACATTTAGGTTTGCGCCAGTGGCGCATCCCTGACTGGCACTGCAAGGCAGCGCGCCCTGACATTCTGGACACAGGGCTCTTTAGTCCCTTTATTAGATGGGGGCTGGTATGTGATTTTATTTAGGTGCAATGTGATTATCTGTGTGATGGTAATTGCCTAATGTGAGTTTTGCGCTATGTGATGTGGTGCTAGGATATGTAATGCATTTAATATGATTATGCACCTTGGTCTTACACCTCTGAATGTTTTTAGGCATCATGTGTTTTTGCGCTATTGAGTTATGTTCTGGCACCTCTGAATGTTATTATGCATCATGTGTCTTCCTGGATTTTACACCTCTGAATGTGTTGGTTTATGCATCATGTGTTTTTCCTTTCCTTACACCTCTGAATGTGTTGGTTTATGCATCATGTGTTTTTCCTTCCTTACACCTCTGAATGTTTTAGGCATCATGTGTTTTCCCCGGTACCTCTGAATGTGTTTTGATGCATCATGTGCCTTGTTATGACACCGCTGAATGGATGTTTTATGCATCATGTGTTTTTCTTTCCCTACACCTCTGAATGTTCTTATGCATCATGTGTAATGTGTTCTTGTTTATACCCCTAACTGTATTGTGATACTTAGGCGGTTGTTCTTTCTAGTACAGGTGGTTCTAGTGAAGTCCTGGTTCCCTGCGTGACATTCTCCTAAGGTGTTTAGGTTTGCATAGGTGGTACTTACCTGTTCCCAGTAGTTACTGGATGTGATCTATAACTGTTATTTTGTGCTATACTTATTCTAAGTTCTAGAAGTGCTATTTCTAAAAGTGTTGATTCTGACAGTGGCCCATGTGGCCCTGTCCTGTAAATAATCCCTTGTGAATATTGCCCGTGCCAGTTGGCACAATGTACATGTGTGACTTCTATCTGATGTGTTTTTACAATGCAGAAGTTATTTTTATATAACCTTGTGTGGAGTTGCTTTTGTGGTGTGCCTAGGATTTTGTTGCTGTTGTGCGCTGGCGCAAATGCTTTACACATTGCCTCCGGGATAAGCCTGTCTGCTCGTGCCAAGCTACCAAGGGGTGAGCAGGGGTTATCTTTGCGTGTGACTCCCTTGCCCTGACTAGAATGGTGGTTTCTGCCTAGCTTTGGCGTCAGCCTTAGCCAACCAGAAATAGCCAGTTCTAACAACTACTATTACTTTTGTGCCAGGGGAAATTGAAGCTTTGGTTATTATAGACTACCTATGTAGGACATTTCAAATTGCCAAAGCCCTTTCTAAATTACTGCTGTAACTCTGTCTGATGCACCGAGGGGATCACTGCAAATAATCTTGCATATGATGGCACTAACTTAATCTTTTCTGATGTGGTCACTATTACAACACTAATAATATTAGTAGCTCACAATCATTTTCATTGAACATAAGTAGCTGTTATTACACAAAAGGGTGAGACCCCTGGCCTACACACTTAACAACAAATATGAAACATCAAACCCCCCACCCACCTTAAGGCACATGTGAAGACTGGACAAAGACGACTATACCTAAACATAGACTTCCTCGACATATATCCTAAACAACTATTTATATATATATATATATATATATATATATATATATATATATATATATATATATATATATATATATATATATATATATATATATATATGAGAGAACTCTGGGTAGTTCTCAAGTTTAGGTGGAAAGTAACTCCTGTTAAAGCACTCTTAACACCAGCGACACTCTAGATCTGCTCACCTCAAATGTCTTTTTTTTCTATCAAAGTCTTTAAGCATAGGATTAGCATAGTGGCCCCTGGAGTACAGAGCAGGATATCAGGCAGATTATGGCATCCACGACAGGTGTGAGTATCTCCGTTAGTCGGCCAGTACCACTGTCAGTTGGTGGTTGGAGGTGGTCCTGGCGATGGTGGCATGTGCCTCCTGCGGTGATACGATGTCCAGGCTGGTCAGGACTCGATGTGATGTGTGAGCCATGGTGTACCAGAGTGGAGGCCGGAGGCAGCAGACAGTGGAGGGCCACAGACACAGGGCATTGATGAGCCCTAGGCCATCGTCTCAGAGGCCATCCAATAGTCAATCAAACAGGGTCCCTGACTTGAGCTGCACAGAGTTAGTGGCCCCAGATGCACAGCGGTCAGCACAGGCACACCGCCATGGGACGGTGACTTGCGGTGCATTGAGGCAGGGCCACGCTGACTGAGCGGGTCCTCGTCCATGTCCAAGGAGCATGTGGCGGAGGGTTGAGGGGAACAGTAGGAGGTGTCCTCCAGGACAAGATGCAGAGGGCAGAAGCAGCAAATGGAGGAGTGGAATGCTACAGCCTCTTTTTCACCACCAATGCGGTATCAGCCACATGAGGATGAAGACACCCCAGTTCAAAGACTCAGACACCACCAAAGTTCAACCAGAGAGTATCAATGAATGTCGGGGAACAGACTTAGTGGCACTGGGGCTGAGAGGGGATGCAGTCTGCGATGATGCAGGTACAATGATACGAACTCGACCAGTGCCAAATCAAGACTCAGTCCCAAATGTGTGGCCTACTTGACCACAGTGTAGGCCAGAGGCAGCTGTCAGCAGGGGCCCAAAGCCACGTGTCCTTGGCCCACGATGCACAGAGTTAGTGACACCAGGGCAGGGCAGTTGTCGATAGTGTTCGATCACCTCCGTAATGGTGATACTTTTTCCTCCTGATTGAAACATGTCAATCTCTTACACCTCTCCTTGTGTGCAATGATATGAACTCTGCCATTGAAAAATCAAGACTCAGTTCCAAATGTGTGACCTACTCGAGCGCAGTGTGTCCTGTAGGGCAGTAGTCCGCATGTGCCCACAAACATGTGTGGTTGGAATGCTATGCACAGCCTTAGTGGCACCACATCGCAGGGAGTATAGTGACATTAAATCTACCATAAATAATGTTCTCTGCCATAGTGTAATCAAGACTCAGTTCCAAGTGTGTGACCTACTAGTCCGCTTTGTATGCCAGTGGAGTACGTCAACAAGAAAGAAGTACTCCGGGCCTGTGTCGTGGAGGCCAGCGAAGGTCTGAGGAGACTGCCAGGGTCGCGGCCCTCGGGCTTTGAGCTTGCACTGGCATGTGGTGGGCCCTCTTTGACACGCGCCGATGTCGGAAGGTGAACAGTGATGCCTGGGTGCGCAGGGGTGGACAAGACTGGTTTAGGGACCCAGGATGCAGCACGTGCACACGATCGCAGGCAACACTGCTCACGGTGATGGCATTGGCCTCATGGTGGGGTGAGAGGCGCCACCCTGGCAGAGACATTCGGCATTTGGGAAGAGGATCACACCCAGAGTTATGTGCCTTTTATTCACACCCCTACGTGGCCTGACGTACACCGGGCCAACCCACTCCGCTCACGCTTAGGAGAGGGACATAACAAGCTACATTTCAGCGAGCTTCCCTACTTGCTGGGGTAACATGGTTGTGTCCACTGCCCACTACACTCCATACCGCAGTGGTGTGTGTCGACATGGATATGTGTGTGGTCTGCATACTGCAGTCTGGCCATCACATCCAAGCCACACTTGGCATTGTGTATATTCTCATTCATGGGTCACTCGCCTTCTTCGCACATGCCTGGTCCCCCCACCATCTCCTATTGTGTGGCTGAGGTGCCATGTCGTTGATGCCTTATGTACATGGCTGGCCCTGGTTCCCACAGTAAGTTGTACCGTCTTGTCTGATGGGTGGGCATGTTGTTTGGCATGTTGTATGTGAGTTTGTAACGTGTGCATTCCCAGTAGTGTGCGTTGCATGATTATGGAGTTGAGGTGTCTGGTGTGTTCATTTGGTAATTGCCAACGAGCAGTGCTTTTCCATAGGTGCCATCTTGGTAGCGCTGGTTGATGATGGACTGTTAAAAGATGTAGGAATCATGCACCCTGCCTGGGTGTTTGGCGTCGACGTTGGTGGAGATTCACTGGTAGTCCACTATTGCCTGCACATTAAATATGTGTTTTCATCTGTCGCAGTTATTGTGTGCTGTGTCGGTGGCAGGGGGCACAAGTAGTACATGTGTCCAGTCAATTGCCCCCTCACACGTGCGGGAAGCCAACTAAGGCATAGATGGCTTGCTTGGTCTCCAGCTGTTCCTGCACAGTGTTGGGGAAGTATAGATAGCGGGGTACCAGGCTGATGATGTCATCCATGACCGTTTTGTGGAATTTGTATTGGGCTGGCTCTGAAACTCCTCCGACTCTGGCGGTTGTTGGTTGGAGGGTACCAGTGGCCCACACATGCAGCACGACCAGCTGCTTTGTCTGAGGTGGTATGTTGGTTGTCCACTGTGTTGTTACCTTCAGCCTGTGGGCAATGGTGGTCAGGATGTGGAGGATGGTTGTCCCTTTGAGCCTGTAGTGGGCAATGACATTCTCTGGTGTTGGGTCTGTGAGGTTTGTGCATTTTCTGAGGGCAACTGTCTTTGTCTGCGCTACCTTATTGTTGGTCATGGGGGGGCGGTGGTTGTCCGGGGGGGTGGTGGGTGTCCTGGGGGTGTTGGCTGTGTGTGTGGTGGCCCTTTTGGGTGTCCGACCTGCATGATCAGTAGCTCCATGGCATCTGTTGCCTTTCAGGTGTGGCTCTGGCCTTGGATCCCTTTTCTGGTGCAGGGTGTGGTCCTATTTTACACCAGGTCAGAGCAGGTGTTAATTTCATGCAGCTAACATGCCTTATTGCATGTTTTGTGATCTTATTGCCGATCTTGCTGGTCGTTGAGAATGTGGCGGAGTGGTGTTGTAGCTGCTTTTTGCACGGGAACGCCTAATCTGCATTTTATTAGCGATAGTTGAGGGGGCCATCTGTGGTGATGTTTTTAGCAGCTGCTATCGCAGGTAAACTTGCGATATTGGCTGTGATCACCAGCTTGTGAATGGGGCGTTAGTTGTATCGTGACTTTGTCTGTGATAAAATGCCGATCCTTGATACGACAATTGAATTTATGCTTTGGAAGAACCTATTGAAAATGAGGCATAGGGGCAAGATTATGTGAAGATCATCATATAAAGGGAATTTCAGCAGTAGAAAGGTAATAATGTTATGTTATGTTATGTTAATATTTGTCTTGTATAGCACTGAGTTAGTCCGAAGAGTGTCCCGGCGCTTTAGACCCCAAGGAGGAACGGAGTGGGAGGAGATGGCAAACCTACTGTACAAAAAGCCAAGTCTTAAGGACTTTCCTAAAAGCTAAGAGATTGGCGTTCTTCCGCAAGGACAGAGGCAAAGCATTCCACAGCTGTGGCGCCAAACGTTTGAAGGAATGACCTCCGATGCACACTCGTTTTATTGCCGGGATGAAAGCCAAGGCAAATGAAGATGACCTGAGCGACCGAGAAGGCAAATAAAAGTTCAGTCTTTTCCTAATATATTTGGCACCTGTGCCATGAACAGCTTTGAATGCTAGAGTGAGCGCCTTGAAAATGATACGCTTCTAAACTGGAAGCCAATGGAGGGCCTTTAAGAGGTCTCTCGCACTGTATCTCCGATGAAGATCGAAGATTGCTCTTGGGGCAGAATTCTGCACAGTTTGCAGACGTGATACCAGGAATTCCGGAAGGCCAAGATATAACACATTGGCATAAACCAGGCGTGAGCCTATCAGTGCTTGGACAGTAGTTCTTCTATGCGCAAAAGATAGTAATGGCAGGAACTTTCTGAGCATTTTAAGGAGACCAAAGCACTGACCAAAGAGGTCAAGGATCTGAGGCTTTAACGTGAGACCACTGTCTACTTTCATCCCAAGGTTTTTGGCCTCGGAGGTGGCGGCCAAAGGTGGAAACATGGCCTCTGGCCACCAGGACTTCCAGCCCGAATCGGGAGGCCGAAGAAAAGCACCTCTGACTTATCAGAATTGCACTTGAGGGTATTAGGTTGAAACCACTCAAAGACAGCCCCAAGACAACCCCTGATACTTTCGCCGTTGAACTCCGAGTTCTTATCACAGGAGAAGAGGAGCTGGGTATCATCGGCGTACGAAACAATCCGGGCACCGTGGGACTCAGCCAGCGCCGCCAGAGGGGCCATATAGACCTTAAAAAGAGTTGGGGTCAAAATTGAGCCCTGGGGAACTCCTACCTCCAATGGCGGCACTACAGCTGAGTACGGGGCGGCCCAGACCGTTTGTTGGTGATCAGCTAGGAAGGACTCAAACCAGCTGAACACCGTCCCCCTCAGATCAATCTCACGGAGTCTTAAAAGGAGACATCACTTTTCCCCTAGAGTCCAAAACCTCCTTGATTACCTCAGTTACTTCCAGCAATGCAGTTTCCGTGCTCAAATTTGCCCGGAAGCCCGACTGGGTATGATGCAAGATGTCATTAGTCTCCAAAAAAATTGGAGTGAGAAGAATAAACGTGCTTCTCTGCAATCTTGGCAAAAGCTGGGAGAAGAGAGATAGGTCTATAGTTGGCGTAAGTCATAGGATCAAGGTTAGGTTTTTTCAACAGAGGGAGAATAAGGGCCTGCTTTCATACCTGCGGGACCACTCCCGTCCTAAAAGAACGATTTAGCACTGGGTTGATTAAGGCATTGATCACGTGCAGTGTTTTGGCGAGAAATTTGTCCGGGCAGGGATCCAAAGGGGAGCCTGACTTCAACCTAATAAGAAGGTCCAGCGAAGCCATGTGGGAAAGGGAGGGAAAACTTGACAGAACAGGACCTTCGGCAGCCGAAGAGGGTGAGAGGAGAGTGAAACTGGAAACTACAACATCACCGGGAGGTGAAAAAGATGCCTGGATATTTTTAATTTTGCTGGTAAAGAAATCAGCTAATTGAGAGACCCATAATTCAGAATGGACAAGTTTGGATGTACTCGAGGAAGGTGAGGTAAATTCCTTTACTATTAAAAAGATTTCTTTGCTCGTATTGGTGGCTGCCTCAATTCTCCTGTCGAAATAGGATTTTTTCACCAAGGTGATGTCACTGTGATACCTCTTAATGGAGCCTCTATAAGCCTCTTTAGACATAGGATCGTAGTGCCGACGCCAAGCTCTCTCGGCTTTCTTACATTGCCGTCCACTTTCGGTCAGTGCTGGTGTAAACCAAGGGGCCGAAGCCCGCAAGGAATTTTTACGGGCGCCAAGGGGGGAGCTAATTCGTCCAGGCGCAGTGCTAACCATGATTGCAAGAGGTCCAAATCGTCCATGAGATCACCCGATAGCTGGCAAGGATATGATAACAAGGTCTGCGCCAGCATCTCAGATGAAACACGATGAAAGGCACAGGAAGCAAAAGATTGACTGCCATTGGCACTCGGAGATATATTCTGTCCAGTCGGGTAATCTGAAAGTTCACCAAATAGTGATCCGACCCCAGGACTTGTACTGGAGTAGTTGCGCCAATAGGGATAGTAGAAAAGACTTGATCTAAAATGTGGCCTTTATTGTGAGTGGGGCGCTATTTACCACTAAACTGCTTTGTGCTGACTTCTATATTATGCAAGACTATGTAATGGGGCAGGGGCTACGAAGTACTCAGATGTCTATGCATAACCTTTAAAATGTTAATAAAAAAAGTTTTTAAAAAATGGTGAAAATATTACTAAAGGGGCTTTGCGACACTTTGTAAATATGGCAATAAAAAAAGCCTCCGTAGGGACAGAAAAATTACGCTGCTCGAGGGTTAAATCCTGTAAATGAGCCCCTTAAAACCCATTGCCAATGAGAAGTACTCTTGTGAAGGAAATCCTCTGCAACTGAGCATGGAGACTGAGGAGGAACTGATAAAGAACAGAGATAGAGAAAGTGGACAGCAAGGTATTTGCTACCAGAGGGCCTCAAGTCTAGAAGAACCAATCTACACACCATTTCCCCAACAGCAAGAGAATAGTGCACGCACAGATCCAATATCATTTTTGGCCGTTTTTTTGGTTTTGTTATTCTGAGTTTCCACTAGGTGGAGATGTTAGGCTGTTGTCTTCCTATATTAAGGTGTCAACTCTCAGTAACTGTATTCCTTTCTGCATTCTCTTTGCATCCCTAGATATTTGGCAATATGAGGTGATACCACATTGATCATCCCGTGTATTGTTTCTACCAGCCAGATAAAGGTAGAAAATCTTACGATAATATTGCTTTCTCAAGTTATTTGCTATTTTCCTTGCTAAATGCAATTCCACACACCCGAATTTCCATTTAGCTGGAATGTTACACACTGCTGCTTCAAGTTTCTTCCCCGCGCCAGAAGCAGCAATTTTTTACAGTTTTGTATGTTTGCACGCTTAGCCTATAAATAAACAGTTTTGGTTATTGCAGTAGGCTATTGGGACTTTATTTATGAGACGTATTGCATTGCTGCGACAAAGCAGTGATGCAACACTACTCAGTGCGCCCTCCTTGCAACACCATTGATACGTCATATTTGCTGTTTTTCGCAAGGAATAACAGATACGTCAGTATTACTGACGTATCTGTTGGTGCAAAACTAACGCATTGCTGGAGTTGTGTCAGAAGCGTGATGCAACTCCAGCATTGTGTTGTTTCACACAGGGCAAGCCCCATGTGAAAGGGCCTGCGTCAGCCTTATGCCTGCCATGAGGCAGGCGTAAGAGATTGACCCAGTAGCGTCCTAGAAGTGGGGCACTGAAATCTTTAGATTTCATTGCGCCACTTCTACAAGGCTTTTTGCGGGTAACGCCTACCCTGTATACATTATACCTGGCACTGTTGTAATTTGGCGCAGAGGTTTTCAAAGTGACGCATCAGCCTAGATGCGTCACTTTGTAAATAGGGTGCCACGTGACACTTTTTTTCACGCCACCATCACAAGAAGTGATGCACTGGCTGC
Organism: Lissotriton vulgaris; assembly: GCF_964263255.1. Classification (NCBI taxonomy): domain Eukaryota; kingdom Metazoa; phylum Chordata; class Amphibia; order Caudata; family Salamandridae; genus Lissotriton; species Lissotriton vulgaris. The sequence goes on from NC_141697.1 coordinate 367,019,903, forward strand.
GCAAAAGTGCTTCAAAGGCTCATAAATAAGCCCCTTGTGGTCTCATTTATGGAAAACTAACGCAGCCCGTTGCAGCAAGTTATTTTGCTGTGCCATGCTGCGTTCGTTTCAAGGCACAGGGATGTAACATATTTACAGCAACATGTCGCATTTCTATGCCTTTTCCTGCACTGTGGCTCAAACTGCTGCCATGCACCGGCGCAGGCAACCTTGCACTATCGTGCAAAGATGCCTGCATCTTAGGGAGATTGATACCTGCACAACAAGATTCACTTGAGGGGATTTCCTCTTCAGCACGCATTGAAAGAGAAAAAAAAGAGGAAAAATTAAAACATTTCTCCTCGTTGCACCTCGTTGAATCCTGACTGATTTCCAGGTTTATGACTGCTCGTAAATCTGGAAATGCATCAGTGGACATGGGTGTTGCGTGGGAACACCCACAGCAACACCCACGTCACGCAACTAACACGCAATGTGTTGCTTGAAATAGGGCGAAATTCACGGGCACACGTAAAGCCACGCAGGGTGGCTTTACCTGTGTTTGTAAATTTCACGCAGCAGGTTGGGGCATCAGTGCATCACGCAACATGACGCACTGACGGCGGAAGGAGCTCATAAATAAGCCCCTTGGGAGAGATTTACCGAATCTCCATACAACGCAGGTCAGCCTCCCGCAAGGCTGAGCTGTGCTGCACGACAGAGAAGGGGCAGGAGAGTGCCACATTTGAAAAGATATTACTCTCTCCTTCCCTTTCCCTTTCACCGGCGCTTATTACAGCTGCTGTGCGCCACACACCACCTTAGCGCCATAATACTAGGGTGTGTGTGTGAGTCTGGCATAGGCTTAATTTTTAACAGTGAAGTACGGGTGGCGCAAGGGGCTTGTACATAAGGCCCTATGTCTAGGCAAGTGGGAAAGCTTTTACCACTTAGTATGCGTGCTGCACAGTGCAGCACAAATGCAAAGTTGTGCCTAGTTTAAAAGGGTGCAGTTTTCTCACGCTAAACCCAATCTACTGTGTTTAGTAAATTGGGTTTAGCATGAGAAATGTTGGGTGGTTGCATGAGTATGTCCATGCACCATCCTTGATTCACCCCCATGGCGCAAATTAATGCGAAGCAGCGCCATGCATTGTTTCGCATCACTTTTACGTTATTTCCAGATCTAAACAAGTTTAGCGCTGAAAAGTAAATAAGGAAAAAAAGATTTTACTCTGTTTTGCATCACTTTTGTGACGCATACACGAAGCAAATCCTTAGTAAATCTCCCCAACTGTGTTTGGCAAACATTGCCAGGTTAAAGGCAAACTTCCCAAACGCAGGCAATGTGTCCTCTAATTTACCCGGGTTCTTAAACAGGTCAAACAGAGATGCAAAGAAAAACCGAATGATCTGTTATAAATCATGGGGCTTATTTACAAGTCCCTTGCGCTGCCGGTGCATCACTTTTTATATGGGAAAAAGTGACGCACCAGCGGCGCAAAGGGCTTGTAATGTTAAAAAGTAGATACTGCTGTTTACTCCTTAAAGCAATTCGCTGAGATCTACATTTTATTGAATTTGAAAATGAAAGGACTATGATAAGGAACGTAATACATGAGACTATATAGGTCCCATTCTTGTACGCAGTTGTTGCTCAAAACCTCACAGCACAACTCACAACATTCACTTAAATAACGAGCAATGAAAGTGCAGTATATCCATTTCTCATCCCGTGAGTTGCGTGCTTTATGTTGTAATCTATTATACATTAGCGCCATCTACCGGTTATAGTATGTTACTTTAAGCTAATGTTCACGTTTTAGCTAAATGAATGTAGTAGCTGAAGTTTTATGGAGGAGCTCTGTGCCCTTATGTGTTGCTAATGAAAAGTATTTAGGAACGGTGGTGGTGGTGGTGGAGGTGGGGGAGTGTATGGAGATTAGAAACAATTATTTAAAATCCTTAAGGGCGAATGAAGTTTGTGGGTGTTCAGCTGAACTTCACCAAAAGTTTTCTTATTTTTTCTGGCGAGGAAAGCAAAAGTCCAGGTTTGAATTTCATTATACAGTTGTAATATTGCAAATCTGTTCTTATTCTTCCTACTGGAAAGAAATCAGAGGTGCATAACACGATGTCGCTTTCACAAACCGCAGAGCTACATATTTTTCTCAAACTGGAATTCAAGTATCTGAAATCATGAACACTACCGTGGCCCAGATTCACAACGCATTTTGTGCTTGGGAGGAGCAATAAACTCCGTTCCGCAAGAGGAATTGTCAGGTTTTGGCCAGGAGTTCCGTCCAAATTCTGTCAACCTCCATGTTGCGGAGATTTTTCTCGCGCTTTGTTCACCAAAAGAATATTGGCAAGCGAGATTTTGCATCATCGATTGGGTCAGTGGGCGGAGTCAGAGGTATGGCAGAAAGAGCAAAATATCCCAAATTTTAGTATTTGTTTCCTATTTCACTAACCAATTACAGCGTATTACTTCATTTAATTTAACCAAGGGATACACATGTTTAAGTTTTAATATGAGTTATTGATATTAAAATAGATTCACAAAGTGGGATAAGTTTCCAATCACAGAATGTCCCAAATATCCTTAAAAATGGAACTGCAAGCCATTTGTCTCCGAGCCTTGGGCCTCATTTATGAAAAGTGACGCATCGCTGCGAGAAAACAGCGATGCGTCACTTTTCATTGCGCCCTCCTTGCGACCCCAATGATGCGTCATATTTACAATATGACGTATCATTGCGCCAGGAATTACAGATACGTCAGTATTTCTGACGTATCTGTAAGCGCAAAAGTGATGCATTGCTGGAGTGTGTCACAAAAGTGACGCAACTTCAGCAATGCGTCCTTTCACATGGGGCAAGCCCCATGTAAAAGGGCCTGCGTCAGTCTTACGCCTTCTGTTAGGCAGGCGCAAGATTTTGACGCAACGACGTCCTAGAAGTGACGCAGTGAAATCTTATAGATTTCACTGCGTCACTTCTACGACCTTTCTTGCGTCAATACGCCCCCTTGCATACATTATACCTGGCACAGGTATAATGTTGCGCAGGGGTTTACAAACTGACGCATCTACCTAGATGCGTCACTTTGTAAATATGGCGCAACAAGGTGCATTTTTTACGCCACTGGTGCGTCACAAAAAGTGACGCACCGGCGGCGTAAAAGTGACGCATAGCCTCATAAAGAGGCCGTTGGAGTTTCTGTCATCAGCACGTCTCCTCCCTTTACCCACAAGAGCAAACATGAATGGCAATATATCCTAGTTTGCAAATGTTTTCCACATAATTATTGCTCTTCCATATTTGCCACATAATACATCATCTACTGCATAATCTGACTATTTTAACTAATAAATAGTTTATAGCTCTAACGGATCAAAAGTTATGAAAAAAGGTGACTTGTGCTGCTGTGAAGTGGGGCCCTTTGCAAAGGTTGACTGGTCACCTTTATCACTGCTGCAGTTGTATGTTCCACAAGTACTAATAAGGAAAAATCTTTGCAGATACTGCTAGCATGTATAAGAATGTCAAAATCATAAAGTATCAGAAAATTTACATCACACATATTACACAGAGACAATCAATCATATGGGTGTAAATCACTGTATAGGAAATGTTACATAAGAAAAAGGACTACAAGGTGTAGGAGTCGCATGACAACCATGCTAGTAGGCAGCATAGTTTAATAGTGATTGGTCTGGAGAAACACAAACTCAAAACTTGGGGGTTCGCTTTAATAATCAGAATTAATTTCTACCCAAATGAACCCTTTTTTCCAACATTAGGATAATCAAAGACTGGGCAAAAAACCATAAAGCTCTAATTTATACCTTGCAGTTTGCCTGCAGCTCTTGCATGACAGTTAATAGTTCACTGTTCTATGTTCGGATTTTAACTTATTAATAACAAGTAACAATAGGGTTTCTCTAAGAAAAGCAGTAACCCACTTACCTATTTACATCATGTGCACTTTGTGATCTGCATGGTACATGTTCTTAGCAGCAGGCACATTAACACTCTGTGCTTCCTTTCCATGAGTCAAAACGTCCACTAGACAAAACATTATCTCTCTCTACTAAGAACATTAATCACTGGAGTTATGGTGACATTTTTATTGTTGTCAAAATCTATTTGAGGCCAGGAAGGAGGCAGCAAGTGCTTTAAAAACCATATCATACTTGCAAACACGACGCCCCCACCTGAAGTTAGCACCTGCTGCGGTCCATGCAGGTAACAGGGTTGGGGCCGGGTAAGGGGAGATATAGAGGGAAATTAACTATTTATTTAATTTTCTCTCTGTATCATCCTTCGAATTCCCCCTTACCCGACCCCTCTGCCCCACCGTTGTTACCTGCACTGACCACGGCTAGTCAGCGCCTGGTGCAGATGCACTGCCCTAGAGCCACCCTGCTCAAGGGTCTTGTGACCTCGGTGACAGAGTCACTATCACTCTATGGTGTGTAGCTTCATAGGCCTACCTGCAAGACTGAAGGTGAACTTCAGAATGAATTGTGACGGACAGGCCTTCAAGGTTAACCCACACTTGCCACTGCTATGGTCCACCTGCTGATGGTAAGACACCAGGGCTTTTAAAATCTTTTGGGGCCCTCTAAGGTCTAGCATTGGAATATAGTCTCCACCTTCCCAGTGGTCGGGAGCCTCACCTGCACCGATTTCTCTTGCTCGCGCCAATAGCAAGGACTAGCAGTCCCATGATGCAGCATGCAGATAATCCAGTGCAAAGGAGAAACAAAATGATAAAAGTTCTTTAAAACCTCTTGTCCCCTTCTTTCAGCCATCGACCTCTCAAGGACACAAGTTCGGAGATGAAAATGTAATAACGGCAACTCACCAAGCAGTCCTGGTCGGCTGTACCATAGCAGCTTCTTGGTACTTAATAGGTTACGGTGGCGGGTCACGGAAGATTCGATACCTCGGCATACCAACAACACAATTTCCTGTGTCTCTGTGACCGCTTGATGAAAGGGTCCTTTATGCGCACCACAGGCAGAGCGCTAAAATGAAACCAACTCCTCCTCCCATTGTGGTCGAGGAACAAAGGACACAGCAAGGCTTCAAAAGGTTATCTTTATTTGGAGTAAAGGCATGACCGGTTTCAGTGTAGTGCCTTCTTCAAATGGGCAGTCCAAATATCCGTTTCCCCCTCTGAGTTGTAATATAGGCTCCACCTTCCCAGTGGTTGGGAGCCTCTCCTGCACCGGATTTCTCTTGCTCTCGCCAATGGCAAGGACTACCAGCCCCATGATGCAGCATGCAGGTAACCCAGTGCAATGGAGAAACTAAATGATAAAAGTTCTTTTAAACCTTTTGCCCACTTCTTTCAGCTATCAACCTCTCAAGGACACAAGTTCGGAGATGCAAGTGTAATATATATATAATATGGAATCGAGGGGGCATGATCCACTCTCTTTTGCACGCCAGCTCAAATGGATTTCCGTAGCAATGTGTCGGCAGGAGATGGAGAAAGGTAGATGAGAGAGGCAAATCCTCTCTTTGGCAACACCGCAAGAAAAGCATTATTATTAGCATTGCAGGACTTTCAATATGCACTTTGCAGTTTTAATTACGGAATGCATTTTTTTAATGAATGCGACATTTGATAACATTTATGCCACTAAAGCTAAATATGTACTTTTCAGATGAAACAATGAGTGCATTCTGGAACCTGTAGTGTCGAACTGTCTGCACGTGACCACATGGAGATTAAATAGCACTCACCTGTGACCAAGGCGAAGAGAACGCCGAAACGTGTAAGGACTTTGAGTGTTTCCTTGACCTGCGATGCGGACGAATAAAAGTCAGCTGCTCTGCAAGTCGGTGTTGAGCTCATTTCTTTCGGTGGCACAAACGTAAATCTCCAGGATCTCCATTCCCGGTACTGAACCCGCCCTGCAGGATTGGGGGCCCCCGGCAAAATGGAGTCTTGTGGTGAATATGGAATCGAGGGGACATGATCCTCTCTCGTTTGCACGCCAGCTCAAATGGATTTCTGTAGCAATGTAGCAGCAGGAGATGGAGAAAGGGAGATGAGAGAGGCAAAACCTCTCTGGCAACACCGCAAGAAAAAGCATTATTATTAGCATTGCGGGACATTTATTAAGCACTTTGCAGTTTGAATCACGGAATACATTTTTGAATGATTGTGACATTTGATAACATTTGAAAACCTCTCTGGCAACACCACAAGAAAAGCATTATTATTAGCATTGCGGGAAGTTTATTATGCACTTTGCAGTTTTAATCACGGTATGCATTTTTGAATGATTGGGACATTTGATAACAGTTATGCCACTAAAGCTAAACATGTACTTTTCAGATGAAAGAACAAGTGCATTCTGGAACCTGTAGTGTTGAACTGAAGGCAGGTGACCACATGGAGATTAAATAGTACACACCTGTGACCAAGGCGGAGAGAATGCCGAAACGCGTAAGGACTTTGAGTGTTTCCTTGACCTGCAATGCAGACGAATAAAAGTCAGCTGCTCTGCAAGTCGGTGTTAGACTGTCAGGAATCACAGGGGGCTTCCTCCTCATACCTCCTCGGCGGTTTCTACCCTCCCATTCCAAACCCAAAGTGAACTTTATTCTTTAGTTGGAGTGCTAGTTGGCACCGCAGAAACTCCAACATGGCTGCCAACATTCTGTCAATGCAACAGCTTACAGGTGTTTAGCAGTCTAGTCTTCTAAACAATCACAGTCTGGTGAGGTGTGCTCCAACATTCTACTGCGCACTTCACCAAAGAATCTTCTAGGAGAGCATCTGAAAATGGAGCGTCTTGGAAGTTAGTCAGGGTAGGCTCGAAATATCCGGGTTTTAGCTTCATCGGTAAAAGTCCTGGTTCTAAAAATAATGTTATTGATGAATTAAAAGTATTTCTGTAGTCCAAAGACTGGTTTATAATTTCCCTTGTTGATAAAACCTTAGCATAAATGAGGAGGCTCCTGAAGGAAACCCATAAATAATTCCCTTGTCACTTGCAGTTCATTAGCTCTTTTTACTGTGTGTGTCTTCGAATTAATGAAAGAAATAAACGTGGTACAGGTTTCCAGTGTTCATGTTTATTTCCTGTTAAGCTGCATGAATAAACTAAAGCCTAGGTTGCATGTAGCCAATAGTTAATTCATTTAATAAATATGAGGAAGCTTATCTCTCTCTCACTCGAATTAAAACCCCTCAAGAGAGTATTAAATCTGCGCTCTTTTCCTACCTAACAAGAACCTAGTAACTTAGGCTAGGAGAGTTGGTTTTATGAAGAGAAACTAAAGACTCACCTCATCATATCAGACCCCCAATTAAAGTCCTCAAGTCTACTTGTTGAGTACATTAAGGAGAGAATTCTCAAGACATTTACAGAAAGAAGTTAAAGAACAACGTACACTTACCTTGTTTTCTCTCATAGAAGATAGAACAGAGAAGCAAGTCGAAGGGCCTGTAAAGAAAAAGAACAAGAGACTTAGTGAAGGCTTCTTTTAGTGAAAATACGCATCTATAAGAGAAGTAAAAAGAGAGGCAAGCCTTAAAGTACTTTCTGGTAAGATAAGTTATTCATGTGTTAAAGGAAAGTAAGTTTTATGCAAGCAGAAAAGGTTATATAAACATTTGTTCTTTAGCCTGAATAATCCGAAGAAGAAGAAGAAGAAAACGCACGAAGGCACAAAACAAGCAGAGTTTTGGATTAGTCTCCTCTCTATCCAATCCCCTTTTCCCCCCTTAGTACTTACCTGCAAGGAGTATATCACTTACCTGCAGAGGGGTTCAGAGAGGGGCACTGGGACTTAGCGGCATTCTGCTCTTGTGTGGTTTCTTGCTGCAGTTGAGCAGCCCCTTGACATAGACTAATTTCTTTCTGTGGCAAAAAAGCAAATGTACAGGATCTCTGTTCCCGTACATTTGTCCGCCCTGCAGGATTGGGGGCCCCAGCAAAATTGAGTCTGGTGTGAATATGGAATTGAGGGGGCATGATCCGCTCTCCTTTGCACGCCAGCTCAAATGGATTTCCGTAGCAATGTGGCGGCAGGAGATGGAGAAAGGGAGATGAGAGAGGCAATACCTCTCTTTGGTAACACCGCAAGAAAAGCATTATTATTAGCATTGTGGGACATTTATTATGCACTTTGCAGTTTAATCATGGAATGCATTTTTGAATGATCGTGACACTTGATAACAGTTACGCCACTGAAGCGAAATATGTACTTTTCAGATGAAACAACGAGTGCCTTCTGGAACCTGTAGTGTCGAACTAAAGGCACGTGACCACATGGAGATTAAATAGCACTCACCTGTGACCAAGGCGAAGAGAACGCCAAAACTCTTAAGGACTTTGAGTGTTTCCTTGACCTGCGATACGGACGAATAAAAGTCAGCTGCTCTGCAAGTCGCTGTTAGGCTCATTTCTTTCTGTGGCAAAAACGCAAATCTCCGGGATCTCTATTCCCGGTACTGAGCCCACCCTGCAGGATTGGGGGCCCCGGCAAAATGAAGTCTTGTGGTAAATATATATATATCTACTGAAAAAAAACACAGGTTTCAGGGGTGTTATAGTTAGTTGAACATTTCACTCTTACAAAACCATTGAAAGTCCCCGGTTATAGTTAGTTATATTAGCTATAACTCACGTGCATGCAATACACTGCTGATGATGTCACATATTACATCATTCGTGACATGGTCAGTGACATCACTGATGACATCACTGATGACATCTCAAATTACATCACTGATGACATCACTGATCACATCATCCAGTGAATGTGGTTTGCTTCGATATTTACATAAGTATTATATATATATAGGAATCTGCCTTGAACACTGAGTGGATGTATAGGTGTCTGAATGGCGGAGTTAGTAGCAAAGTGATTGAGTGTCTAAGAGACAAATAAAAGTGGCTCACTAAATATATGGGATAGTAATTAAACTTTGCGAATACCTGTATCACTCTATCTCTTGTTGTGTAAACTACTACATAAGTTGCTTACTAGGTACGTGAAAGTCTACATTAGTTATTAATTAGTTAAGTGAGTATTTGTATGGGATAGTGAATGAATGTGTGTGTGGTTGGGTGGGATGTGTGTGACTGTCGAAAGATGTGTAAATAGTTGATTTAGTAGGTATAGGAGGTTAAGACTGTATGTGGAAACAGTTGTTTGGGTGAGTGAATCTCTTTAAGGGTGTAGTGATAAGTAAATATATTTCTCAATGATGTATGTCCAACAAACTAACATTATAAAAGGCAGTGTATGTGACAATTGTTGTATATAAATAAATATACATTACTCAGTGATTGTATGTGTGAGATATGGATAACTGTATAGTTGTAATGGTGATTTTATAACACACTAAGTATGAGTCACTATCTATATGAATAAATAAAGTGGTGTTTGTGTAAGTGAGTAGCTTAGTAAATATAAATATGATCAATTATTTGCATAAGTGAGTAGGATGTCTGCATAAGTGAATAGGATATGTGCTGGTGTGTAATGTTGATATAGGTGTATAAGTATATTTAATAGTGTTCTATTGATCTTTTTTAGCATGTATGAATGAATCTATAGGTAAGTGTTTAGATGTGTGTGTAGATCTAGGAATCACTGAGTGGGTTTTTAGGAACTTGTACTGTTGTGTCAATGGTTTCAAATATGGTACTTCTTATTTTATAATGAGTGTTGAAAGGTTTTGTTAATGTATGATGAGGTATATCAGTTTGTCACATGGAGGATGTCATCAGTGATGTCAGCAGTGATGTCATTAGTGATGTCACTGACCATGTCATGAATGATGTAATATGTGACATCATCAGCAGTGGATTGCATGCGCATGAGCTATATTTAGTACAACTAACTATAACAGGGGAATTTCAATGGTTTTGTAAGAGTGAAATGTCCAACTAACTGTAACAACCCTGAAACGTGTGGGTTTTTTTCAGTGAAAGTTTCTAAGTGTCTATTTTCAAAAACTAAAAATATTCTTTAAAAATTGCCTGTATGACTTAAACGCATTCTTTCAACTGTTTACAGGAGATGCACCAGTTCTGGATCCAGGATCCACCACGGAGTAAGAAAAGGTAACGATAACACTACTTACTTGCTAAGTGAATTTCCTTCCATAGGGTATCATTGACTGGTTTCACTTGGAAATTCTTCTAAGTGTGGAGTTTTGGAACTTTAAAATATTCCTGTAAAATTAGCAGAAGTACAAATTCCAATTTGCTCACCTGTTATCAGGAGAGACCTCAGTGCTGCATCTCTGAGCCCAGTACTAATCATGAAAAGTCATTCTAAGCATACATATTAGTAACTTGAATTTCCTTCCATACTCTAAAATTGACTGGGTTCACTTGGAAATTCTTCTAAGTGTTGAGTTTTGAAACTTTAAAATATTCACCTAAAATCATCCGAGCAACGAATTTGGATTTACTCACCTGTTATCAGGAGAGAACCCAGTGCTGCATCTTTTTGCTCAGCACTGACCCTGAAAAGTAATTCTAACCATACTTACCAGTAAGTTGGATTTCCTTCCATAGGAATCCATTGTCTGGTTTTCAGCAGAAAAGTTTCTAACGGCCACATGCATCAAAGTCCGGTTTTGCGATTCCTAAACTGCGATTTTTAGGGAATCGCAAATAAGGAATCGCAAAACGGGATGCATGATTGAAAGTGCTTTAAATTTGCGATTCGGTAAAAATCGCAATTTTTACTGAATCGCAAATATGCGAATTCCAATTTCCGATTTCGCAATTCCCATTGATTCCTATGGGCCAAAAGGCCCATAGGAATCAATGGGAATTGCGAATTCGCAAATTAGAATTCGCAAAATGTTGATGCATTCCATGGGTGCAGGGGGGGTCCAAAGGACCCCCCCCCCTGCACCCCTGAAATGTATTTTGAAGTGCATGTTTCAAACACAGATGTCCTAAGGACATGTGTGTCTGTAACATGACAGTGTTTTGAAATGCAAATTAGAGCATTTGAACACATTTTCGCAAATTACCACGAGGTTCAACCTCCTGGTAATTTGCACCCCCTAATTGCAAAATCGCAATTTTAAAATTAATCATGCATTGCTTTTAAGGAATCGCAAATTTGCGATTCCTTAAAAGCAATCGCATTTTTGGAATTCGCTAAAAATAGCGATATTACCAAAAATGCTTGATGCTTCCCAAAAACCTATTTAGGAATCGCAAACGGCCAAATTTTGCGATTCGCACCGTTTGCACTTCCTAAATAGATTGATGCATGTGGCCGTAAGTGTCTATTTTTACAAACTAAAAATATTCCTAAAAACTGCCTGTATGACTTAAACTCATTCTTTCAACTGTTTACAGGAGATGCAGTAGTGCTGGATCCAGGATCCACCACTGAGTAAGAAAAAGTGACAATAGCACTACTTACCTGCTAAAGGAATTTCCCGCCATAGGATAACATTGGTGATTCTATGTGAAAACATTTCTAAGGGACAACTTTTAAAATACAATAATATTCCTTAAAAATCACTTCTGTAACTAAAATGCTTTTACTCAACCATTCAACTTAGAAATTCACTGAAAAAAACCATAGGTTTCAGGCCTGATATAGTTAGGAATTAGCATTTAAAAAACCTTTGAAATTCACTGAAAAAAACATAGGTTTCAGGCCTGATATAGTTAGGAATTAGCATTTAAAAAACCTTAGAAATTCACTGAAAAAAACATAGGTTTTAGGGGTGGTATAGTTAGAAATTAGCATTTAAAAAAACCTTTGAAATTCACTGAAAAAAACATAGGTTTCAGGCCTGATATAGTTAGGAATTAGCATTTAAAAAACCTTTGAAATTCACTGAAAAAATACATAGGTTTCAGGCCTGATATAGTTAGGAATTAGCATTTAAAAAACCTTAGAAATTCACTGAAAAAACCATAGGTTTTAGGGGTGGTATAGTTAGCTGGACATTTCACTCGTACAAAACCATTGAAATTCCTCCGATATAGGGCTCGATTAGGATGGCTGTGAATCCGCATCCTCCGGGCCGGTAGAAGCCACCACCGGCTTGGAGGATGCTGATTCACCGCCGCGGTTCCTGGAAACAACACCCGCCAGATCAGGACGGCGGTAGGAACAGCGGCGGATGGCAGGCCCGTCCGCCGCTGATCCGTGGGGTGTAGCCTGCTATTTGGTGGCAGTGTCCCCAGGGTGAAGGGGGGTAGGAGTGCACATGGGGCGGTGCCTGCCGCTTTGTGCATGCAAATGCAATGCATGCATTTTTAACATTGTGGCGGGTGCTGCTTGAAGCAGCATCCACCGCAAAGTTAAAGTTACAGGATGGGATCGCCAGGGTGGCAGTCACATCCTAATTGGAATGGAGGGACCGCAGCTGCCCTTGCGGACGGTCCCTCCACCTCGGGGTAGCGGACGGATGCCGGTCCGTCCGCCATCCTAATGACCCCCATAGTTAGTTGTACTCACTATATCTCGCGTGCCCGCAATCCACTGCTGATGATGTCACATATTACATCATTCATGACATGGTCAGTGACATCACTGATGACACCTCAAATGACATCACTGATGAATGCTAATTGGCTGTCAAGTGGTTACCAACATTCAAAACCAGGAACTGTTGGCAGCCATTTTGTGCCTTGGTGGAAGCGAGGCTGAAGAAGTCAGTGGAATATGTGTGCAAAACGTAGAAAGGGGGCAGGGTAGAAATATTTTTACCCTCTACACTTGCTTAGGGGTCCCAGAAGGACCCCCGGGGCCCACAATTTTAGTTATTTTTTTAAAAAGACCAGGCTGGTGCGTGTAGGGTGCGCGGACTCTGCCGTAAAAAAATAAAACAGAGCTTTTTTTATAATTAGCCCCTGGGAAGGCTAAGGCAAAATTATTACGTTTTATGGGGTCCCTCCTATGGGTGGCCCAGAGGGGTCCCTCAGCCCCGGGGATTGTCACCCCCCGGGGCTGCAAAAAAAACTAAATGATGGGGGAGGGGTCAAAGGTCCTCAAAGCCAGGGGGACCACAACCCCCGGGGCTTTATGTATAGTGGGAGGGGGACTGCATGGCCCCCCTCCTGTGGAGCACTCAAGGGCAATGTCACCCCCCCCCCCCCCGGCTACAAAAAAAATGGTTTTGGGGGCTACAAGGACCACCACTACCCAGGGCTCCTGCAGTGTCCCCGGTGTTATTCCTCCCTCCCATAGCAAGGAAATCTGTTCTCTCTTTCAAAATCTAAATCAGATTGCTTTTCAACATGGGAAGCTGCATTTTAGTAGCTCCCCGTGTGGAAAAGCAATGCCGGCTCCCAAACGCATAGAAGTTGTGCACCAAAGGCACTGGAGTCATGCACCCTACAAGTTATGAGTTGTGCATCCAGCGCGTAGACACCGGTGGGCCACACTGAGCACCGCGCTGGGTGCACGACTTCTAATTTTACCGTCAAAAAATAGCCCCTATCAGTAATTTCTAATACTCGGCTTTCAGTCTTGCATAGGAAACAGCAATGTTGAGAAAATCTTCCGGTAAGATAACAAAGGAGTTTGAAGTCCATTTTCTGCGTTTTTGTTGTAGTTTGCAGCCGTTAAAGCGACAGCAATTTGAACTCTGTCTTTGTAAATAATCATTTAAATAGGTACAAAGTATTTATTGAAGTTCATTGTGAATCGTGAAGCAACACAGTCTAATTGTGATTGATAAAGAATTGAATCAGTTGTGTACTTGTTTTGCTCGTAATGTGCATAGGGGCAGATTTACAAGTTCATTGCGTTACTATTGCATCACTTTTAAGATGGGAAAAGTAACGCGAAAGTGGCATAAGTGGGTTGTAAATCTGGTACACAGTGTTCTGTTTTACTTTGCTTTCCTTTCTGTCATGTAGAGGATCCTGGGTAAATATAACGTTTCTTTACAGCCAGTACCTTACAACCCTACCCCCAAACGGCTTACTGCCTGTTACCATAGTAACAGTTCATGGAATACTTAAGTGAGCACAGAGGTTAGAAGTTCACCACACTATGTTGCTAATTGAAACAGTTACTGTGATGGAGTTTTAAAAGTTTCCATAGGAACCGTTAGTCGTAGCTATAGACACTGGTAAAGAGCTGGTAAAGAGTTAGCCTCGGTATTATACTTCAAGTTATATATATCCTTTCTATTTTAAATGTTTTCTAACTGTATGATTATCACACTAAATAATAGTGAAATGTTGTCAGAAAAAGAAGACATATATACTTTTTTTAAATTAACTTTTATTGAAACAACAATAAATAACTGGAAAAGTAACTTAAAGATAACAATGTAATAAATAAATAGAAACAACTTTAAAAAAACAATTAAACAAAATGTGATATGGACTCCAATAGAAGTAGGGTAGGTAATCTGTAAAACAAAAATGAAATTAAGTGTTCAAAATTAGATCGATGTGACTAAATGAGGTAAAACATTACAAGGTAAGGTAAGACTTGGCAATAATTTTTAATTTGCACGTCTGCAGTGTGCCTGAAACATTCCACCTCTCTTATAGGCCCGCGTTCAAGAGGTGTCTGTACGGAAGTGCCTACTGCGTCAGATTTACCAAATGGACCAACAGGTCTTTGAAATGATTCAGAGATGAGACAGAATTAGGTGAGAGATCAAGTCATTATGTAGGACAATATTCTTTAGGGCTTATTTACAAGCCCCTTGCGTCACTTTTGCGTTACTTTTCCCTTGTTAAAAGTGAAGGAAAAGTGGTGCAAGGGGCTGTGAACGTGGGGGTAGGGCAGACCGGAATAACAGGCGTGGAGGCCGGATATAGTGGGCAATAACTTTGCTTGGTTTATTGATTTACACAGTACTTTGAGGGTTAACGTGGAAGCACAAGGGTGATGCAGGAATGGAAGGGTCCGTGGGGCTTGGCTTGGCTGGATATCGGGGTGATGGCTCCTCGCTGTGGGCTTTGCTTGGTTGTGCGTCGCGATAAGGGCTCCTCGCCCTGGGTCAATCCTGGCGACGTCCTCGGAGGTATAGAAAAATGAGAGACAAGAGGGCTGTTAGTCCACTTGACCTGGACTGACCGATGCCTTCTACCAAACCAGGGGTGCGGAGGAACAGGGCGAGCGTGAGGGAGGAAGGGGAGGGGATAAGAGCTGGGAGACGAAGAGCAGGAAGGCAGAGGGGTATAGGGGTGAAGGGTAGGTGCGGGGTTGTATGTACAATAGTGATCAGGTGACAACAATCTCAGCTATACAAGGGCTATATACAGTGCAAGGTGTGGTGTCTAGGTGGGAGGTTTACAGCTATGCACACGTCTTGCAATAGAGAAGGAGATAGGGTACTCACATGCCCCGCGGCAACTCTTCTGAGAGTTGCGGCCGCTCTCCAGCCACCTCCTGCGGACTCCACCAGTCCTCGGTCCAGACGTCCTCCTCCTCCCGCCCGATCGTCTTCTCTGGATCTCCTTCGTTTTCCTCTTCTCAGGTCACCTTCTCGGGTTCTCTGCACTGTGTCTCCTGCCACGAGTCCGACGCGTCGAACCCTCTTCTGTTCCGAGTTCCGGCTTTTCCGCTTTCTGGTTCCTGGTCGAGGGAGGCTCTTCCGGGGTCAATGGAGGGTGCTTCTGGTTTCTTATTCGTCCCCATTGGATCCTGTGGGTCCTGCAATGACAAAGGATAGAGGGGTGGTGCCCTTGTTGCTAGAGACGCTGCAGGGCCGGACTCTGCGACCGGGGATCTTGAGGGCAGGTGCCGCCGCATCAACGAGGTATGGGACATCGTCGTTTCACAGGGGCTTGTAAATGAGTTCTTTTATTTCTGATGCATTTAATCGGAGGCATTGTATATCTAAGCCGCTCTGATTACCTTGCGTAAACACTGTGACCAACAGAGTTCACAACCTGAACTCAGCTTTGGTTGAACTCAGCAGCGTGTACAGCAGCATCCATAACTTTAAAATAGAAAGAGAAACAATGTGAGAGAGAGTGAGAGAGAGAAAGAGAGAAAAAAACGACATTAAAACTGTGAAAGAGAGAAAGTTATAGATGGAGCAGTTAATGCTGGAGAAAATACTCATAGCTCACCTTTTGCCTCTGTTTTGTGTGTCCAAGCAAGTGCTGGTTCATAGTGATCTGAAAGATAGTATATAGAGTTAGTAATAGCATAGTACATACAACTGCACATGTATATTTTTGCTTTATTTATTTGTACCCTCAGGATAATGTATTTCATCAACTTTCACTGTAAGGAGGTGTCTGTGCGCTGTTTTTCTTTCAAAGTAGTAAATCCCATTCACTCCCACTCCCACTGCATAGCGGTGAGTTCTCAATATTGCGTACCTAGACTGTTGCACCCCATTGACTCGCAGAGTTCGGAGGTGAGTGTTTTTCAGGGGAAGTCAGAGGCAGATTTACAAGCTCGTTGCGCCACTTTTTCCATGTTAAAACTGACAAAAAAGTGGTGCAAGGGGCTTGTAGATCTGCCCCTCAGACTGCTGTAACCTATCCTCACTGTTAGGAGGTCATTATACATTTCTACGCAGTGAAGCTGCTGCACACTACCAACTCTCTCCTTTCACAGATGACTTGTCGTTGTTTCGGGAACAAGATTATTTTCTCACCTTGTGTCATTGGCGTGATTCAAAGAAGGTGCACCACGTGTCAAAGCAGCCTTCTCAGCTTTTGGTACGATGGCCACACATCATTGAAGAATCCATGAACGTAGAGCTTTGTAGGTGTTTTGGGAAGAATGACGCCAATTTGTGAAACACAACCTGTAAGATAAAAAGGAAGTTAACATTGTGTGTCATTTCTATATCAAAGGAGGAGACGAAGTGAGAGAGTGACTGAAAAGAATATTCAGAGCTCACCTTTCTGTCACTGGTGCGTTTTTCACCATGTGCTGGGACATAATGCACCCTGAAGCTCTACATATAAAAGATAGTAAAAGAAAGAGGTTATGATTGGTATTTGCTAATATCTTAATGTGGAGTAGAATAACATCACCCTTTCACACATCTTCCCTTTCGCATTTAAAAACAGCTATTTGTATAGTTTATATTCCGGACGTTTGACCGATTATAAAAAACGTTCCTGGTATTGGAAAAAATACATATACATGCAATAAGATGCGATATATAGGACTGCGTATGCCTAAATCTCGTCACTTTTTTGTATCCAGTCTGCTGCACCCCATTGACTCCCTCCAAAGCGTACCTAGGCCTCATTGCTCACTTTTTTGTGGACAGGACACCTTCTACATCATGCAGTCCCACTCTGCCACCAAGAAATCTGACATATGGTGCTAAGTCTTGATATCGGTATAGGTAACGACATACTCATGCTCTTATCATCATCGCAGCTTCCTCACCCACTCACTCCTTCCGGAACCACTTACTCAGTGACCAAAGGGGCCACACACATAGTAGTGGGCCCTTGTACTCGGTTGTTTGTGCCTACATGAGGCGTTCGAAGCATTAGGATGGGCCATCACAGCGCTTGCGATGGGAGCAACACTAAGATGGCGTACAGCACGTGCGCCCGTCTTTTTTATTGGTAGGGTCACGTGTGTAGTGTCTCATGCGCTGCATAGGTGTGGTGTGGGTGTATACCAGCCCTGAGGGAGTGTGTGTGTGCGCCGTTCTGACAACTAGACCTGGAACTAAGAAATCAGTACAATGGAAATCTGGGCAATGTTGCATTTCTGTTTTTTCCTGGAAGTGTAGGCGGAGTGGGCTGCCCTGACGTATGCCAGAGCTGCGTGAGGCTCTGAACCATGATTCCAGAGCTATGGGCATGGTTCTGTCGCGAGCTATCTGAGAAATCAAGTGATTTGGGTGTCCGTCTTGTAGTGCTGAAGTCACCCGGGTGTTAAACGCAAATGTGTCATTATATCTGTAAAGTTCCACAACATGGCCAACATGGAAGGTACGGGGTATCATTGACTCTATATTCATTCATAGTAGCATACATAAAAGATGGTGGACATGACGCATTTCTGCGATTATGAATGTTTGTTGTACATTCAGTGGAGTGTTGTAGCTGTAGTAACACAGGGCTGTTAAAGGTTTAAGTTGCAATTTTTGGCACATGAAAGGCAGATAATATATATACATATGTGGTCATTCAGGTATACTGTTGAACTTTGTGCTGGAAGTCAGTGTTCGAGGCTTGGAGTTGCGTCCACATCCTGTTATTGTAGAGTAATGACGTAATCAATGCCTGCCTGAAAATGTATTGTAAATACGGTGCTCCTGTAAATTGCTGATATCGTTTTGGGATGATTTTGCACTATATAAATAAGCTTAAAGAAGAAAGAAAAAAAATGAGGAATAGCCCACACTTACTGTCAGAGGTAAGATGGTTGTATATGCTATTTATATCACAATATAATGTGGTAGGGTGCAGGGGCAGCATTTTAGAAACATAATAAATACACCGGAACAAATAGATAGTTGAAAGTGTGTACAGGCATGTGTGCTCAACTCCATTTTATTACATTGCTGTTGGTAACAAGTAGAATAGTAATCATGATATCATTCATAGATATTCAATCGTAAATGGTTTATGACTTCTGCTGTACAAAAGGTAGGAGCACTACCTGTAAAATAATACACAGAAGATTCTATTATAAAGGATATATGAGTTGTGGTGCACTAAGGTAGGGTCGTTTTCTGTGGAACCTGCGATGATCTGTGGTTCAGGCAGACCACACTGCTAACAATGTCTTTTGGCTACTGAATTTTGCCTTAATAAGGCCATGTGGCAATTATTTAAGGTGCACTGAGTTAGTGGTACGTCTGGAAGTCAGCGTGTTGCCTACTGGACTGCATAATCTGTAATCACGATTGAAATAAAAGATGAAAGATGTATGGAATACATTGTCGAAATGTGTATGTTTCAGGGACATTAAGGCATGGCCTAATTATTTATAGACTTACGCTGACATTGCGTACGTTGGACCAGCCCACTCCGCTTCTGCTTCAAAGGAGGGGGAACACAGCTACATGACCGAAATATTCCCCAGTGTCTGAGATAATATGGTTGCTTCCACTATGCAGTACAATACACGTATCAATGGTATATCTACACATGGAAAAGTTTTTGGTTTGTATAGTGAATTGTGTATAGCATTTCACCGGTAGTCTTGGCGTTGTGTACATTATTGTTGATGTGCGAGTTCTTTCCTTATACATACTTGGTTGCCATATCTCTGAACATTGAGCTAGTGTGCTGTTGAGGGGATATATTATTTTGGGAAGGTCCGTTGTCCTGTTTTGCACTGCCTCTGAGGTAGTAGAGGGAGAGGGGTCAGGAGGGGTATTTGTAGTGGTGGTGGTGCTGGGTATTGTGATTTTGTTGGGTGTCGGAAGTCTTTAATTAGTACCTCTATCACATATTGCACTTTAAATATGGGTGTGAGTTGGATGTAATTCACACAGTACATAGTCAACGTCCTTACACTAGTTAAAATGTTGATGTTGAATGGTTAGTGGTAAGTGGAACTATTACCTGTTTTTTTTTTAGTAGCATTGCTGATTTAGTTTCTTGTAGATATGGGGAAGTGGTCAACATTATAATTAGGAATTGTCATCTAAAAAACCTTTGAAATTCACTGAAAAAACCACAGGTTCCAGGGGTGTTATAGTTTGCTGGACATTTCACTCATACAAAACCATTGAAATTCCTCTGTTATAGTTGGTTGTATTACCTGTAACTCTCGCGCCCGCAATCCACTGGTGATGATGGCACATATTACATTATTTATGACATGGCCAGTGACATCACTGATGACATCACTGCTGAAATATGAAATGACATTACTGATGACATCATACACGTGACAATCAGATACACCTCATCATAAACTAGTATAACCTTTCATCACTCACTGTAAAACACAGAGTACCATATTTGAATCCATTGACACAGCAATACAAGTATCTAAAAACCCACTTAGTGATTCCTAGAGCTACACACACATCTAATCACTTACCTATAGATTCACTCAAACATGCTGTCAATGATCAATAGAAAACTATCAAATATACTTATACACCTATATCGACATTATACACCAGCACACATCCTATTCACTTATGCAGTCATCCTACTCACTTATGCAAACAATGGATTATACTTACATTTATTAGGAAACAATTAGAGAGAGAGGGTAGGAGGCACTCTTAGTCCCCCGGGTTGAGTATATCAAACAAAGAAAGAGTGTCATGCGCAAAGAGGTCTGTGTTAGAGCACAGAGGCAAAGACTGTAAGAAATTCCCTTTTATGGAGACAGTGGAAACCTTTTAGGGATTTATTGGAAGCCCTCACTCACCAACCTGGTTGGTGACATGCTTCATCATCGGGCCCACCAGGAGAAGCCGAATGGCTCCCTGGTGTGCTACAACGCCAGATTACTGCGGAGCTGGATTTTGTGACAGTGATGTGAAAAGTGATGTTAAAAATGTCTAAGACTGTACCAACCAAAAATGTTTTTATTCATTGGTCAGTTTAGACATGGTTAAAAGATATGTGTGGGAGAACTACCACAGATTATGATGGGAGTTTCCACTTATAGTGGGGTCAACATGTTTCTGCCCTATTACGTGTGTGATTTGAATGGGCATTCGTCAGGACCGTGTATTGTGTACCTCGGCGGTATGGGCGCGCTAAGGCCCACCCTAACCAGAGGACGTGAAAGTTAAAAAATTACTCTATTGGTCTAAACCAATGAGCATTATGAGATGTCATCACTGATTTCATGAGTGATGTCACTGACCATGTCATGAGTGTTGTAATATGTGACGTCATCAGCAGTGCATTGCACGCGTAAGTTATAGTGAGTCCAACTAACTATAACGTGGGAAATTCAATGGTTTTATGCGAGTAAAATTTCCACCTAACTATAACTGGTGTGAAACCTATGGTTTTTTCAGTGAATTTAATAGGTTTTTTATATGCTAATACCTAACTATAACTGGTGTGAAACCTATGATTTTTTCAGTGAATATATATATATATATATATATATATATATATATATATATATATATATATATATATATATATATATATATATCCTCCAAACTGTCTCCCTGCTGGGAAAAACGGGTCGCACAGCCAACTTTGGATTTTACACAGCAATCCTTTTTATTTTGCTCATTTCAAAGGGCAACAGGCACAGAGATCTACGCGTTTCGGTGTCACTTCACCTTGCTCACGATCACTGGGTGTGCCCCACCCACAAACATTTAACCACAACAATTTTTTCAAAAAACCAGTGTTTCCTGTCACATGGTGTGCTAAGGATTGTGGTCCTTGTAGTTTTTACGAATTTTTGACAAAACCAATCTGTATAAAGGTTCAACCAAATTATAAAATGTTTTTAACTTAACAAAATTAACTGCATTTACGTCATGTGCCTTCCAATAGGCTTACAATTGTCAATGTTTGATTTGCCTTCCAATAGGCTAACTCATACTTGATTTAGAGACATTGTCTTTGCAAATTTGATTCATTTTTGACTGTTCAAAGGTGTACATACAACTCTTCCGACTGATTCATCCCATTAGGGTGCAGGGTCCTCAGATTGATAATGAATTTCGACTCAGCTTGTCGCAGTCTTTTCGCTCGATCACCCCCCCGCTCACCTTTCAGAATTGTTTGAATGCCATAAAATTTCAGTTTTTGCCAATCACCCTGGTGTGCTGATTCCATATGTTTGGCTATGGCATTGGAGCGGTCCTTGTGTATTGTGGCCCTCATATGTTGCAAGATTCGGTTCTTCAATTCCACGGTTGTACTTCCAACATATTGCATGGGACAAGGGCACTCCACAACATATACAGCGAATGGTGTTTTGCACGTGATACATTGTCTTATTTTCCATTTCTTTTTGTTGGCCAAAGTAATTTCTTTAATTGGCTTGGCTATCTGGCACATTTTGCATCCATGGCATTTCATGAACCCTTTAGTTTTCAGCCAATCATCCTGTCTTTTTTTCTGGAAATGGCTGCGTATCATATATATATATATAATTTCTATGGCAAAATGAAACGCCTCATTTTGTTACTTTTCAAATTAGATGTATTAAGTGTTACCACTTTATTCCAATCAAGATGACTTCAGGTGTGCCATACTTTTGTCATAAGTAAGACTGTTAGCGTTCTAGTTGTTCTTTAGAACACTCTGGGACATTCTGTCATTGGGCTATAATTGGGCTACATCTGGCTGATATTTGGGCTACATTTGGGCTCTTTTGTCTCTGGTGGCCATCTTGGGAGACTGCATATCAGAATGTTTTTAATGAAATATAAGAGTATTTGAGAAGTCACTCAAAATGTGCCCTAATTTTTCTTTCTTCAGCACTAATCATAATTTCTATGGCAAAATGAACCCCCTCATTTTGTTCCTTTGCAAATTAAATGTTTTAAGTGTTAACACTTTATTCCAATCAAGATGACTTCAGGTGTGCCATACTTTTGTCATAAGTAAGACTGTTAGCGCTCTAGTTGTTCTTTAGAACACTCTGGGACATTCTGTCATTGGGCTATAGTTGGGCTGCATCTGGCTGATATTTGGGCTACATTTGTTTTTTTTGTCTCTGGTGGCCATCTTTGGGCTACATTGGGCTACATTGGGCTACATTGGGCTACATTTGGGCTCTAACATATATATAGCCCAAAGTAGCCCAATATATATTTTTTCAAAGTTAATTTTCGTAAAAACCACTGGAGCACATATCTTGAGACATAGCAAAGGCACATCGGGCTACCAGTCCCTACAATTTTGCCAAGTTTGGTGGAAATCCATTCAGCCGTTCGGGCTAAAAGTGAGGTCGACCGCCCTATGGAAATTAACATAGGGAAAATACGTTTTGGGACCTCCCTTTTATCTCGGCCCCCGCTTGAGAATCCCCCTGAAACTTTCAGGGAAGGACCGGAGCTTCGCGAGGCAAATTTGAGGAAATGTTCAGGCAAATTCGTCAACCGGCGCCAAAGTTATTCACAATAGAATTTTGAGATTTTGCATTGAAAAAAATCCTAACTATAACTACCTACTGGGGACCGCCAGTAGGTAGTATATAGATATATAAATATATATATATCTAAAAGCAAATCCTGACCGCTAATCACGTAGCGGAACCAAGCAGGTGCGGACCTCTTCCCCCAAAGAGTAACGTTCAGTAACGAGCCATCAACACACAAAGTTGTGTGAGCAGTTCAGAATCTTTATTGTAGAATCACAGGACGGCTGTCCTACATGACGCGTTTCGCTCCGCGGACGGAGCTTGATCACAATACTCCACACGTAAAAGAATTTCCAAGTGAAACCAGTCAATGTTAGCCTAAGGAAGGAAATACAAGTTACTGTAAGTATGCTTAGAATTACTTTTCAGGGTCAGTGCTGAGCTAAAAGATGCTGCACTGGGTTCTCTCCTGATAACAGGTGAGTAAATCGGAACTCGCAGTTCAGCTGATTTTAGAGGAATATTTGTACAATGGTGAAGGAAGGGGACGGGACTTGAGGTCACAGGTCACATGTGTACAAACCCGCCCTGTGGCGCGTTTTAAGTTGTGTGATTAAGTTCCCTTGAATCCTGATGTCCCCTGGGTGGCAACTAGTCCACCAGGTACCTCCAGTATGCGCAAGGAGGCTGCGTTGCAGAGAGGTGTTCAGAGGCCACGCCCCTTTTTACAACACTCTGCAACGCAGCTCCGTGGCACTTACTGGAGGTAGCTGGTGGGCTACGTAGTTTGTGCATATCCTGAACGGTAGCCTGAATGGTAGCCGTTACTGCAGTGTACATTGAAACTGTGATCCCCAAGTGGGTTAAATGGAGGAAAGCACAATGTCCCACAAGTGTTCGCACCCATAACATCGGAACTACCTAACCCAGAATGCAATAGCATGAGAAATCCCATTTGGGCGGGCTAAACAGGTATAAGTTCAGCGCAGCTGTGATGGCGTGTGTGCAAAGCCAGTGAACAAGGGCATGTCGCCCGAAACGCGTATGGCACCTTTCATGGAGGAGTAAATGCACTGTGTCTCCGCCTGCAATAAAGAAAGGTTAACTTTACCTGTGTTGGCGTTTCCAAAATAAAGGACAACTTTGTTTGTGGATTTAAAAGCGGCAATGTCTTTGTCGCGGAAATGCTCAGCTGCAGAACCCGCGGACCACGGCTCTCAAGCTTGGGGGCCAGGTGGAGTTGGAGTCCCGATGTTGTGGGTGCGAACACTTGTGGGACATTGTGCTTTTCTCCATGCAACCCATTTGGGGATCACAGTTTCAATGTACACTGCAGTAAAGGCTACCATTCAGGATATGCACAAACTACCTAACCCAGAATGCAACAGCATGAGAAATCCCATTTGGGCGGGCTAAACAGGTATAAATTCAGAGCAGCTGTGATGGCGTGTTTGCAAAGCCAGTGAACAAGGGCATGCCGCCCGAATCGCGTATGGCACTTTTCATGGAGGAGTAAGTGCACTGTGTCTCCGCCTGCAACAAAAAAAGGTTCAATCTACCTGCGTTGGCGTTTCCAAAATAAAGGACAACTGGACAACTTTGTGTGTGGATATATATATATATATATTTATATATATTACATATATATATATATATATATATATATATATATATATATATATATATATATATATATATATATATTGTTTTTTTTTTTCAATGTAAATAATGACTGTGAAGGTAAACAACAACAAAGTACCCATTGGTGTTTCCGCTCTATAGTGCACTGAATTAAGATACGAATGTAATATGTCCATGATTACAAATTAAATATGAGCCTGCAGTATTTAGTCTTTTTAGTCTACCGATTTATGAATAAGAAGAGACCTCCATGATTTATGACTGAATGTCTCTTTTCTAACCCCTGAGGAATGTTTGTGTTTATTAATCGAGTTAACGTTTGAGCACATCAGTAAATGACCACAAGATGGCAACAGATACTTATATTAAAGGAGAACAACTTACATTCTGTGCCTTTTCTATATGAGCAAAAATAGTGTTTATCATGGAACAATACAATCACTGCCTGTGTGTTAAAACGGCGTCTCCAATGTTTCAACTACATTCGGCGAGTCAATACATAATACAAATTGTCTTATCAGTTGAAGAAGTCATGAAGGATAACACGTCATTACACTTAATGTGCGCACCAAATCAATCTGCCACTGTATACAGTAACGTGAGTATTTGATTTATGTCTTCCTAAGTAAATAATGCCAATGAAATACTCAAGAGTAACCTAACGTTTTTATAATATGCATGCATGTCCAATCTGTGTATGAAACACTTTTTCTAAGGCATGAAAACAGGCTAGATGGACCATGAATCTGTTGAAAATATAGCTGAGTTTCACACATGATCGATGCGTTGGCCTATGATGCTTGTGTATGATGATGGGTGATTCGACATATAATGATGGGATGTTGATCAAGGGAGTCGACTGCAAAATTTCACTGCGGGGCTGAGATATCGGAAACTGTATTTAACTTTAATGACATTGTGAGAAGTGACATAGCCGGAACTGGAGTCACAGGCAGTTACATGGCACAGAAAAGACACTGGACATTTGCATTTTTGAAAGAAAGTATGTGGATATACAGAGAGTTACATCAGACACAAATACAACCCACTACAACAAGGCAAAACTAAAGGCATATTTTCTTTATAGAGAGGCAACAGATTGTTTAAACCAGAGGTGACAACGTTGTTTACTTGCAAACCCTCTACATTCATTTGAACCTCTAAGTTTTAGTTATTCATCCCGACCAGTGTCTATTAGATTACTATATTATTATCTGTCTGTTAGACCTGGCATCCTTGGCCTAGTTTCCACTGACTTTTTCCCTCTACCGCCTGCATTTTTGACTGTGTGTGGGGTGTAATTTTTGCTGGATTAGATGCTTTGGGCACTTTGCCACTTCTCATCAGTGTCAAAGTGCAAGTGCTCCCTGTGTAACTTGTGATTATGATTGGTTATCCACAACTGGCATATGTAAGTCCCTAGTAACCATATGTGCGTGTCCAGGGCCTGTAAATCAAATGCTACTAGTGGGCCTGCAGCACTGATTGTGCCACCCACACAAGTAGCCTTTCAAATGGGACTCAGACCTGCCAATGCAGTGTCTGTGCACAGTTTTACTGCCATGTGGGCCTGGCAACTGTTGTGAGGCCTCAACCTTCCCTTTTCCTACAAGTACATCACCACTAAGGTAGGCCCAAGGTATCCCCTGGGCAGGGTGCAGTGTATGTTAAAGATAGGACATGTACTGGTGTTTGTTACATGTCCTGATAGTGAAATACTGTGCATTTCGTTTTTCGAAAGGGGGAGAACATCAAAGCTTGGTTTGTAGCTTATGAGGCAGCTCTCAGCAGTGCAAGTTATCGACGTGGGTGACTTCTCAAACTCATCGACAGCGCCCTTCTGAACGGAAATGATGCCTCATTGCCACCACCGCCTCACCTACTCTGCCAGGCCGGACTTAACGCCTCGCCTCCTCGTGGACTCAACACTTCACCTCCCCTGTGATAGTAAGGCGACAGCCTCGAATTGAGACATTGACGCCTCACCTCCCTGGCACCATGCACCATCTTTTGACTTCATTTCTAGGGCACTGTTACTTGGGGGTCTGTGTGACACTGTGGCAAGCCGCACACACCGCGGTCAGCGGCGTACTTTGGATTCAGGCCTTTTACAACGTTGTACAGCCCCAGTTGGAACTATATGCTTCTACAAGCTTTATTGTTGTGATAATCATTCTAAAAGTGATACCTTGATATGTGTTTGGATTTTTATTGTTTTGGTCATGTTTGGTTTAGATAAAGACCAAAAACCCAGATGAAGCTACTCCTATAAGTTTTACAGGGAGGGGGTATATACAGACTTAAAAAAAAGACCTTGTCCCTGTCTTTTCTTATTCTACAATCAATAAATGCTTTATAAAGCAAGGGTCCAGGTTCGTATTCACCAGGCTTGATAGCATTTGGGCAGAAAATAGGCAGGCAAACTTAAACATCAAAATTAGGGTCACTATATACAGTACAGTCACTTCAAGAGCTTTATTTAAAAACTTTTTTATTCATAAAAAAGAATCTTCATCCTGAAGCCTCCCTTATGGTTACAGTCTAAAACACAATTAAAATTACTTCGATACAATTAATACAACAATCCTTTCAGCAATTTAACCCCTTAAGTGCTGCGTCGGTGCGTTGGCCGACGGCAGCACTACCTCCCCAGTGTTGCGCACGACCATTGGACGTCCATTCAGCACTAGTTCCAATGGACAGCGCAGCACTGGGGAGGGATGTTTACGAGCATCTATGAGGTTAAAAACAGTCAACGCGGAGTTTCGGTGTGCATGTGGGGCCTGGGGGAATGGGTCTCCGGGTCCGTGATGGGCTTCGGAAGAAGGAACCTCTGGCCCCCTCTCATTTAAAAAAAAAGAAGACCCTGTGGGATGGGTCCGCAGGGTCTAGTGAGACTTAGGGATTGGCGCGACGTGTCCCTCTCCCCTTTAACATATTTAAGGCCCTGGATGATGGTTTCTCCAGGGCCCAGTGAGGTCTGGGAAGGGGCCTACTTGGCCCCCCTTGCCTTTAAACTACATAAGGCGGTGAGGGTTGGGGTCCCCAGGATCTAATGAGACTTGGGGAGGAGTGCCAAATTGCTTTTTCCCCTTTACAATACTTAAGGCCCTGGAGAATGAGGTCTCCAGGGCCTAATAAGGTTTGGGGTGTGGGTCATTTGATCCCCGCCACTTTAAAAAGAAATTCCTTGGGGATGGGGTCCACTGGGCCTAATAAAGCTCAGGGACGGAAGTCATGTGGCCCTCACTACTTTATTGATACATAAAGCCATCAGGTATGAGGTCCCCAGGGCCTATTGAGGCTCACGAAAGGTGGCGAAGTAGCCAGCTCCCCTTTTTTATTGGGTTGGCCCTGGTGGATGGTATTCCTGGGGCATAATACGGCTCAGGGGTGTGCAGCATCCTCCCTTTTTTAGGTCTCGCCTAGCGATGCAGCGCGAAAGCACTGTCGCTAGCGAGATTGTAATGGACTTGCTTTGGAAGGGAGACAGGACATGTGCACGTGCAGGAAGGGTTGCAATTATGAACACACCCATGAATGCGCACCACAGCGTTAGATTAACTTGCAGGACAGGGGATGTGCACGTGTATAGCTGGCGCCGCGTTTACGCGCGTCCTGCTTCTTTATACAACAACTCCCAGGACAGTAAATTGGTGCGTGTACAACTGGCTTTTTCACTAAATAAACACCGGAGATATGCATGTGCCAGCTTTCACCGTGCGATGTGTTCATATATCTCTTGCTTCTGTTTTTTGTAGCTGATCAAAGGAGATGATTTAATATTTACATACCACTGCCTATGGCGCGTAATAACACAGTTTATTTTTTATACCACATGCTGCGCTCTTACCCGTTCTCGTAAAAGCTTGCATGTCAATCACAAGCAAAAAAAAAAGTACCTTCAATACATTGGCTGTTCTATTTAATGTTTTGTAATTTTTGCAAAGCGACTCATTAACAATTTTATAAACGTTTTTCATACTCGCAACACACAAAATAGCGTTGACCTTCCACCTATTGCCAAATGATAGTCACTTTTTCACACTATCTGGTTGTTTTTAATCATGACATTTGGACAATCTTGAATAAACATATTTTTTGTCCCTTTAGTCATTTTTAGTTATCACATTTACCTTGCACTGCACATCATCAGCATCACTGGGTTTTTTGAGAGCACCTTTGGCCGGGCCAACCATTGAATCAAAATCTAGTGTATATAGCCATTCCATTTGGGGTCTGGCTATACAGACTTGATTCCATTATCTCCCAGATGACGATGCTCCGCCAAAGGTGGTGGGCTGATGGGACTTATTTCTGAGCTATGGTGCCACTCAAATTGTGAGTGTTTGCTGTTTTTGTCCTCGTGTATGTTTATATTTAGTTTGATAAATTGACCTGTAGTCCCCTGTTGTGTTTGTTCTGGGCGTCCCACTGGTGCCATGTTAATACGTTTCCTTTTTCATTGTTGTTTACGAGGATTTCACATGTACACGCAACTGCCTATATGGTGTTGCTGGTGTGGGCTTTTTTGCTAAACAAAGACAGGAGATATGCTGTGCCGAAGCTTAACAGACAGGAGATGTGCACGCGTACGGGTCGTGGCTTTATCACAACTCCTGCTCGCACCATACGCATGCACATCTCCTGTCCAAGCGCAGCGCGCTTACCACGTACAGCATGCCTCATCCCACTTACTGGCTCTTGTGGGGACTCTGCGGTGCTCCTCGGCTGATTTCGCATTTTCAGACGGTCGCTGCAGCAACACGCGGGGCTTTGTCTTGCTCACAGGAGCCCCACCTGAAATCCTTCTTTGGCCGCACCATGCGGCATTCACGAAGGCGGGGTGGGTTCCCACCGGACTTCCTCTTCTGCGTGCCAGTGCGGGGTGGGTTCCCGCCTCACTTCCCCTACAAGCAGACTGCAATACGCGTGGCTCAGCTCATGGGAGCCCCGGACACTTCCGGCATGCACACTCCCTGCCCCGCCCATGTCCAGGGCAAGGACGGCGTGTCCTCTCTGGCGTTCTCAGCTTGCCCTGGGACACCAGATGTGCACGCTCATGGCAATGCGCTCCCACCGCGCTCTGACTTTCGCGCGCGCTCCATCTCAGCTTTTACTTTTGCTGCGTCTTCACACAAGGCACTGAAAGTTAAAGTAAAATGTGATCAGTTAAGATCTCGCCTTCAACTTCCCGGGACTGCAAAGAACACCCACTATTAGCCATGGGGAGAAATGTAAGCACCTTCAGCAAACAATTGTTTTACTTGATGCCAAACTGATATCCTGGCACTACACTTGTGCACCCCTGAACTGTGTAATAATAACCGCTGTTGTTTTCTGTGCTTTGAAAGGTCAAAATATCCAGCAAATGAATATCTAAAAAATTAATACTGTTTTACCTGTGATAAGGAAATGAGCCGTCTTATGGCTGTGCAGTGGCTTCTGGGTATGCAAATGAAAACAAGCATTTACAATGCAATAGGTGTCATTGCGGAGTTTGGGCTATTGGCTTTGCAAATGACAATGCATTTTATTTCCGTGTTTTTAAGGGCGCACTTTGTACTTATAGTCCTTGCTTACAAGATGCAAGGCTGGCAATAACTGTGCATCTTTTACTTTCAGCCTTGCGTCTCGTAAGCAAGGACTAGAAGTACAAAGTGCATGTTTACGCACCGCTTGCAGCTTTTCAAAACATAAATAAAAGGCATTGTCATTTACAATGCCAATATCTTAAACGCTCGCAAATGTGAGACCTATTGCATTGCAAATGCTTTTATAACTATATTTGGTCTCAGGGGAATGGGTTCACTGGATCATATTTAGGTTTGGGGACTGTTGCTGCATAAGCCCTCTCCTTAGATTTTGACCCGGGATTGGGTACTTAGGGGTAAAGAATGCTTAGGGAGGGTGGCCACCTGGCCCCTCACCAATCTTCTATTGTATTTAGTCCTGGGGATTAGGCCCCTGGGGCATAATAAGGCTAGAGGAAGGAGGCTGCACACCCCTCCCCTTAGATTTTGTCTCGGGATGAGATTTCCAGGTGCCAAGAAGACTTGGGGAGGGTAGACTCATGTCCCCCACCCCATTTTGTATTTTATGAAGTCCCGGGGACCTATTAAGGCTCAGGGAGGGGACCAGCATGCCCTCCTCCCCTGTTTAATTGTATTTGGCCTCTGTGATAGGGCCCAGGGCAAATTAAGGTTCCGCGAGTAAGCTGCATTGTTCCCTCCTCTAATATATATGTTTTAGCCCTTGTGGATGTGGTCCCTTGGGCTGGAGTGCCAATCCTACGCTGCGGAAGGCAAAGGATGTGCGTGGTTTGGTGAGGTGTGGTGTTGGCAGCCTGCTGGGGGTTTGACCACAGGGCCTGGCAGCAGGCCAAGTGCTGTGATCAAGCCCATGATCAAGCGCATGGTAATAAAATCTTACTTTATATTGAAAAAAATAGAAATTCTCTGGAAAAAAACACAAAGGTTAACGTAACATTATACTTGGGTGAATATTAGGGATAACATAAACATTTGGAACTAAAAAAAGAACAAAATGTCACCAGTTATGGCTAGCAGAGCTAACAATATCTTGCGCCCTCGCAATGCACTGCTTATGACCTCACATATTACATCACTCATGACCTGTTCTATTACATAATTCATGACATTATTCATGACTTTTCAAATGACTACAGTGCACTTTATATTTGTAGCATATTTGAATATTCTCCAAAAAGTCTACAAAGTACAGATGTAGGACCTACAAATTACCACACTACTTAAATACATCGTTTTAAAAATGTGCAGTTCTCCCTTAACTATGGTAAAAATATGAAAACAATGATAAATACATTCTCTTCCTAGTGCGACTTTAATGCAGTGGTAATAGGTAGGGAACAACAATAAACCCTACTTCTTAACTAGATCTAAGCCCCTAACAATCACATACTGCCTTATCATGTGCATGGACCATGGTATACCACAAAAGTATTACTGTGGCACAATATATGAATTTTATGGTACAGAGCAGCACAGAAAGTCACCTTGCTGCGCTGCCCTGCCCTGCATCTTAGGGAAAGGGCAGGAATACACTGTATTTATCCATTCCGGTCCTTTCCCCTTGCGATGGTGCCATTTCACCAACACAGGCAACCTTGCACTATGATGGACTGCATTGTAGGCAGGATTTTGTGCAGGAAAGGAACACCTTCCTGCACACAAAAAATTCTGAGAAGTATTTTCCTCTTTCTATGTGTGCTGCAGAATTCAGCACACATAGAAAGAGGAAAAATTGAGGAGAAATAAAGATATTTCTCCTCATTAAGCCTCTCCAGGGGAGGCATATCTTTTTGGCATATTCCCAGGTTTACCAGGTTTGGTTAATCTGGAAATCCAAAATGGGAGTTGCGTGGGAACACCCACACAATACTCATGGAATGCCTCCCTTGAGCAGAGTAATGCAACACAGTGATTTGCATTGCATTGTATTACTCCAGATTTTTTAAACTATTAAAAACCACACAAAGTGGCTTAAGAAATATGAATTAAGGGTTGCGCCATTCTTTTACCACGCCGCATTGTGCAAAAGTCATGCAAAGCGGGTCACAGATATGGCCCTAAAACTTTAGCACTACTCACACTATTTACACATACTACGAAAACTTACCATTTAATACAAACAACCTATTTTCCTGCCATCTGTTAACACGTTACGTCTATTTCAGTTACCCCACTCCACTGTATGCCACTGCACTTTATGCCACTCCACTGTACGCCACTCTACTTTACGCTATTAAACTCTATGCCAGTGAACCCTTTGTGTCCCCATTATACGCCACTTCACTCTACATTAATTTACTGTACACCGTTCCTCTCTACCCACTCCACTCTATGGTACTCCATGCTAGTTTACTGCAGTGTACACTAATTCACTCTACGCCACTGCATTTTATGACACTTTACTGTACGGTACTACACTGTACACCTCCCCGCTCTATGCTACTCCACTCTAAGCTATTCCACTGTATGCAACTCTACTCTATGATACTACACTCTATACTATTTCATTCTATGCAACTCCATTGTATTCCACTTCAGTGTACACCACTGCCCTTTATGGTATTTCTCTATATGACACTGCACTTTACACGTCACTTCTCCTTGTACGCCACTCCACTGCATGCCACTCCACTCTATGACAATCCATTGTACCCTATTACACTGTAAATCTCTCCAGTCTACAGCACTACACTCAATGCCAATACACTCTACTGTACTACACCCTATGCTATTCCACTGTATGACACAGCATTCTATCTAACTCTACTTTACATGATTCCACTATATGTCACTCTACTCACTGGACACCAGTAAAACTAAATGTTATTCCACTTTACACCACCCCAGTGTACCCCACCCCACTTAATGCCACTCCACTGTACTCTACACCACTCCAATCTAAGCCACTACATTCTGCGCTATCCCATTGTAAGCTACTCTACCCTACAATCCTCTACTCCACACCACTCCACCGCACACTATTACACTGTACATCACTACAGTCTACCCCACTAAGCATGGGCAAATTTTGCGAATTTGCGAACTCGCAATCCGCAAAACCCGCGAATTCTCGTGAATTTGCGGATTTTTTTTTGTGTGTTCGCAAGGATTTCTGCCAGTTCGCAAGGATTTCTGCCAGTTCGCGAGGGTTTTGTACCTGTTCGCAATTGCGAACTTACATGTTGGCTCGCAACGGTCACGATTATGTTGTTTCTACGTCTGGTTCATCATCACAGGTTCCCAGCACCCTCTGTTTCACCCCTGCCACCCTCTGTTTCACCCATGCCACCCTCTGGTACATCAATGCCACCCTCTGGTTCATCATCACTGTAGATTAAGGGGGGAAAAAGCAAGCACACCTGCCTGCTTCAACTGACATGAATTAATTTGGGGTTAATTTATTAATGTGTCACTGCTTTAAAATTCCAGTCTGGCACCTGCTTCCTTATCTGTAATTTGCTTTCTGTTGCATTGCAATTTTTTTTTCCAGGACCTTTGTGGCCTACTTGTAGCTATTCTATGAGCCTGCTGTGAGGGTCAGAGCAGGGTCATACAATTGTTGCAACTAGCAACCGAACAAGCTTATATGAGAAAGTTGATTTCTAATCCAAAAGTTATCCAAAGAAAATGAAAAGGCCTCAAATCCAAAAAAGTGCAGGCAAATGTCAACCTGAGGAGTTATTCTGATAAAAATCATCATTTTCAGAAGGTCTATGCTGCTTGCTAGTAGATTTCTTGTGCAGAATTGCAATTTTTGTAATTTCGCGAGTGCGAGATTGTTGCTGCCTGCCGCACCTACATGTTCGCAATTGCGAACTTACACCGCACGCCGCAAAATTGTATCACCAAGAAAAAAAAATCCGCTGCGTGCGAATTTGCGGATTTTCGGTAAATTCGCGAGCGTTCGCAGATTGCGAATTTACCGAAAATCCGCAAAATCCGCAAGCGGAACGGATTTTCCGCCCATGCTTATACCCCACTACACTCTTCCCCAATCGACTCTATCGTATTCCACTCTACAACAATCTAATCTATGACACCACACTGTACATTACTCCACTCTATGCCATTCCAGTCTACGCTATTCCACTCTATGTCACTTCACTTTCTCCCACTTCAGTGTATGCTACTCTATTGTATGGCACTTCAGTGTATGCCACTCCACTCTATGCTATGTGACTGAACACTATTACCGTGCATGCCACTCCACTCTACGCCGGTCCACGTCTGTTCCATTCGCTGGTTATACCATTGCATACTACATCACTTAAATCATGTGAATTTACAACACTTCTAACTTTCAAATTACATCATTTGCCACAATGCAGTGCATCGTAGAGTGGTGAGCTTTAGTTAGTGTTGTTTGGTTAGGGAGCAGAAACGTGCTACTTATAATAATTTCAGGGTGGTGTATAAATTGTTAATGAAAGTTTAACTATAACTTTAGAATTTTTAAAGTTTGTGTCGTTTAAGTTAGGTTAGTATAGGGAATTTATTTTCCTAAATATAACTACGCTTTAACCTTTGTTTTTCTCACTGAATTTTAGGATTACATTGTTTTCTCTTTAATAAAAATGTGCTTCAAATTGTAGAGTCCAGTTTCATAAGCGGAAAGTTTTTATGTGGAGTGTTGTAGAGTACAGTGGAGGAGAGTGTTGTAAAGTCTATTGTCATAGAGTAGAGTATTGTAGATTCGGATTGAGTGGAGTAGAGTAGAGTGTAGTGTGGAATCATACAGTATAATAAAGTCTATTTACTGTAGTGGCATGGTGTCTCATATAGTGGAATCAAATATCGTTGACTGGAGCAGCGAGTTGTACAGTGAACTAGTGTGTTTAACAGTAGACTGTCATAGAGTAGAGTATAGAGTTTTATGTTATGTTAAAGGAACTTTTAAAGCGCACATTCACCAGAAGGTTTCGTGGCGCTGGAGTCCAAGGGATACTACCGCTTGAGTGGCTTAGTCATAGTTTCCTGAACTGAGCGTAGGAGGTCAGTAATCTGATGTCCAAAGGGAGAGAATTCCTGAATTCGGGGGCCAAGACCATAATTCTTCACCCCCAAATTTTAAAGGATGAGATGACTAGAAGATTCAGATGGGAAGACCTAAGATCCAGAGAGGGGACATAACACTGAACCCAAGAGGATACAAACACTGGGCTGTTGCCATGAAGAGCTTTAAAGGTGCTGCGTTCGGCTACTAGGACCCAGTGTAATCTTTTCATTAACGGGGTAACATGGCGCCATTTATGCTGGTGGTAAATTAGTCTGGTTGCCTCGTTTTGTACCAGTTGCAATCATTTCAATTGATATGCCGGAATGCCAATGTAGAGTGAGTTGGCATAGTCAATGTGTGGAGATGACTAAGGCCAGTACTACTTGGGTCACACCTTCAGTAGTAAGGAATCTGCTGAACTTCCTAATCCTCCAAAGCTGAAAGAAACAGGAAGAAACCACTGTCCCAATCTGGACTTTCATAGATAAGTCACTGTCGATAGTGATGCCCAAGCTTTTGGTTGAGCTTGAGGGGAGTGGGGGCTTTTCCAGTTGAGTTGGCCAGAAGTTGGAATTCCAGCGGTTAGTGGCCTGACGATTAGGATCAGCTCATTTTTATTCGGGTTCAATTTCAGGTGGTTGCTGTTCATACAGTTGCTTATAAATGGCATGGTGCATTGGAAATTGGAGACAGGAGATGCCGATTAATCAATATCAAATATCAATTAAAGGTTTTCTGCAAAGTTGAAGGTAAAAACCATTCTTTCGCAAAGGGAGTAAATGAGGAGCAGTAAGTACAGTTTGAAGAGAAGTGGTGAGAGGGAAGAGCCCTGCCGCACCCCACAGGTCAGTTTAACCTTGGGGGAGGAAAGGTGGGTGAGGCATACAGCTTGAGAGCGGTCTTCCACAAAGGATAAGAGCCACTTAAGGACCAGGCCCTGGATCCCAGCATTACTGACACGAACGGCCAGGAGTTCATGGTCGACCAGGTCGAACGCTGCAGAGAGATCAAGGAGTACCTTGGCCTGAGTAGAGCCCTTGTCAGCCACCCTCCTTAGTTTGTCTAGGACTGTGAGGATGACAGCCTCTGTGGAATGGGCAGGACAGGTGCCCACCTGGTGAGGGTCAAGATAGTGGGAATGTTCGATAAAGGCGCTAATTCAGCTTGCCACATGGGCTTCCAGAACCTTGGCTAAAAAGGGGAGTAGGGAAATACGGCAGTGGTTCGTAAGAGCTAAAGGGTCTGCCCCAGTTTTCTTTAAGATGGGGACTATTTCTGCTTCTTTAAATATATTGGGAACAATGCCCTGCTTAAGGGAGTTATTCAGAAATGCAAGGGAGCATCCAGACATGTAAGGACAGCTTCCCTTAATATGTGCGGAGGTCAACAGTCAGTAGGGGAGCTGGTTCCCACCTTCCAAAGAAGGTTGGAGAAGGCTTCCCTGGTAATGGGAGGAACCTGTTCCAGCGACTGAGGGTTCCTGAGTGTAGCTGGTTGGGCCATAGTAGGGGCATGGTTAATGATAACAATTTTTTCAATAAAGTAGGTATTGAGTGAGTCACATAGTGCTTGAGTCGGGACGGCTTTCGGTGTGATTCTATCTGGCTTGTATAGTTCAGCCACAATAGTGAAGATTTCCTTTGATTTATTAGTAGAGCTCAATATCTTGTTAGAAAAATAGGTGGCTTTGGTTTGTAAGATGGCATTTTTATATTGTTTAACCCCTTGAATGCTCATGACGAGCTGAGCTCGTCATGAGCCACGGCGCTCTGGTGCTCATGATGAGCTCAGCTCGTCATGAGCCGTGGAACGCTCGCATGCAGGGATAATTCCCCTGCTGTGCTGAGCGTTCCACGGAAACGGGTGTGGCCGTGACGAGCTGAGCTCGTCATGAGCACAGGAGCGCCGTGCCTCATGCCGAGCTCAGCTCGTCATGAGCATATGGGCGCTGTGCGTGCCCCCCTCCCCCCCAGCACAGCGGGGGAATATCCCCCACAGCGAAGGGGTTAAAATGATTTCGAAATATATCTTTTTTGTCTTTGGAGTAATTTTGTCTCCAATTGCGTTCTTCTTGTCGTAGGGCAAGGTTCATAAGTTTTAGGTCTTCGTAGAACCAGCATTGGGCATTGTGGGTCAGGCAATATTGACTTTCTTAATGAGTGCAAAGCTGTCACTGGCGAATTCAAGCCAAGATTTAATACTTTCTGTATGTTTGCTAATCAACTGCTGTTCAGGTGTGACCATAGTCACCAGCAGAGTGCAGAAGTCTCCAATGTTAGAGCATCTCCAATTTCTTGCCATGTTATTCACCTTCATGTGAGGCTTGGCTAAGTACACTTGGTGAGGGAGAATTTTATAAAATAGTGGTCCGACCAGGTGCAAGGAGAGATCATTAAATTAGAGACCATCAGGTTGGATGTCCAAACTTGGTCGAGACTGTGACCTTTGATGTGAGTGGAAACATTCACATGCTGGATACAGTTCAGCCCCATAAGTAAGTCCGTCAGCTCAGCAGAGCTGGTGCCGCCCATGGTATAATTAGCCCATTAAATAAAATCGCCAATTATTAGCACTTTAGCGTAATTGATAGCTAGGTGGGAGATGTTTTCACCCAGTAGTTGGGGGAATAATGGCATGTGATAGGGGGGTTTATACATTAATGCAGAAATAAGAGGGGAACATGGGGATTCAAGTTTTAAAATTAAGCAGTCAACTGATGGCATGCCCATTGCTGTGAGGGATGTGAACTGTAACTTCAGATGTACTATGGCTGAGACCCCTCCCCCTACTTTCCCAGGGACCCGATTAGCTTGAAGGATATAATAAATACTAGGGAGTGCTGCTAATATGTCTGGGGTGGACTCTTTAGTGAGCCAAGTTTTGGTAAGAAAGTGTATGTCTGGTTTATCTGAGTTCAGAAGCTGGAATATTTCAAGCTGGTGTTTAGCCAAGGAATGGGTATTCAGATATGTGACTATAAGTTCAATTCAACCCTAACAGTAAGGGATTGAGGGCTCAAGATTAGTATAGTTGTTTTGCCTGATGAGGTTGTCTGGGCACAGGGGGCCGAGTGTGAGTTCAGGTAAAAACTCTCTGTGCGTCATGATACCGAGGTTGGAGCAAGTAGCTGTATCAAGGGCCAACTTGCTTACATGCAAAGTTTTCAGCTCCATAGGGGAGTAGCGTAATAATTGGGCATAATTTTTGGCCCCTGGCCCTAGACGGACATTTACGGGCGCAGACGGGCTTGCCTTTGGCACATTTTCATGCCGTATCAGGATGTGGAGTGTTGTATGGTAAACAGAAGTTTAAGTGGAGTGTTGTTGAGTGTCATACAGTGTAGTACAGCGGCATAAAAAGGACGGGCATAGAGTGAAGTCGAGTGTCAAATATTGGCATAGAGTGTAGTACAGTGTTGTAGAATTGCATACACTGGAGTAGAGTGCTGGATAGTAAAGTGCGTAGAGCAGAGTACTGTACAGTGGTATAGAGTGGGATAAAGTGTAGTAGAGTAGAGTATAGTAAAGTTGATTACACTGGAGTGGGGTAGTGTACAGTGGATTGAAGTGTCATAGAGTGGAGTGGTGTTTCATAAACTATAGTGGCGTGCATTGGGGTAATATACACTTGAGTAAAGTGTCAATAATTGGAGTTCCATATTGTACAGTAGAGTTTAGTGGCATGTAGTTCAGTATTGGAAAGTGTTGTAGACTACAGTAGGGTAGCGTTGCATACAATCTGGTTGTAGGGTGGAGTGGTATACAGAACATTACAGTGTTGTTGAGTGTGGTAGAGTGGATTGCCATACAATGTTTAGAGTATAATGGCATAGGGTGGCGTAGAGAAGAGTGGTATACAGTGGAGTAGTGAAGTAAAGTTGAGTATTGTGTCATAGAGTGGAGTGAAGTGGGTTGCAGTGGCATGCAAAGAGTTGCGTACAGTGTTGTATAATGGACTAGAGCATCATGGAGCAGCATAGAGTGGAAGTGGAATAGAGTGGCATAAATTATAGTACAATGTTGTACAGTGGAGTGGAGTGGTATATACAAGAGTAAAGTGTTGGAGAGTGGCGTGCAGTGTAGTAGAGTGCTGTAAAGTGGAGTTTCATAAAGTAAGTTAGTGTGTCAAACAGTGGATTTGCATAGAGTGGATTGTTGTATAGTAGTGTAGAGTGAGGTGAAGTCTTGTACAATGGAGTAGAGTCGAGTGGAGTGGCTTAACATATTATGGAGAATAGTACACTAAAGTGCATTTATATGTCTTGTAGAGTTGAGTGGCTGAAGTGTAGTGTAGTGGCATATTATTGGTAGTAAACTGTTCAAAATTTGAGTGGAGCCTCGGACAGTAGAGTGAAGTGTATGGTGATAAAGTGGAGTAGAATGTTGTAGAGTGCCATAAAGTGAAATAGACTTTCACAGAGGAGAGAATCATAGAGTGGAGCAGTGCAGAGTGGAGTGGCATACGCTGTAGTGGCGTACAGTGGATTACCTTATTGGAGTGGCATCTCATACAGTAGAGTACAGTGCTGTGGTGTACAGTGTTGGAAACTGTCATATTGTGGAGCACAGTGTTGTACAACAGAGTGTAAGGACAGAATTGAGAAAACATCTGGGCAGTGGCTTGTATGACGATTGAGTGTATTAGAAGCTAAGAGAGTGGGAAAGAGTGGAGTAGGTTTTGTAGAGTGGAGTTATATAGCATGGAGGACACTGGAGTAGTGTACAGTGGAGTAGCATACAGCAGAGTGGCATAAAGTGGAAAATAGTAGAGTGGAGAGGCGAATAGTGGAATAGCACATCATGGAGTAGCGTTCAGTGAGGTGCTGTAGACTGAAGTAGCATAGAGTACAGTGTCATAGCATATAGTGTAGTAGCGTATAGTGGAGTGGAATACAGTGAAGTTTTGTAGACTGCAGTGGTGTACTGTGGAGTAGGGTAGAGTGAAATAGCATGCAGTGGAGTGATGTACAGTGGAGTGGGACAGAGTGGACACCATGCAGTAGAGTGGAATAGTGTAAAGTGGAGTGGAGTGGAGTGGCATATATTAGAATAGCGTAGAGTGGATTGCTGTACAGTGAAGTGATGTAGACTGGTGTGGTGCAAAGTGGAGTGGAGTAGTATGGAAAACATATTGTAGACTGACATAGAGTAGAATGGCTATCGGACTAGTGCAGAATGGAGTGGCATATCATGGGGTGGGGTACACTGGAGTGGCGCAGAGTGGAGTAGCATATACTGAAATGGCATACAGTAGAATAGCGCAGAGTGGAGTGGTGCACAGTGGAGTGGCATACAGTGGAACGGCGTATAGTGCAGTAGCATACAGTGCAGTGGCATAGACCAGAATGGCGTACACTGAAGTGGGGTAGAGTGGAATAGCATATAGTGGAGTGGCGTCCAAAGAAATAGCAGAAAATGGGGAAGCATAGCAAGTATTGGCATACACTGGTGTGTCATAGAGTGGTGTAGCATACAGTGAAATGGCATGCAGAGGAGTGTTGTGGAGTGGAGTGGCATAACATGGAATAGCATAGAGTGGAGTGGTATACAGGAAATGATGTAGAGTGAAATAGCATATACTTGAGTAGGGTATAGTGGTGTGGCATACAGTGGAGTGGTGTACACTGAAGTGGCATAAAATGGATTTGCATACTGTGTACGTAACAACAACTTTATTGTGGCCAAAGACCGTAAAAGTCACACAATACAAACAAGTATATATTTTCAATAGTCTCCACAAGAATATTTTACATGCAGTAATTCTCCGTTACCATGACGGGACAAAGCCATGGGACAAAAAGACACAAACACTAGACAAAAACCCAATGTGGTCCTCCATGGTCTGTGATGGAATTTGTACATGTTCTTTGGCATAGATATAGCTGTATGAAAATAACCATAATTAATCAATAGATAGAGAGAAAGTCATGGTTTAAATTCCAAGAAATCCATAGTGTAACACTGCTTCAATGTGGTAAATTAAAATACATGAGAATTGCTTCTAGTTATCGTAAGTACTGTAAGAAATAAAAAAAGAGGAAAGAACAGGTAGCACATAACTAGGACTAAAGTACTGATTATACAAGGTACATTGGCAGTTTCTGATTTACTTGATCAATAAACTTTAAGGAGGAAAAAGGAAATCAAGAGAACATAACCTTGCTTAATCAAGACTATTCAATATTGATCTCTAGTGTATCTAATTCTATGGTGCTAGGGCAAGTGTTCTCCTTATATACCAATTAGTCCAGCATTTTGTTGGTCCTGCTTAGTAAAAGCAATACATGCTGTGTATACATCAATTAAAAGATATTGACGTAGGAACAATTATCAGAACTAAAATAGGCATTTACATTTCTTAGAAAGAATTCATAGTTTATGTGACAACGATTTCTCTAAAGTACAATTCCACCTAAGGCAAAAAGTACATTGTATTGGAGCCAACAAGCTAGCCCCATCTGGGCCTTAAAGCCTCTTTGACATGTGATCTAATGCTCCATGCCCAAAGGAGAAACCTAGAAATAGCAAATACAATTTGCTCCTTGTCGAATCTGAGGAGCCTACATCGTTCCCAGTGGTGTACTGTACCCATGAGCTTGCAAACTGAGACAATCCACCTTATTCGAGGCAGAGCATAGCCTGGGCAGATGAAAAGAAGGTGTTCTACTGATTCTTGAGACATCAGGCAAATAGGGCAGTTAGGAGTTGAAGTAGTATTCTTTTTCCATTTGTTTGTGAATTACTTCAAAGTTAGACTACAAATTCTAAATCTCACGTATAAACTTTAGGCCTGACAGTGTCTGATCCTATCCAGATCGCGATTTGACACACTTCTGGTCTCGGGGGCATTTCCGGGTGCTCAGCGGTCTAGTCGCTCATGATGCTCGCTGCACACCCTACTTAAAACTATGACAGAGTGGACACGCTCAGCCGGCACCATAAAGGCAAGCCCGTCTGTGCCCCTCCGCACCTGGACCGGGCCTAGGGCCATGACCCCTGCACAAGATAAGGTAAATTCTGAGAGGCTAACTTACACCAGCAATGAATTGCTCACACTTATGTCCAAACCCTGCTGCCCTACACTGAATATGCAGAGAGAAGCTAAGCAATGCACGAATTGCCAGCTGCCTTTCAAATTCACAAAAATCAAGGGGCTAACACAACAATATACCCACCCTATCAGGAAGACTACTAAAGTCAGTAAGTCCGGACTAATCAATGCACGGTCATTAGTAAAACATAATACACAAATGACCGAACTAGTGGAAACTCAAAATCTTGACCTAGTTTTTATTACAGAAACGTGGGCAGATGGCGCCTCGGATCTAGATATAGCAATAGACATTCTAGAAGGCTACTCGATCATCCGGGCCGACAGGAAAGGGAAATAAGGGGGGTCTGGCTATCATCTTCAGAGATGAACTGAGGGCTAGGGGCTCGGACCTGGGCAGCAGCCCAGACTGCAAAACCTTATCTTTTCAGATCAACATCACAAACAACTATATGTTAAAAGGTCTCCTGATTTATAGACCACCAGGGGAAAAAACCCCTCTGATACAGCTACTAAGCCCGTTCTTAGAATCAAGTGTAAAGTGCTCAGGTTTCACCATCCTGGGCGATTTCAAAGTACACTTAGAAAAGAGTTCAGACAAAAATACGTTAACATAGACTGATGCAATGTCTAACATATCTATGGAGCAGATTGTTAAGCATGATACCCATATGGCGGGGCACACTCTCGATGGGATCTTTGCCGCAAATACAAACATCGAGATTGTGGAAATATTGCCCATTCCTTGGTCGGACCATAAAGTAATAAAATTCACCATAAAGGTAGAGCAGGTAACAGCAGCCACTGCTTCCCAGCCTAGGTGCGTCACCCATCTGGACTGGTCTAAGATTGACACTCTTAAATTGGAGGAGTAGCTTTCTATGACCATTCCGGAACTAGAGTCAGACAGCAACCTAGCCGCAGACCAGGATTTCAGTTGGGTGAACTCAGCAATCAAATTAGCAGTCCCGCTGAAAAAGATCACCTACAGGAGGAAAAATCCCTCACAACCATGGTTCACCGATAAAGAGGAAGGCGCAAAAACAACATTTCAGAAGGGCGGAAAGGAAATAGAGGACCAATTACGAACAACGGATGAAAAATGAATACAGAACCTCCCTAGCAACTGATAAAAAACTAATCCCAGAAGAAAAAAGTAACTATTTTATACAAAATTCCAGCAAGGAACTATTTACCACGGTTAAAAACTAACAAACCTCAATACTAATAAACAGTTAGATTGTAGCACTGAACTATGCAACATTTTAGGTCAATTCTGTCTATGAGTCTTTTAAAACGGCCGACAAATCTGTTACTCCACAGTCACGCATAGAACCCAAACAGGGACTGTCCACCGGAATCTCCAATCTGGGATTCTACTTTTGACCCCAATCTGTTGAACAGATTAAACAGGTGGTAATGACTACTAGGTCTGGGGGCCTAATGGACCTGTGTCCCCCTAAGGCAGGGGTCTTCAAACTGTGGGGCGCGACCCCCAGGGGGGGCGTGTAGTGATGCAAAGGGGGTCGCGCCTTCACAGTGTCACTTCTGCCCTGGCCTCCAGGGCTTCAGCCCCCCTCCTCTCCCATCCTGTGTCTCAGCCTGGGCTGATACAGTGCAGCTCGCACTCCTGGGGCCTCGCTGGGCAGTGTCTGGAGTCTTATCTCCGCCCGAGTTTTTCACAGGTCTTTAAAGACCATTAGCATATTTACATGCCTTTGTTAACTGATTACCAAAGCTTCGTTTTTTTATGGTTCCAGTACCCCCTGGGCCCCCACTCTGCCTATTCCATACATTTGTATTTTTACACTTACTGCTGTAGTGTGAGAATGCATTTAATGTAAAGAAATATAAAGTTGGGTTGCCAAAAGAAACATGCCTGCTATGTGTTGTTTAAAGATCCTGCAGAGACCTGCTCTTGACACTAAACTGAGTTATAAATTAAAAAGTTTGTATTAATTAGTGATGTGACTTTTCTGTCGAGATTGTGGAAATATTGCCCATTCCTTGGTCGGACCATAAAGTAATAAAATTCACCATAAAGGTAGAGCAGGTAACAGCAGCCACTGCTTCCCAGCCTAGGTGCGTCACCCATCTGGACTGGTCTAAGATTGACACTCTTAAATTGGAGGA
Source organism: Lissotriton vulgaris (assembly GCF_964263255.1). Taxonomy (NCBI): domain Eukaryota; kingdom Metazoa; phylum Chordata; class Amphibia; order Caudata; family Salamandridae; genus Lissotriton; species Lissotriton vulgaris. Next base: position 367,064,200 of record NC_141697.1, read on the forward strand.
GTAGCTTTCTATGACCATTCCGGAACTAGAGTCAGACAGCAACCTAGCCGCAGACCAGGATTTCAGTTGGGTGAACTCAGCAATCAAATTAGCAGTCCCGCTGAAAAAGATCACCTACAGGAGGAAAAATCCCTCACAACCATGGTTCACCGATAAAGAGGAAGGCGCAAAAACAACATTTCAGAAGGGCGGAAAGGAAATAGAGGACCAATTACGAACAACGGATGAAAAATGAATACAGAACCTCCCTAGCAACTGATAAAAAACTAATCCCAGAAGAAAAAAGTAACTATTTTATACAAAATTCCAGCAAGGAACTATTTACCACGGTTAAAAACTAACAAACCTCAATACTAATAAACAGTTAGATTGTAGCACTGAACTATGCAACATTTTAGGTCAATTCTGTCTATGAGTCTTTTAAAACGGCCGACAAATCTGTTACTCCACAGTCACGCATAGAACCCAAACAGGGACTGTCCACCGGAATCTCCAATCTGGGATTCTACTTTTGACCCCAATCTGTTGAACAGATTAAACAGGTGGTAATGACTACTAGGTCTGGGGGCCTAATGGACCTGTGTCCCCCTAAGGCAGGGGTCTTCAAACTGTGGGGCGCGACCCCCAGGGGGGGCGTGTAGTGATGCAAAGGGGGTCGCGCCTTCACAGTGTCACTTCTGCCCTGGCCTCCAGGGCTTCAGCCCCCCTCCTCTCCCATCCTGTGTCTCAGCCTGGGCTGATACAGTGCAGCTCGCACTCCTGGGGCCTCGCTGGGCAGTGTCTGGAGTCTTATCTCCGCCCGAGTTTTTCACAGGTCTTTAAAGACCATTAGCATATTTACATGCCTTTGTTAACTGATTACCAAAGCTTCGTTTTTTTATGGTTCCAGTACCCCCTGGGCCCCCACTCTGCCTATTCCATACATTTGTATTTTTACACTTACTGCTGTAGTGTGAGAATGCATTTAATGTAAAGAAATATAAAGTTGGGTTGCCAAAAGAAACATGCCTGCTATGTGTTGTTTAAAGATCCTGCAGAGACCTGCTCTTGACACTAAACTGAGTTATAAATTAAAAAGTTTGTATTAATTAGTGATGTGACTTTTCTGTCTTTATTTTCTTAAATTATTAGTCATGGATCATTGAGGCATCCCTAGAACACAATTAAAAGTGCTTTATATTTATATTTGCTGTTCTAAGTATTCACAGATAAGTGCAAAAAATACAGCTGTAGGTGACTGCTTATTTCTGGGCCATCAAAATAATGAGCTGGTAACCCTAATCATTAGACTGGAAGTTTTTTGCAGGATCAGCACATTATTTATTTCCTCCACCCTCCAACCCTGATTAATGCCATTATAGCAATAGTTTAACTTATATCTGAAACCCTACGCTTCAAGTTTCTGGGAATGCACCCTGCTTTCAACCTCTTCACTTCTCATTCTCGCCTTCACTTTCACGTTCACCCTGCACTCCCAGCGATCACAATGCACTCACACTGATCACCATGCACTCATAGCGATCACCATGCACTCACACTGATCACAATGCACTCACACTGATCACCATGCACTCACACTATTCACCCGCTCACCCTGCACTCACACTGATCACCATGCACTCATACTGATCACCATGCACTCACACTGATCACCATGCACTCACAACATTCACCCGCTCACCCTGCTCTCACAGTGATCACTCTGCACTAAAAATTTGCTTGCATTGTTCACTCTGTACCTCACCCTGTAGTCATATGAGCACACTTCTCATCCTGCACTCATGTGACACTTCACTCACCTGTCCGCCCCCTCACTGCTCAATCTGTAGCTCACTCAAACAAGGCCATCACTAACCATGCACTAATTCGACCCACTCTGCACTTACATCCGAACCCAAATTCATATGGTCATCTCACTCATCCTGCAATCACTCCTTTTACCATGCATTCACACTGCTCACCGTGCAGTCACATGGGCACTCTTGTCACCCACACAGTGCAGAAGGTTAAAGTGCCTGGTACAAAGAAGATGCACCATGCACATCACAGAACTGAGTGTGAGTAAACTATGAGTAGCGCTATAAAAAAATAAAATGTTTGTCCCACAGGTGCTATAGAGAGATGAAGTGTATTGTTGGTGAGTGGTAGTGAGGGAATTCATGGAGAAGGTGTAAAGACTGTTGCGCTGTGTGTGACCAGTGCTTGGACAAGTCCTGGCTGGGAGTGTTAACCCCCCTCACCCCCCGAAGTTCAGGTCTAGTGGATCCCCTGCTTCTGCCTATTATTTCATTTGTAGTGTGCTACTGTTACCAAAAGGTGTCCTGGGGCTAATAACCATCTGCCTGCAATGTGAGAGAAGGATCCGGGGCTGGGAGAGAAGAGAAGAGAGGGATGGAAGGAAGGGCATGAGAGGAAAGGGGCATGGGTAAACTGCTTAACTCTGCACAAGACCACCACGGTTTGAATGCACCCTTGCTGCTCCCGGCCATGGCCAGGTGAGCTTCTAATGTGGCAGCGCGTATTCCTGCGGATTGGGAGGCCCTTCATGAGGTTAACTAGACATCTTTCTGATGTTAATTGCTGTATTTTGGTTATAAACTGGTACTGATGGGGTGAAATCTTTCCTCAGTATTACTGTGTTAAAAAAAATTCTAAATAATAAAGCAATGCTAACCCAAAATACGCAGCATCACAGAACATTATTTACATTTTCTACTCACACAATTTAGTGAAGCCTGTCACATAATTGGTCCTCACCTACCTCATAACCTAGAGGTTTAGAAATTGTTGTCAGGAGGGGTCCTTACGCTTCAAAATTTTGACAGGGGGGTCTCAGCATCCAAACGTTTGAAGACCTCTAGCCTAAGGTGATGCACCTGTTTCCAGATCTACTGAGCGACCAACTATCCCTGTTTTTTTCAAAGATAATTAAATCTAGCTGTTTCCCAGATAACTGGAAAACGGCCTCAATCCTCCTGCTATTAAAGAAGCCAAATTTGAATCCGCAGGATCCTGGGAATTAGAGACCAATTTCGATAATCCCCTTTTCAGCAAAAGTACTGGAGAAATTATTGAACAAGCAATTGACACCATTTTTAACCTCTGTGAATGCCCTAGATCCCTCACTGTACGGGTTACGAAAGGAACATGGAACTGAAACAGCTCTGCTCATGGCAGTGGAGAAACTCAGGAGTGTACTGGACGCTGGAGGGAAGGCCGCCTTGATTCTATTAGATCATTCGGCGGCCGTCGACACTGTAAACCATGATACACTCCTGACCCGACTAGCTGAAATTGGAGTGCATGAGACAGCACTCAAGTTGCTATCCTCATATTTAACAGACATAACTTTTACAGTTAAATTAGGAGAGGCTACATCAAAACCCTTCAACTCATCGTGCAGCGTACCACAGGGGTCTTACTTAAGCCCTACCCTTTTTAAATTTTAGGTTGCCCCATTAGCAGCTATAATAAGGAACTGTGGTTTGCTACCAGTCTCCTATGCAGATGACACCCAAATAGTGGTATCAGTCTCAAACAACTTAGAAGAGACAGCAGGCAGATTTAACAACTGCATGAGACAAATTAATCACCCGATGCAGGGTAACTGCCTAAAACTAAATGGTGATAAAAAACGAAATCATGTCGCTTGGGACAGACATAAATGTCTGGTCCCCAAAATAGTGTCCAGACAGCCTAGGCGACTTCCCATCCCCAATAAACAAAGTTAGAAACGTAGGAGTGGTGCTGGTTAACAAACTATCCTTTGACACCCAGACAAACAAACTGTCTTCCACGATATGGTATATCCTCAAAATGATTACAGGCTGGATTATAGGAATACCTTGTATGCTGAGATACAAAGCCAATATCTAGCAAAACTACAGCACTTACAGAACACTGCAGCAGGTGGTGGACATTTCCAGATTTGAGCCAATCGCCCACAGATTAGGAGCCCTCTATTGGCTACCTATTGAAAAGAGGATAACGTTTAAGTCGGTTTGTCTGGCCTATAAAGCCCTCCATGGGGTAGGACCCCATTTTTTAAAAACACATTTGAAACAATATGAGCCTTCCAGAAGCCTGAGATCGAGCCAGGCAAAGTTGATTCAGGTTCCTAAATTCAAGCAAGTTAGGTGAGTGGGGAGAAGTTTCCTGCTTCAGGCAGCCAAGACCTCGAATCTTCTCCCTATTACATTAAAAAACAGCCCATCTCTACTCACTTTCAGGAAAGAGGTAAAAACATGGCTGTTTACTTCTTAGTCAGAACACCATTCTTTGGCAGACCTTGATTTTACATCGATTCAGCACCAAGACGCCCATGGGTAATCACGCGCTTTATAAATTGGCAAATCAAATCAAATCAGATCGGGCTCAAAGGAGGGGATACGTTTAAAATGGAAGAATCTTTCAGAAATACTCCCCCCTTTCTGGTCATTCCATATTTTGGTCAGTGTGAATTCCGAAAAAGCTTCTTTTAATTTGATAGTTTTGTCTTTACTCATTCGAGTTGAGGAGTACCATACTTCCTCCATTTTAATGACTTCACTCTAATGTTTTATGTTTGTAAGCCATGGAACAGGTACAGTGTAATGAGTTCCACTAAAGCATTTTTGTAGATCTTCAAAGATGTAACCAGTAAGTCAAGGGTTTCAAAAGGGCCACTGAGTCTTGCTAGGTCAATATGTAAAGGTGTAAAAGGTGTTCTTGATGGCAAACAGAGCAGTGACTTGATAACATTGTTTTCAGTTTGAACAAGAGGAGACAGATTGGCACAAGCCCAGATCTCTGCTCCATAGGTAGCCCCTGCAACAGAAGTAGCCCTGTAGACTTCACATGCTGGAGAGACCGCACCACTAAATGTGGCCTTGTGTTTCCCTACCAGAGCAGCTGCCAAAAGTTGTAATAAGGGTCTGCATTTTCCTATCTGGGGGGCCCAGGACAGGTTGCCAGCTAATCTGATTCCTAAGTAATCAAAGTTATTCACTTGTTCCAATGACACCTCCTACACCAGCATCCTGCCTCTGAAGGAATGGTGGGGGTTCAGTGAAATGATTTTGGATTTTGTAGGATTTATCTCAAGCCCCTATGCATACATAAAGAGGTAAAGTGGTGCAGAGAGATTGGAATCCCATCTGAGTTCTAGAAGTAAAGAGTGTCTCATCTGCAAACATGAAAATGTAGTGCTAATTGCTGTAGATTGTGGTACATCATGTTTGTAGTCTCCCAGGCACTCAACTACACCATTAGTATATAGACTGAACAGCTTGAGGGCAACCACACATCCTTGTCTCACGCCTCGGTTTATTGGTATCCTTGGCAAAAAATCACACCCATGTTCCAACTGACCTGTGCAAAGGACTCAGAGTGCAGTACACTCAGGATTTTTATGAGCTCCCCAGGGATACCATAATTTCCTAAGGCCTTCAATAGGTTATCGCTGGGGACCAGGTCAAAAGTAGCCATCAGATCTTTGAAGGCCACTTAAAAATGGTTCCACTTTAGGGCAATGCATTTCCAACACTTGGTCCATGGTACTAACATTTCTCCTAAATCCTGCCTGGCTGTCCGAAAATATATGGTGGTCAGTTATCCATAGGAAGAGAAACGGACAATACCGGTCTACAGAAAATCTTCTGGCTGTTGTGGCTCAGGCTGATTGGTTTATAGGTAGAGGGGACATCCCGCCTTCCCTTCTTAAAGATGGGCACAATGATGGCCCACACCAGGATGGTGGGATGTCCTCCACCCTCATAATGTCGGTGCATTTCTTAGAGTGTTTAGATAGTGAACCCAGATTTCCTTTTGAGAGATTAACAGGTCTCCTGGAAAGCCATCGGGCCACGTGTTTTCTCCCTCCTCGGTGTAAGGCCTGTGCCATTTTTACCAACCCAAATTCTACAATGGTTCCAATCTCAAGTTCAGATTCCACATGCGGTGTTGTCGAGATGCTATTGCAGGGGGTAGAATCATTGGGCCACTTGCTGTATAATTCAGAAAAATGGACAACCCATGCATCTGACTGTGCCACCCCTTCTAGGTGGGTATCAATGGTGCAACTCCCATTAGCCATTAATCTCCAGAAAACCTTCATGTTCCTGTTGGAGAGGGATTCTGTGAGGTCATCCCACTGTGCTGCCTCACTTGATATTTACATGTGACCACAGTTGCCCTATAATCTCTTCTTACCTCAACAATTTCTGTGTTCTCGCCCTTTTTAACTGCTTCAAGGACAGCTGTTTTGGCAGATCTACATTCCCCCCGGGTACCATTCAGGGTAGCTTGCCTGCAAATGACCCCTCCACCCTTCCCTTGTGAAATTGTGTTTCATCTGATCCAATATTTAGCAATGGAGACTTAGAAAATGAATCAATCTTTTGTCGATTGACTCATAGGTGCCTAATGTTTCCGCAAATTAACGGTCAATCTGGGACAAAGTTATAGCCTTTTCTGCAATTGAGCCCATTTGACATTCCTTATAATGTTAGTTGAAACAACTGTACATTGGGGAATATTACGCAGTAAGGAGAATCTGCAAGAGTACAGCCATTCAGTGGCCTCAGCCAATGTGTGACCATCAGGTTTGCGATCTGTTCCGCAACATTTGCTTGCCTGTGGCTTGCGTACCCAGCAGCAAAAGACACCACCCAGAGTTCATACGCTTCTCCAATCTTATCTTGGGCTAAAGTCCCAGCCTGCAATGGTGTGTTACACTGGCCTGCAATTAATTTGGGCCAATCATGATGCAACGGTCAATCGAATGAGAAAGACAGTCAACACTGGCTGATTGTGATTGAGCAGAGAGTAAGCATTTGTAGATTTTAAAGCTGGCAATATGGCTGGTCTCACATGGGGAACTTGTAAAGATAACTATACCCAATATATCTCTACTGTCAATGGAAAGTCTTTTGATTTTAATACACATCTCCATCTTTATACAGATCAGCAGGCCACCAGAGGCTCTACCTGCTACAGATGGCATAGAGTTAGATTAGAAGAAGATGTACCCTGACCTAAATACCGGCTCTGTTACCCACATCTCCTGGGGTAGCACAATGTGATGCTAGTCTATGAAAGAGCCCCATTCAGGATCAGTTATCTTAGTTCTTACCCCAGCTACATTCCAGGATATTAACGTATGATGTTTGTTGAAACAGAGTTTCACTCGGTGGCGTGAGTAATTGGATCACTGCTCTTATTTGGTTTTATCTCAGAAGGTTGTGTGCCACCCAGAAGTGAGTTCACCTTTCCCCTTTGGGTCATAGACTTAGCCTATTAAGACAATGCAATAGCGTAGAATGGACTGGTGTATAGAGGAGTTGTGTACAGTGTAATAACAAGAGTGGAGTGTCATAGAGTGGAGTGTTGAACAGTGGAGTGGCATAGAGTGAAATTTTGTATAGTGGAGAGACATATATTGGAGTGGCGATCTGTGGAATTGCGCAGAATGAAGTAGCATAAACTGGAGTATCATACACTGGAGGTTGCGTAGATTGGAATAGTGCACAGTAGCATGGCATACAGTGGAATAGCCTACAGTGGAGTGTTGTAGAATGGAGTGGCACAAAATGGAATAGCGTACAATGGAGTGGCATAGAGTGGAATAGCATAGAGTGGAATAGTATACATTGGGGTAGCATTCAATGGAGTGGTGTACAGTGGAGTGACGTAGGCTTGAGTGGCGTAGAGTTGAGGTGAGTACAGTGTAAAAGCAGAGTGTAGTGGCAGACAGTGGAGATGCATACAGTGTAATAGTGTGGAGTAGAATGGCACAGAGTGTTGTCTCGTACAGTAGAGAGGCATACAGTGGAGTGGCATAGAGTTGGATAGCATATAGTGGTGTGGCGTACAGTGGCATGGCATATGGATGTAGGTGAAACTTCGCAGCTATCTAGATTATAGTGTGCACAGTAACACAAAACAGCAAATTTTGCTACCTTGTGTCTCTCTAGGCTTACCATCAATGCAGGGCCATGCATGGTTTCCTTGTGTTGCTTTGTAAATCTGACTTGAGTATTGCATTGCCCATTCAACACCATGTGTGACGCAAGGGTACACAGTGCAATACTACCGCTAGACCTTAGCTATGTTTTGGGCCATGGTATACCGTGGTAACTTTGCAGAATACCATGCTACATGGTGATGACAAGCCAGTATATATTTAGGTAATAGCTGTTTTTAGAGAATTAAAAAAATTAAAAGACCCCCATGATGTTTTTACTATACTTTGACTCTGTTCAGTGTTAGGGCCTTAGTTATAGGAAAGTAGTTGGCCCCTACCTATTAATACTTTATTAAAGTGGTAATAGGCAGGGAAATGTATTTACAAATTTTTAGATATTTTTAAATAGGTTTACAGCTATGCACTGTAGTAGTTTTACAAAATGTTGTACAATTGTGCAAAAGTACCAAGGTGAAAAATATAAATGGGTTTAAATGCATTATAACTTAACAAATACTTACCCTACTTAACTGCAGGACACAAAAAGCATCGTGTGTGCACCACAATGTATAATCCTGCCAGACTTGATGTAAATCCATTCAGCAGTTTTTGCTCTGCATCAAATACAACAGTCAGTGAAAAATGCATTGGTAGTAAAAACGTATTTTGAGATGCCCTTTTATATTTTCACTCCCTTAAGAATTCACAACAAAATTTAGTACAATCTGAAAATGCATAGAATAGTCTAGGTCTAGAAAGTTTTTGGGTGATTCGTCAAATGGGTGGAAAGTTATTAGGGAGCTAAAATCTGAGGAATTAATACCTTCAGGAATACTAACTATAACTACAAAGTGGCAATCGGATTTTGGGTCCGATTCAGATGTTGGCAGTCTTACTGCCATCCCACTGCTTTCCCAAGTACTCCATCAACCTGACGGCGATCCACCTGCCTTATTTAGATATATGCTGGCTGACTCTCCGGCCATGTTAACTGAGTGTTTATCACCATGGACACCCTTACAGCTGTCAAAGCAGCAGACTCCAATGCTTGGGAATAGTACTCTTTTTCCGTCAGGGTGGCAGGATTGCGCTGAGCCTATTTAGATTTCACAGTTGTGCTGGCGGCCATCTAGCGGGAGGGTGCCGACCGAATGACACCATTGCGGCACTCAGTCAACATTGGAATATACCTGTCCCTGCAGGCTGGATGCTAGCAACACACACCCAATGTGTTATGGCCAATTGTTTGCAACTGCATACCACAATAAAAAACACACTCCATTTCAGCCAATTATCCTTTGCCATTCCACTGCACCATGATATAATCTAGCGGAAAGTTTGCCAGTTAAATGTGAGGTTATCTTTGTTTCTTTCCCTATTTCTTGTCCCTTTTTCTTCTTTCATTTATTTACTTATGTTTCATTAATTTGATCACATCGCATTTATTTGGATTATGCTAGGGCACAACATTCCACTTTTCTCAGAGGAAGAGTTGTCAGTCATGGTGGATGAAATTATAAGAGTAGAGCCACAATTATTTGGAGCCTAAGTCCAAAAATGCCCCCAGTCAGAAAAGGGAAATGTGGTTCACAACAGTTCACAGAGTTCATGCTGCAGCCAACAGCCTGCACACACAGGAGGATATTAGGAAGAGGTGGAACGTCCTGAAGAGGTGAGTGCGTTCCCTGGCCTCCCAGTGTCATCTGGAGGTCAAAAGGACCGGTGGCGGTTCTCCCAGGCCCCCCTTTCAACTCATGCCCTTGGTAATTTATCATTTCAAGGTGTCACTAAACATAAATATTCTGTTTGCTTTTAAGCGGCACTCAGTCAACATTGGAATATACCTGTCCCTGCAGGCTGGATGCTAGCAACACACACCCAATGTGTTATGGCCAATTGTTTGCAACTGCATACCACAATAAAAAACACACTTCATTTCAGCCAATTATCCTTTGACATTCCACTGCACCATGATATATTCTAGCGGAAAGTTTGCCAGTTAAATGTGAGGTTATCTTTGTTTCTTTCCCTATTTCTTGTCCCTTTTTCTTCTTTCATTTATTTACTTATGTTTCATCAATTAGATCACATCACATTTATTTGGATTATGCTAGGGCACAACATTCCACTTTTCTCCGAGGAAGAGTTGTCAGTCATGGTGGATGAAATTATAAGAGTAGAGCCACAATTATTTGGAGCCTAAGTCCAAAAATGTCCCTATCTCAGAAAAGGGAAATGTGGTTCAGAACAGTTCACAGAGTTCATGCTGCAGTCAACAACCTGCACACACAGGAGGATATTAGGAAGAGGTGGTAGGTCCTGAAGAGGTGAGTGCGTTCCCTGGCCTCCCAGTGTCATCTGGAGGTCCAAAGGACCGGTGGCGGTTCTCCCAGGCCCCCCTTTCAACTCATGCCCTTGGTAATTTATAATTTCAAGGTGTCACTAAACCTAAATATTCTGTTTGCTTTTAAGCGGCACTCAGTCAACATTGGAATATACCTGTCCCTGCAGGCTGGATGCTAGCAACACACACCCAATGTGTTATGGCCAATTGTTTGCAACTGCATACCACAATAAAAAACACACTCCATTTCAGCCAATTATCCTTTGCCATTCCACTGCACCATGATATATTCTAGCGGAAAGTTTGCCAGTTAAATGTGAGGTTATCTTTGTTTCTTTCCCTATTTCTTGTCCCTTTTTCTTCTTTCATTTATTTACTTATGTTTCATTAATTTGATCACATCACATTTATTTGGATTATGCTAGGGCACAACATTCCACTTTTCTCAGAGGAAGAGTTGTCAGTCATGGTGGATGAAATTATAAGAGTAGAGCCACAATTATTTGGAGCCTAAGTCCAAAAATGCCCCTAGCTCAGAAAAGGGAAATAGGGTTCAGAATAGCTCACAGAGTTCATGCTGCAGCCAACAACCTGCACACACAGGAGGATATTAGGAAGAGGTGGAAGGTCCTGAAGAGGTGGGGGTGTTCTCTGGCCTCCCAGTGTCATCTGGAGGTCCAAAGGACCGGTGGCGGTTCTCCCAGGCCCCCCTTTTAACTCATGCCCTTGGTAATTTATAATTTCAAGGTGTCACTAAACCTAAATGTTCTGTTTGCTCTTAAGTTAGCTGTTGCTAATGTGTGAGTCCATGCTTCATCTCAGCAAGATGCACATGCTTACGTAGTGGCCATTTATTTAAATTAGGTGAGTCTCCCCAGCTGCAGTTGAATCCCACCTGCCACGGAAAATACCTCAGTCAGAGTGAGAAGCTATCTCTGGCAGGCACCCCCCAAACCCACCGTTAAGCATGATTTAATACTTTCCCCCAGAATAATGTAGCTCCATTTTGTTTGTTGAAACCTGGGGGGGGGGGGGTATTTATTTGAAATAACCTTCCCAACTTGGAAGAAATGATGATCCTTGCATCAGGCTCCATCACAGATTGAAGGAGTCCTTTTTCCACTCACAGTGGAAAATGACAAAACAGTGAGCGCTTCCTGCCCTGCTTGGCCCCATGCAGGAGTTCATATGCATTGTTAATTTGATACTAATTAGATTCATTTCTTCTTCACAGGTTACTCCTTTGATGAAAAATTGTGTGGATACTTGTTGATCAATGTTATGGGCTCCATCCTGAATTGGAGGAGTCTTGATTCTCAAATATTTTGTTGCATTTAGGTGAGTTGCCTATGACGTCCTCCTTATGTTTTAGAACCTCTTTATTTAATCATACAACACACACCATGTAGGATGAATAGGCTGTCAGATGAGGACCTGCAATGATATGTATCGATTAGCATATACATACAGGGTTGAAATATCTACAACAACCTTATTGGTCCATACCCTTGATCAACCATCCTTAAAAAGATGATTAATGAGCTGTGATGTTTTTTGGAACTATTTGATATAAAAAGGATGGGCATCTCGTCAATTGTTCCATGTATGTTTCATATATAATTTTTATATTGTGTTGTGTTAAGTCAATTTATTTTGTGCTGTGTTATGTCAGCCTCATACTTAGAAAATGTGTTTGCAATCTTCGGCAATATGAATTTGATTATATTTATTAATGGCATTGATGTGTTTTTTTTTTAAATAATTGTACTCTAGTGGCATTGAATAAATGGTAAAGATAGGCCCACACTCCTCCTACTCCTTCAGACCGTACATTGATCTTTAGCCATAGGTGATCATTTTGGACACCATTACTTTCACACAAAGAACTTATGATACCTGACAGAATGCATTGTATTCTATATCATTATATATGCTCGTTCTGAGGGACACAGGACAACCCTATTATTTTTGATGGTTGCTAATGTGTTCAGCAGGCATTTTTTCAATGTAAACTAAAATATATAAGTAACATCGTGTTTGTCTTGTTTGTTTGAATGTATTGAGTTGAATTTAATATAACAGTTTTCAATAGCCATCATATTTCACATGATGGTATGGTGCTTCTAAGTGTTTGTATTCCAAATAATAAACAACTTATATGTGTTTCCCATGGTAACTGTTGGTTTTCCTTCTACTGTAGATTTCTACAAGGTATGTTTAAGTCACAATTTGGAAGTGTTGTAAATATCTCATTGAAATAACTGCAACAACTATGATGCCTTGTTTCAGTTTTGTAATAATATTGTCATTTCATTTTTCTTAATCTCTCTATTCTATCATATGTTCACCACTGGTAAAGTATCATCCATTGCTCAATCTCAGTCTTAATGCTCTCTTTACAAAATTGTCTGTGTTGAATTGTGTTTGTTGTCCTTTACTTGTCATATCATTGAATTGATTAAATTAGTTTCCTAAATCATCCTTTGTTGCCCTTTCAAATTTAAGGCATGTAAAATTGTATGCTGAAGAAAACTGGCATATGTGAAAACTGAACTCTTGTCTGTTCATATGAGGACTAATGTTAAACATCTCTCCAACTTGTATACATGTCTGTTTTTTAGCCTGCTATGCCTTGGACTGGTTAATTTCACATATCTCCTCTCTACTGTGTTGAGTTGAATGGTTGGTACATTTCATAGATACTTACTACGTGACCCTTTTTCATTTCAAAACATGTTCTTTCCTGTTTATTTGAAGTAGTTTTTCATGGATCATAAAATGTTTTTTGTAAATAATTGAACTATTATATAAAGGTCTCACCATGATAAGAATGATATCCAATTCCTCTTCCATTTTGGTTGCTACATTATATTTGATAACAATGATTGGATGTGTAATCCACACTTTTACAAATTATTATTTGTTTTACATACATGATAGGTCCAACAGCCAGAGCACATGGGCAAACATCTGTGTCTCAGGAAACATCCACTCCAGACCATGATCAAGACTTCAGGGAGGACTCCACACCTTAATGTGCAGATGAAGAGGAGTGACCTGGTCCAACTCGTCTGCCTTTGCAGATGGTTTCAGTGAGTCTCCCATGTCCCACACCTACACATTCCACCTCAGCTGTTACAACAGCCCGGCAGACTGATATCTCAACTTCCTTTGTCCAGAGCAACATAACATCTATCTTGTGCCTCCCAGTCCTGGCTGGTGGTGAACCTACACCACCAAAACCTGTAGTGCAGCCAGGACCCAGTGGGACGGGGCACACTGGCTCAAGGCCACAGGTTAGTTAGGGTAGAGGTCACCGGAGGGATCCTGTGAGTCTACTAGGGTAACTGCCAACATCATCCACTTGGAGCCCTCTATCAGTTCCAAGACCTGATTAGTCAGGTTCTTAAAGAGCTCCAGGACATGAAGCAGTTGCAGAGGGAGCACAATGTTCGGATGGACAATCTGAACTCCAATTTGAGCTCCCTGACTGGGGTGCTGCAGGACAACCATAATACCAATAGTCAGAATCCTGGCAGTCATGAAATGTGTGTCCACAGGATCAGTGCTGTACACTGTTGCAGTATCTGGGGGAATGTCACAACCAACTTTAAGTGGTGCGCTACAAGATGTTTTATCTAGAATGGTGAGATACATCATCATATTCATACACTCAACACAAAATGTGCATTTGAGCAATGTGAAGGGGGGTGGCTATACTTTTGGTTGACTACCACATGTGGTTACAGCAAATCACACAGCACATATTGGCTTGGTGCCAACAATCAACACCAGCACTCTCCACCCTATTCCCATTTTAAATTTCATCTTACTTCTCTACTCTGTAGAAATATCACTGGTCTATGTCTTAACGAGTTCCCCAAGCCACTGGGATTGAAAAAGCTGAATGTTTCTGCAAAGGGAGAAGGACTCCAAAACCTATGACTAGTTGGGGCTAACAAGAGAATTAAAATACCACCAAATACTACTTATACTGTGTCAAATACTTATATGGACTGAGGGTGCACCAATAGATTTCTTCAAAAATGCACAGCCTATCAGCACTGTCACATCATGGTGATATTTCTTTTTTGTATTCGCAGATTAATTCCCTTCTATATATAATGCCATTCTCATGTATGCAATAATAAAAATTAGACCTAAAGATTTACTATATGTACGTTAGGAAACTGTGTTGTTAAAGTTGCGTGCAAAGTCACTTGGAATCACTTTGAACATCCGCCTCACACTGAAAGAATAATTTGCAAAAAAGATGACCTGGTATCAGCTCTCTCTTTTCTAATGAAAATAAATCTGTTTCTTCCAGGAAATTACTTCAAAGCTGTGGTTCAAACTTGGGTAATCTTGCACCTGAATGGTGGTAATATCCTGACCCATGGACTCCCAGACAGGAAACTGGCACCCTTTTTGGACATTCTTCATAACTCAGCCCATCGCACCGAGGGCCAGAAGAAATATGATTATATCTCCCCCATCCTTATGAAACTCCATTGTTTTCATTTTTGATGGGCAGCACCATTTTCAAACCTAGCTGCATCATTTACAAAGCCATCACAACTAACACCAATACTTCTCTTGCAGCCAATCTCACTAACTCTGGTGCTTCTTAGCACTCCCACAGCCAAGACACATCCAGACAGTAGACTAAGGGCCAGATGTAGGTGGCCATTACCGACCGGTAAATGGGTTTTTGGGATGTAGAGGGCCAATTTTACAGAATCTGTAAATTTACCGAATCGGTAAATTTACCGAATCGGTAAAATACCGAATCGGTATTTTTACCGATTCGGTAACTTCTAGATGTAGGTGGGACTCTTCTGAGTCCCAAAGGCCTTTCAGATTTGGTATTTTACCATCCAATCCAATTGGGTGGTAAAATACCGAATCCAGGTGTGCATGCACATGTGTGCATGCACACCTATGCCATGTGACAGACAGACCTGCCCTTAGGGCATGTCTATGTGCCACATGGCACACATGCCTGTATTTGGGGTGCTAGAGGGTGTCAAAGTGACACCCCCTGCACCCTTGCTGGAATCGGTATTTACCGAATCGGTAAATACCGATTCGGTAATGCCCATTGATTCCTATGGGCTTCAATGCCCATAGGTATCAATGGGCATTACCAAATCGGTATTTACAGAATCGGTAAATACCGAATCTTAACGATTCGGAATTTACCGATTCTATATTACCTACATCCCCCCCTCTATTTTACCACTTCTTAAATACCGAATCGGTAAAATTCGGTATTTAAGAAGTGGTAAAATAAAATTACCTACATCTAGCCCTCAGAGGTGTAAATAGGAAAAAAGAAGGAAGCAGGACTTTCACATCTATGCACCCACAATATGGAATAACATTGGTATTCATCGGGACAGTCCCAATGCTACAACAATTTAGGAAAAAGATGAAGAAACACATTTATAAAGAACACTGCATCACAATGCATTTAGGGCCATATTTATGAGGCAGTTCATTCACACTTGCACCATGTGATATGCTGCATGAGTGACGCAACTCAAAAATGAGATTTATGAAGTCACAAAAGTCCACTTAGCATGGCCTGAGTGTCTTCATAAATCTGAATTAACGCAATGCAGCGCAAATCACTGCGTTGCATTACTCTGCCCAGGGAAGCGTTCCATGGGTATTGTGTGGGGGTTCCCATGCAACTCCCATGGTTTTTGATGCATTCCCTGATTTACAAGAAGAGGTAGACCTGGGTATGCCAAAAACAATATGCTTTCTTAGGGGAGGCATAACGAGGAGAAATATCTTTATTTCTCATTTGTTATTTTCTCTTTCTATGTGTGCTGCAGCACACAATGAAAGAGGAATCTGCTCCTCATGATTGTTTTTGTGTAGGAATGTACCCCTTCCTGCACAAAAACATTCCTGCTTTCAACTCAGGGACAAAGGCAGGAATGCACACTGTTCTTTTTAATACTGCTCATTCCTGCCCTTTTCCTTTCACTGCGTGACTTTGCTATAAATATGACCCATACTGTCTAAAACTCAGGAACCTCTTCCATCACTCATGCTTATCTTTAATCCTTTCCAGTGCTTTGCTGCCTTTTGGCTAGGTTTGCGGTAAGGAAATACCATACGCATACATACATACAACCCATTGCTGCAAAAAGGTATATAAATATATGTATATATATTGTTCATTGGTCATTCTTGTCAATTTTGTTTTTGCATGTGGTGCCTGTGCCAATTCATTTAAAAATTGCCTGGCACTTTTGTAAAAATGGTGAAAACAAGTATAAAATGGCCCAGCACCAGTGCGTTCATGTGTCTGGCTCGGAATTATACTGCAAAATCATTTATAATTAATCAAGTTGCTATGTACTTTTATCTTTGTAGTTGTTAAAAGGTACATGATAAACACCTCAGTGAGGGGCTTTCCCGTTTAATTAGCCTATTCGGCTTTTATCTCTCTGCGACACTACAGGCCCTAGATCTTACGTCACAAGTTAACAAATCGGAAATGCCCTCCTTGTCTTTCATTAGCTCTTAATTAATGCGCGTTGCACCTCAAGCGTTTATGGAAATTTTCTGAAGCAGCAGATCAAAAATAGGCATTAATCTTAAACTCGTTATTTTCAATACCATTTTAAAAAACGAAGGTTTCCAAGAGACAATTTATGCCTTTGAAATGTACCTGGCTCTAATTTATAATTAAAGCTATTTGCAAACAGCGTTTTTGCGAGCGGAAAATTACTTTTACAATTCACGAAAAATTGTTAATAAATAATTAAATGCTGCCATAAGTTCGACATCCACGACCTCCTCGTGGACAGACAATTGGACCTGCTATTTCTAACAGAAACATGGCTGGACACACACTCTGACCCTGACATCATTCAGGCATTACCGGATGACTATCTGATGGTAAGACTAGATAGACCTGAGGGCAGAGGAGGAGGTATAGCGCTTGCATTTAAACACAACCTCGCCTGTCAAATTGAGTCAGTTCAGCTGGCGGCAAGTGAGGTGGGGATGTTTACGATAAAAATCAATGGGGGTACAACTGTGAAAGGTTATTTAGTCTACCGCCCCCCGGGCCCCTTGGCAAGGTTTAAGGGCACCCTCATAGAGTGTGCCACTGAGATGGCGCTGCGGAGGGATACGTTTCTGCTACTCGGAGACCTTAACATGCACCTCGAAGACTCACTAGACAAGGGAGTGATGGAGTTCCGGCAGGATCTCCAAGCACTACAATTAGAGCTGAAGGGCCACCTTCCAACACACCAACATGGTCATTTGCTTGACCCAGTCTTTGCTAACTGGGAGGATGTTAGGGTGGCTCCTCCAGTGCCTCTCCCGTGGACTGACCATTTCTTGGTGCCTTTTGAAATCTCTCTCCCTAAGAATAAGGTCACCGCTCCCACTCCCCTTAACTATCTCAGGCGCAAATGGGCTAGGTTTTCCCTGCCCAAATTTAATGAGGCTCTTACAGCCTATGGCCCCCCTGTAGACGATGATGTGGATTCGGTAAATAAACTACTTAACGAACGAATCACGGCTGCGCTGGACCAAACGGCCCCTTTAAACCATCTTAAGAAGGGTGGTCGTAAACAGAGATCGGCACCATGGTTTAACGAAGAATTGCGTGGTGCCAAGAGGGAGTGTAAGCGAGCGGAGAGGCAGTGGAGGGTAGCCTATGACAGTCAGGCGAGAGAGAAATATCTCACTCACCGACGAGAATATCATAATCTTATCAGGATAACAAAAACTGCCCACTACGCAGAGAGAATTTTGGATGCAGAGAACTCAGCAAAAGAGTTGTTCTGTGTATACAAATCTCTTGCTGTCTCCGAATCCACAGCAGGACCAGAGGATTGCTCTCTGGCTGCTTGTAATCGTATTGCCGACTACTTCAGCGACAAAGTGTCCAAAATATACTCCGCCTTCCCTGCCCAACCAGCGATAGATGGAAAAGTTGAGGCATCAGTTAGAGAGGTAGATGGTCACAATCTGCTGCTTAATTTCTTCACCCCACCAGCTGAAGACCTGATCAACATATGTAGATCAGTGAAATCAGGTTCCCCACGGGACCCAGCATCTCCTAAACGGCTGGGGGACAGCCTGACAACATTAGAACCATATATCAGGCACATGCTGGACATTTCCTTCAGGTCCAGCACTGTGCCCTGGGAATGGAAACAAGCAGTTGTGCTCCCCCTTCGCAAGAAGCCTAATATTAGCTTCGAGAAGCTGGAGAACCTGCGCCCCATTTCCCTCCTTCCTTACTTCTCGAAAGTGGCTGAGAAGTTGGTGAATCGGCAGCTAATGCAGTTTGTGGAAGAGTCTAATCTCCTTCACCCCACCCAATTCGGATTCAGACCTCGACATTCGACGGAGTCGGCACTCCTCATGGCTTCCGAATCCATCAGGCAGGGGGTCGACGAGGGCCACACTATGGCCCTGATCCTGCTGGACCTCAGCGCCGCGTTCGACACTGTGGCACATTCCATCTTGCTACAGTGTCTGAACAAGGCAGGGCTGGGTGATGCAGCGCTAAAATGGATCCAGTCGTTCCTATCGGGCCGTGGCTTCCAAGTCAGGCAGGGCGACTGCTATTCCAGGCGAATGGCATTGGACCAAGGGGTACCACAGGGCTCGTCCCTAAGCCCAACGCTTTTTAATCTATATGTGGCCCCAGTCGCCTCCATAGTGGAGAGCTACGGTCTGCGCTTGGTGTCATACGCTGACGACACGCAGCTGGTCATCTCCCTATCGCGTGCACCCGGCCTTGCGGCAGACATCTTCAGAGCATGCATGCAAGATCTTGCTGCCTGGATGTCTGCCAACTGCCTTAAACTTAACGGCAACAAGACCGAGGTGCTGGTGGTAGGGGGAGACCGAGCGGCGTGGACGTCGGCGTGGTGGCCTCCTTGCTTGGGAATGGCACCCACCCCCTGCCTGGAGGCGAGGAATCTAGGGGTCTGGTTCGACTCCGATCTAACCTTTGGCACCCAGGTCAACCGGGTGGTTGGCACCTGTTTTGGGATCCTCAAGACCCTCAGGAAGGTTCTGGAGTTCCTTCCCACCAAGGCCCGCAGAACACTGGTGCATGCTCTAGTCACGTCCAGGTTGGACTATGGCAACCTTCTCTACCTGGGAATCCCTGAGAAGAACCTGAGCCGCCTTCAGGTCTTGCAAAACGCCGCTGCTCGGCTAGTCCTCAGACTACCGAGAAGATCAGCCTCTAAAGCCGCGCTCCAAGCCTTGCACTGGCTTCCTGTCAGGAGCAGGATAGAATTCAAGGCCCTCTGCACCTGCCATAGGATCATCAACGGCAGGGCACCCTCTCCACTTCAGGATCTCTTGACACAATACGAGCCATCCCGTACGCTAAGATCCTCTGGCTCAGGGCGCCTAACTATTCCAAAGGTGTCCAGAGCGAGGATGGGTGGCAGATCCTTTAGGTACCTTGCCGCATCCTGCTGGAATAAACTCCCGGTAACGCTGTGCCTGGAACCATCAGAGTCTATCTTCAGGGCTGAGCTGAAAACATTTCTCTTTGCCAGATAGCGGGCCTTCCCTCTGATCTTCCTCTGAACACGCTCGCATCTAAGCGCGGGGACACGCCGTTGTGCGTCACCATTGTGCTCTACAAGAATGCCTATTATTATTATTACTCGGGCAGAGGGTACTCGGGTGAGAGAGTAGTGCGCATTCAAGGGTGACAATGGTATGGGCATTCATGAACGCCCACAGAGCTACACATATTTGGCTATTTATTTTACGAACCCTTTCCATGGGAGGAAAGATCAGCGATATACTCCTGTCAATTGCAGCAGTAAATCTCTTTCCAGGGTGGAAGAAATGGAAACACACCTACAATAGTTGAAGGTGCTGTGTAAGGGGTGCCTATACAAGAAATATGATGCATCAATGGAGAAAAGGAATAAAAATGTTAGGCAGTGCCTTCGAACTGAGGCTGCAGATTCTCCCATGCAAAAACTAATGGTCAAATGTTTTCCTACAAGGACGGATGGAAACTTGCAACTTTTGCATGTTTCCTGGCGGATGTATGATGTTACAACGCATACTTTTACGAAGCATACCTTTACAACGCGGTATTTACAACGAATACCGTTACAATGCATAGCGCTTAGAGGTGCTGGATAGTGGTAAGTATAATTTTCTATTCCAACTCCAGTCCCTGTGGACATTAGGGAAGGTGTTGGATAGAAAATTAAACGTATTCCCTATCCTAGAGCGCCCCCCAGCGCAATGCGTTGTAATGGTATGCGTGGTAATGCCTGCGTTGTAATGGTAGTGCGTTGTAAAAAATTTCGTTGTAAACGTTGCATACCTTCCTGGCACATTGTGTAGGCCTGATTACAAGTTAGGTGGAGCAAAATTAAAGCATGTTTTTATGTATTTCCGTACCTGGTTTTACCAAGAGTGGGAGAACCTAACCCTCTTTTTCCAGGCAGTAATATGGACAAGAAAATTCGTATCACCTGATCGTAGTAGGTACAATATAACAGTATGTGGTAAAACAGCATAGAGTGATACATTTCATGTGGTTTTAAGATTAGAAGAATAGGACCTGCATGGTCATTTCCCATTCCAGAGAGTTCTACTCACAATTGCATGGTACAAAGGTGAATTTAGTGGTCAGAAAAAGCAATTCGATTTTACTGTCACCCCAGTACTGTGCATCTCAGAATCAGAGTGAGGAAAGCGTGTAAATATTCAAGGTAAAATCACTACTGACTCATGAGAACTGGGCTCTTAGTGATTTTCAGATTGCCTACAGCGTAGATGATGTAAGGAAATGTCACATTTTCTATGCATAAGTAGGGCAACTCCTGGAACCCCTAACTCAGATCTCGACTAGACTAGAAAAAGGACTGAGGAAGGACTGCCCTGTTGTATCTTGGAACTGGCAAAGAGAGGCTTACACTGTCATGGACTGCACTTGGTGCACCTGGGGGCAAGTGAAGAATTGGAACTGTGCCTACTGAGTCCTGCTCAAGTCATCTCCAGAGCTCAGCCAAAGCTAAAAGACTCCAAAGACCAGCTGACTGGCCTCCTATTTATAGCACAGTGACACAATAGCTGAAGAAGCCTACTTGGGGGCATGGATGAATACCAAAGTGATCTGTCCACCGCCAGCTGCCACCGTGCAGCAGCAGGAATTATAGAATTATGTGCATCACTATCCTCTTTATAGCCGAGCATATTCTCAGCTAATGTGAATTTATATACCACCCCAAGTCGGAGTTAAAAAACCGATTGGATCTTCTGCCAAAAGAGACCAAGATCTGGGCACGTG